>NC_080165.1:15303524-15613524 GCF_950295315.1 Erinaceus europaeus | reverse complement strand
TGCTCTGCCAACCCCAGGGTGCACAGCTCCCGCCGAGACCCCCGAGGGTGTGCCCTAGGACCATTCTGGATGCCGGAACCCCTGAAGACCATGACCACGTGACTCTGCTCCCCTACCTGGCTCAGGTGTCCCATACCAACTGGCCCAGGGGGTAAAGAGGAAGCCATCTCCCTCACCCCAGATTCAGGCCTCAGTCATACCAATGGGACTCCATTCACTCCTTGATCAGTAAGACTAGAATATTTTGCTGAACCAGTTCTCTGTCTACCCCCCCACCTTCTACTCCCAACCCAGGAGGTCTCTGCACTGTCCATGGTGTGCTGAACATGTCACTGGTGGCACAACTGAACCCTTGCTTGGCATAGCTGGAGCCTCTGCATAAGGGCATCTGTCTACCTGCTTCTCAAACCCTCCAAGAAGCGCTGGCTCTCTTGGGACCAATGTGGCCCACTGTCTTGGGACTGAGAGAGGAGGACCAGGTGTGAGACACCCTGAGTGACCTCAACAAAGGTTTCCCCACAAAGCCAACACCGAGTGGGTACCAGCCGGACAGTGAGCATGAGTGATTCCTTATTGCACAGCCACCTACCATGCACGAGTGGCTGTGGCCTCTAAGCCGCCCCCCACCACGCTTCTGTGCCCTCCCTCTTGCCCTGCCCAGCGCAAGGATGGCAGTGCCTTTTCCACGTGGCAGGAAAGCAGACACCACTCTATCAAACCCCCAGTACTTCCCTTGCTGACCCCTTGCCCTGACACACGCATGCATATACACAGATGTGCCACCCCCACCGCCGTTCCTACAGTAAACAGAAGAGCTTCTGGCCACCACATCTCATATTCATCTATTATTTTAATGTTTTATTTATTTATTGGATGGATAGAGACAGAGAGAAATCAAGGGGGGGGTTGAGAGAGATCTGCAGCCTGCTTCACTGCTAGGAAGCTCCCTCCATAGACTGGGATCTGGGGCTTGAACCTCGGTCTTTGTACACTTAAACATGTGTACTCTACCAGGTGCACCACCATCCGGCCCCATCAAACTCATCTATTAGCACCTGTCGGGGCTAGAACTCCAGCTTCAGAACATCTTATGCCCCAAGGTCCTACTTTTTAAGTCCCTTTATCCTGCTGGGCTGGGCTGAGCCCTCACACTGCTGGTCTCTCCGTATTTCATACCTGGGCCCCACCCCACTGTCAGAACACAGACCCTCAAAGGGGTGGCAGGCATGGCTGTTACACCTCACCTGCCCCTTCAGACCGGCCTGCGCTGGTCGTGACAGCATCTCGTTCAGCAGAGGCAGGCAGATGTGCCAAGGCAGGCTGGCACTGGCAGGGTTCTGGGTGCCCACTGAGTCCCAGTCTTGCACAACTTTCCTCTGGCAGCAGCACCTCAGAGAAAAGGGGCTCCCAGGACTTTGCCCTCTGGTGCTATGCAACCCATTGCCCTTAGGTCGAGGGAGGGGAACAGACAGTTTAACTCCAGAGCATCAATGAGGGGTGGGGGGGGGGGAGTTCCCTAGGAGGAGGGCGGCCTGAATACTTCTCTCTGGGGCAGCACCTTCAGGGGCTCTGGACCCCACCGAGGTCAGGCCAAATGCCCTTCCTCCATGCCAGGGTTTTTCTGCACTGGACAGGACAACTGCCGAGTGTAGGTGTGTGGGCCGTGGAGAGTTGATGAGGGTCCTACCTATGACCGGGTGACCTGGAGAGAGAGGGAGAGCAGGGTGGATGCTGCTAAGCTGTTGTCACTCACCCCACGCTTTGAACTGGGGTCATGCCTGTGGCCTTGAAAAGGTGGCTTGTGAACATCAGTGGCCACCCTGGGGGAAGCTGTGACAATGAGTATCAGACATCGTAAACCTTGCAAGCACGTGCTAACAGTGACATGTGGGGCTTCTGGCAGACGTGTATTTCCAGAAACCCAAGCTGGTGGTAAACCCTCAAGTCTGCGAGCAGGAAGGCTAGAGCTTAGGGTCGTACAAGCAGAGAGTGCAGAACCCAGGAAGCCCCTCCTCCTGGAAGCCGTCTCTCTCCACTTCCAGTCTCTCTCCACTTCCAACGCCAGGGGGACAGCTGGTAGGGAACACCTTCCTGTTTCCCCGCCTCCACCAGGACTTCCTGCAGCACCCTGGCCCGGGTTCCTGAAAGGAGACGAAAGGAAATGGGGCACAGGCTGGCAGCCTGGCAGCTGTCTGAGAAGAGGTGTTTCTCTGAGAGCACTGAAGCATCAGAAGCTGCTGCAGGACCTGGCAAGCCAGCTCACCAAGGTCCTGGCCAGAGAGGTGTCAGACCCAGCCTCTCCTAACTCCTGGGCATGGCTGTGGGCCAGTAAGGCACTGTTTACAAAACAGGCCACAGGTCTCACCTAGGGGCCTCCACACAGGTGTCGTCCTGAGGAGAGGAGTGCTCTAAGAGGGCCCAGCACTGGCCACCATTTGCAGAGAACCAGAAGCTAGGAAGAACCCGGGTGTTCCCCACACAGAGCCAGCCTTCAGGAAAGGGGTGGGCGTCAGAATCAGGGTGCTCCCTGGGGCCAAAAGAATCTCAGGAAGGGCAGCCTATATATCTCTGTGCACCCAGACTGTGTGTAGAGGGGCTTCTCCCACCACCCCCGGGACCCACCGTAGGTAGGGGGCCAGCTGCCACCAGTGGAAGGCTCTGTCCACCCCCTGGGAGCCATAGCTAACTGCAGCAGGGCCATTCTGAGGCTTCCGGGCTGGCCCCTTGCTCCCCAGTGACAAGCCCACAGCAGAGCAGAAAAGACCTCAGGAAGTGAGGAGTCTGCCTGGGAAGTCCCCCCACCCCTACTTCAGGGCCAAGCCTTGTTCCTTCCTCCAGCTTCTAGAGCCCTCCTGTCCAACGTGGCTAGACCCATGGCCATCACCCACCCATAGTGTCAGAGAAATAGTGAAGGCTCCCTCAACCCAGGGCAAACCCAGCACCCAAGGGAGCCCTGGCAGCCTGGAAACACCCATGGGTCTAAGTCACCATGGGTGCCTCCTTCCCAGCAAGTCTGGCCTTCAGCGTGGCCCAGCTGGTGCCCAGGTCCACGGGACTCTGGCAAGCAGGAGGCCAGGGACACTGAGGGCCCAGCCTGGGCCAGCCCATAGGGCACCCACACAGGCTTTCCATGTTCGCAGTGAGTAGGTGGAGCCCACATTCCCAGTTTGGGTTATGGCTGCCAGAAAGGTGAGTACCGGGGCATGGTCAGGCAGCAGAGGTGCTCAAAAGCCAAAAGCAAGAGAGCATGGCCAAGAAGCAAAAGCCTCATGGTCCTCTGGTGTCTGACTGCAGTGTGACAAGCTCAGTCCTGCACAGGTCGGCTCACAGCAGAGACCAGCTGTGTCCTGGGCTGCGAAGTGCAGCCCCACGCTGGCGGGCAAGGTGGGCACAGGGCATAGTCTGCCACCCTGTAGGGGTCAGGAGAGAAGGGTGAAGAGGGTGGCAAGTTGGAAGGAGAAGGTGGGGACAGCTAGAGCCGATAAGTGCATGGGGAAGGCCACTCAGGTCCTCTGGGTCAGGGCGGAGACGCAAGGTGGGGGGGTGCTAGAACAATCCACCACACCCGGGTTAATTTATCAGCTGCGCTCTGCCTGGGACCTCTCCTTTAATCCTCACACACCTGCCTTCAGGGTGTGGCACCTGGCTCCTGCTCTGCTCTGGCGCCTACTAAGAGCTTACTCAGAGTCCCCACTCTCACAGACAACTAATTTTTGACAAGGGGACATAAAACCTCAAGTGGAGAAAGGAAGTCTTTTCAACATATGGTGCTGGTGGATGTGGGCTGAAATGTACAGAAGAACGAAACAGAACCACCATATATCCACATGCACAAAAGTCAACTCTCAATGGATCAAAGACATAGACATTAGACCAGAAACCATAAAAAATGTAAAATAAAACGGGCTGGGCGGTAGCGCACTGGGTTAAGCACACATAGTGCGAAGCCTAAGGGCTCACACAAGGATCTTGGCCTCCGGCTCCTCACCTGCAGGCTGGACGCTTCACAAGTAGTGAAGCAGATCTGTAGGTGTTTTTTCTCTCCCTCTATCTCCCCCCACCCCAACTTCTCTCTGTCCTATCCTACTAAAAAAAAATGGCCTCCGGAAGTCGGGTGGTAGTGCTGCAGGTTAAGCACAGATGGTGCAAAGTGCAAGGACTGGCGTAAGGATCTCGGTTTGAGCCCCCAGCTCCCCACCTGCAGGGAAGTCACTTCACAAGCGGTGAAGCAGATCTGCAGGTATCTATCTTTCTCTCCCCCTCTCTGTCTTCCCCTCCTCTCTCCAATTCTCTCTGTCCTATCCAACAACAACAACATCAATAACAATAATAACTACAACAATAAAACAACAAGGGAAATAAAAGGGAAATAAATAAATACATATAAAAATTTAAATAAATAAATAAAAGAAGAAAAAATGACAGGACACTCTACTGGATTTGCTTTGGAGATGCCTTGGAAGAATCAAGTACAACAGCAAGGAAAATAAAAGTAAAAATCAACCAATGGGATTATATCAAGTTGAAAAGCTTCTGCACAGTGAAAAGAAACCACCACCAAAGCAGGAAGATGCTGTGTTCTCTTGCAGAATGTGAGAAGATCTTTACATGCCGTGCACCAGATAAAGGGCTAATAACTAAAATATTTAAAGGGCTTGCTAAACTCAGCAACAAAGAAGTAAGCAACCCCATTAAAAAAAAAAGGGACTAGGACATAGAATCCTCATACACACACACACACACACGATGCCCAGGTAGCCAACAGACATGAATAAATGCTCAAAGTCACTCACTGATTACTAGAGAAATGCAAATAAAGACAATGTTAAGATATCACTTTACACCTGTGAGACATGCCCTGTTGGGTTGTTGGGAAAAAAAACATGATGAATTTTTGCACAGGAAAACAGAAAAAGAGGGCCTGGCAGTAGCACACCAGGTTAAGTGCACATAGTGTGAAGTGCAAGGACCCACATAAGAATCCTGGTTCGAGCCCTCCACTTTCCACCTGCCAAGGGCATCACTTCACAATTAGTGAAGCAGGTCTGTGAATGTCTGTCTTTCTCTCCCTCTCTTTATCTTCCCCTCTTCTCTCAATTGCTCTCTTTCCTGTCCAATAAAATGGGGGAAAATGGCCTCTGGGTTCAGTGGGCTTGTAGTGTGGGCAGAGCCTGAATGACAACCCTGAAGGCAAAAGAGAAAATGAAAAATGGAAAAAAAAAAAAATGTGTCATGGCTTTTCCAACAACCCAATACATTCGAAAGAAAAGAAACAACAAGTGTTGGTGAAGCCATAGGGGAAAGGAGCCTCTCCACACTGCTGGTGGGAAATGTGAATTGGTTGAAGCCCTGTGGGAAAGTCTGGAGGTTCCTGAGAACACTGGAAATGGAGCTACCCTACGATCCAGCAATCCCCCTCTCCTAGGGAAATACCCACAGAATGCAGCACCATCTGTTCAAAGAGACTCATGTACACCTGTGTTCACAGCAGCATAATCTGGAATAACTCAAACTTTAAAACAACCCAGATGCCCAACAACAAAGTTGTTAAGAAACTTACCATGTGATACATATACACAATTAAAGACTACTTGGCCATTTAAAAAAAAATAAAATATTTGCCTCATCTTGAACAGGAGTTGAGGAAGTCATGCTGAGTGAGATAAATCAAATGGAGAGGGGCAAATGCTGGGTGATCTCATTCATAGGTGGAAACAAAGAAGCAAATAAATAAACACAAGAGGAAACTTGAACTGGGTATGGTATGTAGTAGCAAGACAGAGAACTCTAGTTGGTGGAGCAGGAGGACAGTATCCAGTGCATTGATGGTGGAGAAAGAGGTGGGTGGGTGGCTGGAATGGTGTACAGACACCTACCAGGGAGGTGAGAGGCTGTACTCATGTGTGAACTGTCCTGTAAACCACCATTTCCCTCAATAAAATGTGCAAAAAGTATGCAAAAGATTTTCATGCCTGAAACTGAGAACTAAGGTCCCAGGTTCAATCCCCAGCATCACCCTAAGCCAGAGTTGAGCAGTGCTCTGACCTCTCTTAGTCTCCCCTACCCCACCTCAGTAAAAATAAACAAATAAAATATATTTGAAATGTATTTTAAATGAGTTACTTATTTTAATGCAGGGAGGAAGGCCCTAGTGCAGGAGGGAGAAGCTTCAGGAGCAGTGGAGTAGATCTGCAGGTGTCTCTGTTTCTCTCTTCCTATTTCTGCCTCTCACCCTCTATCAGAAAGAAAGAAAAAAAGGAAAATAAATAAATAAATAAAGGCTCCTGGAACTCTGGAGTCATCGTGCAGGCAAAGAACCCCAGAGATAAATTTACTGAGGAAAAGAAGAAGAAAGAAATTTACTCATTACTAGCTATTACCATGGCTCCCTCCCCTTCTTAAAAAGGGGAAGAACTGAGGTTCAGAGAGGGAGGTGAAAGACAAAGTTTCAGGGTCTCACTGCTCCAGCCTGCCCACGGGCTATCCCAGAGCCACCTGGAGACCAGAGGACCAAGCCCTCAACGACAGGGCACAGCCAGCAGCAGGCCACTGCTTCACCCCTGACTTCGGCAAACTCAGGCCTCATTTCCAGTGTAAGTCACAGTCAGGAGACTGTGATTACCTCCAAAATTAACAACAGGACCACCGCAGGCTCCAGCGGCTCCACTTCTGGGTACAGATCCCACACAACCAAAGTAGGAACTCGAGCAAATACTTGTGCACACACGTCTGCAGCTGCATGAATCATAACTCCCAAAAATGAGGAAGCAACCCAGGTGACATCAACATAAGACCAAATAAGCAAAGATGACGATGTATACAATGGACTAGTGTCCGGCCCTGAAAACGGAAGTCAGACGCCTGCTGCAGCTTGGAGGAGCACTGAAGACATACTCCTACAGGAAAGTCGGCCGCAAAGGGACAAAAAGGGACTGTGAAGGTCACTTAGGAGGATCCCTAGAGGAGTCAGCAAAAAAAAATAAATAGTGGGGGCCAGGCCGGGATGGGGAGGGCAGGCAGTGTTTCATGGGGACCGGGTTTCAGACCTCTTTCATGGGAACATTCCAGAGGCAGACAGGGAAGAAGGGGAATGGATCTAAGCAAAGCAGTGTGTTCAGCGCCACAGAAGCACGTACTTAAAAACTGTCACAATACTCAGTTCTATATGTATTTTATCACATATTTATATAGAGATAGCAGGGCTAGATGGCATAATGGTTATGCAGAAAGAGACTCAAATGTCTGAGGCTCCAAAGTCCAAGGTTCAATTCCGTGAACTACCATAAGCCACAGCTGAGCTGGAAAAAAAAAAACTTAAGAAATGAGACAGAAAGAACATACATGACACTAAAATAATCTATAACTTAATGTGATTCCACTAAAAATATTACAAAAATACTTCAAAGACAGCAAGACAAACTAAGTTTAACAAATATTCCTCTTAAATGAGAGAGAGTTTCATGTGTGTGAGAGAAGCCACGGCAGTGGTCTGGTACCTGCAGTTCCAGGGATGGCAATGGGCGCCTGAGACATGCACGGTGGCAAGCAGGCAGGTCCCAGGAGAATCTAACTAACCTTGGCAGAGCAAAAGCCTCCACGACTGTCAAAGACACAAGATAAACTGGGAAGGGACACTGATGGCACATGATATGGAGGATCAATTTGTGAAGCAGAGACAAACAGTTCCGTGTAAAGTAAAGTAAAGTAAAGTAAAGTAAAGTAAAGTAAAGTAAAGTAAAGTAAAGTAAAGTAAAGTAAAAGTAAAGTAAAGTAAAGACAGTCCAGAGCAAAGGACACAAACAGCTCTCAACCATCTGAAAAGACCATTAACCTTCACACACAGAGAAACGCAAACAGCAGCTCCTCTGAGAAACCACTGTCCTTCTAAGGCCCGCTGGCCCAGCATGTGGGCATAGGGGTCTGGAAGTAGGGTCTCCCTGGTAGGGGAGGGAGTGTGGAAGGCAGTTTCACAATATCCAGCAAAGCCACAAGGTTTTGTTTCTGGGAATCTCCACTACTCACTCAGGCAAAATGACGCAGAAGCTTTCATCATCCCAGCCTTGGTTTTGGTGAGGAGCCTGCCCTGCTGGGGGAGAGAGCTGCCGGCTGCCACACAAGGACCCCCCCCACCCCGAGTCCTGCCATCCAGACCTGTGCCACCAGCCAGAGGCATGGTCCTCAGCACCAAGCTGCCGGAATATCCTGGGAAGAGAGGGAGGAAGAGAGGGAGGGGTGAGTAGGGGGAAGAAGAGATGGGAGAGGAGGTGAGGGAGGGGGGAAGGTGACCTCAGGTTCGGGGAACCAAGCTAAGCTTGTACCCCTCTTCAATACTGCATCCTGCATGTGTAGACTGCCCCATAGTAAATTAAGGTTTAAAATTAAATGTTTATACATAAAGACATAGAAGAAAACTGAAAGCAATGAAGTTAAAAAAAAAAAAGGGGGCGTCAGGTGGTAGCACAGTGGGTTAAGCGCACGTGGTAAAAGAGAACAAGGACCGGCATAAGGATCCCGGTTCGAGCCCCCGGCTCCCCACCTGCGGGGGATCAGGGGTTGCTTAACAGGTAGTGAAGCAGGTCTAGGGTGTCTATCTTTCTCCTTCTCTGTCTTCCCCTCCTCTCTCCATTTCTCTGTCCTATCCAACAACAACGACATCAATAATAATAATCACCAAAGCACAAGAACCAGCATAAGGATCCCGGTTCGAACCCCAGCTCCCCACCTGCAGGGGAGTCGCTTCACAGGTGGTGAAGCAGGTCTGCAGGTGTCTATCTTTCTCTCCCCCTCTCTGTCTTCCCCTCCTCTCTCCATTTCTCTCTGTCCTATCCAACAACGACGACAACAACAATAATAACTACAACAATAAAACAACAAGGGCAACAAAAGGGAATAAATAAATAAAATATTTTTTTAAAATAATAATAATAATAATAATCACAACAATGATAAAGTAACAAGAGCAATAACAAAAAAGGGGGGGAAATGGCCTCCAGGAGTAGTGGATTTGTAGTGCAGGCACCGAACCCCAGCAATAACCCTGGTGGGAAAGAAAAAAAAAAACCTATCCTTAATCCTTATTTTGCTCCCAGGGAATCTCTCCAGACACAAACTCAGTGGTACCGTCCCGAGTATGGTCCAGGAACCCTTGGGGGTCCCCCAGATACCATCAGGGCCCCCGAGAGATGGTGCAGCAACACTCCTGACGTCCTCTGCTTTCTGACACTGGCTGCCGAGCCCCCTGCCTCAAGGACAGGACAGGACAGGACCCAGCTGCCTGTCACTAAACCACTTGGTGAGGCTGCCGGCACAGCGCTTCGTTTTCTTTAGTAAACGGCATTTTTTGCTGTGTTTTGTTTTGGGCCAGACCTGCACTCTCCACATCACAGAAGCCCATCGTCTCTTGGGGTTCCGGTGAGAGGAATCCTGGAAAGTGCCTATCTCCTCCTCCATGCAGTCCCCTGGCAGCTGCATCATAACCAAAACAGCTGCAGCCCCGCTCCTGTGGCACTGCCCCCAGTGTTCTCAGCTAAGCACACATCTGGGACCCTCTGGATCAACAGCCCTGCAGCCTGTAGGTCCTTCTGAGCCTTTCAGGGGCTTTCTCCTCCAGGAAGCCCTTCCTGGAGGCGTATCTACTGGAATCCTTCCCGTGGTGGGAGCCACCCACGGGGGAAACATTGCTGCCTGGCACCACGGCCTTCTCCGCCCTGCTGCCACCTGGTATGCATGCCAGATGTGGCTCTGTGCTGCTCTGCTGGGAAAGGTCTGCCTGAGAATGGAGCAGAGGGGAGAAAGGGCCAGAAGGAAAGTCCTAGCAGGTGGGCCTCACCTCCTCTCGGGGACCTGAGCTACAAGCACCCTCTCTGCTTGAGCAAGCCCGTGGCCAGGCCTTCCTCTCCAAGTGGGACAGATAAGGCAGTTCTGTCTACCGGGAGTGAGGGGGTTTGGGGGTGGAGGCTGGACAGTGCTTGCCACCCTTTGCTAAGAAACCCAGAGGATGGCAGTGCCCGGGGACCCCTGCAGGGGTGGGTAATAAAGTGGGTTAAGCGCACGTGGCACAAAGTGCAAGGACCAGCTAAGGATCCCGGTTCGAGCCCCTGGCTCCCCACTTGCAGGGAGTCGTTCCACAGCGGTGAAGCAGTTCTGCAGGTGTCTGTCTGTCTTCCCCTCCTCTCTCCATTTCTCTCTGTCCTATCCAACAATGACAACATCAATAACAACAATAACTACAGCTACAACAACAATAAAATAACAAGGTGAAAAAAGGAAAATAAATAAATATAATTTTTTTTTAAATAAACTGCATGCACTGTCAGAGGCAGGCCAGCACAGCCATTGCCAGGCCTAAGTGCAATCCATGCACAAGACAGATTCGTGGAGGACAAAGACACTCTGACAAATCGCTGTGTTCACAGCAAGCTTTCCTGGCACTTTTCAGCAAGATTAGTTTTACAACCTACAGGGAGACCTAGCTACACAGCTGGCGGCGAGACGCCCCTGAGATTCTGGTAGATTTCTCCCAGGGAAGCCCCGCATGGGGAGCTTCAGACAGTCACTCTCCCGCAAGAGTAATTAAAGCACAAGACACACATTTGTTTCTGCTGGAGCAATAGGTCTGTGAGTCCATGGGCCCGAGTGGCTGCCTTGCTTTATGGGGCTCATTTGTGGAAAACGTTTTCATCTCCGTTTCCCACAGAGAACTGGGCTGACTTGTTAAGCACAGGCCACAGAACTCAGTGATTCCAGTTACTATAAAATAATAATAATAATAATATCCATGTCAGGGCAGGATTATGCCCTGACTCGAAGCTCGTGATAGCTGTAGCTCAAAGCTCGCGTTTTGCTAGCTCTGGCCCATGTCGTGCACATGGCACCTTTGCACCTGGTGCTGACTGATGTGACGTGAACCTCTTCACCTGGTATTGCCTGATGGACTGTTGACCCACTGCACCTGATGCTGTTTAATGTGATGTTTGCATCTAGTGCCGACTGATGTAATGGATAAAGGCTGTTTGAAAGGCAACAAAAGGGGGATGCCGGGGCTGGGCAGTAACGCAGAGAGTTAAGCGCAAGGACCTGAGTAAGAACCCCAGTTCGAGCCCCCAGCTCCCCACCTGCAGGGGGGTGACTTCACAAGCAGTGAAGCAGGTCTGCAGGTGTCTATCTTTCTCTCCCCCTCTCTGTCTTCCCTTCCTCTCTCGATTTCTCTCTGTCCTATCCAGAAATAATAACAAGGGCAACAAAATTGGGGAAAAGAGCCTCCAGGAGCAGTGAATTTGTAGTGTAGGCACCAAGCCCCAGCGATAATCCTAGAGGCAAAAAAAAAAGGGGGGTGGGGACACTAGCAAGCAGTAGTGAAGCTGGCATTCCAGCAGTCTCTCTCTTTCAAACTGGGCCCTTGTCAGCTCCATTTTGCGTGCTGGGGACCTCACCGCTCTTGGACCATTTCCCTTCAGCCCTCCGAGGCTGTCCTTGGCCTTGACAATCCAAAAACAGGACTCTGAGGGCTTGAGTGAAAGAGCTCACTAAGTAGAGTGTGTCCCAGGCCATGCATTTGTGCCAGACTTGAGCCCCAGCACCTTATGGGAATGTCATGGCAATGGGAGAAGCTCTCTCTATTTGAATGATAAAGTGATCTAGGAGAGGGGAAGGTCCCAACTCTGAAAAGATAAAATCATTTGCAAAACAACACTGAATACAGTGGCTTGAGGTTTGAAAACCCGACAGCCACTTCCCTGCATAGTAAGTACTACCACAGGCCTGCCTCCCATGCCCCAGGCAGTTCAACAGCAGAGTAGGGAGTCCCACTACCCCACTTGTTGATACAGGTCCCAGGAAGTTGAATTCCAGTGATCAAGGAGGGATTCTTAAAGTCTCAAGCTCTGACCCCATGCTGCAGAGACAGACAATTCCCAGGGAGCCCCTCCTTTCCACAGCCTGCCTTCGGAGGGGCTAAGAGCAAGTGCTACGCTGCCTGCCCCCCCACCCCACCCCACCCCCGCGCCTGGCTGCGGGTTCCACTCTTTCTGGCACACAGGCCCCTGCTCTGAATTGGCCATAGCAGCGCTGAAGGGCACGGGCCCAGCTGCCTCCGACAGCACAGACTGCCGGGCCTGCCTTTCAGCAGTGGCTCCTGATTCCAGAATGATGATCTGCTCCTGCCCTCCCCCAACCACCTCTCTGAACACAGGGTCTCCCCAGCCCTACAACTGAGGGATGTGACCTTCTGAACTGGCTTCTGCCACTGGACAGTCCCTGTGGCTCAACTCACCAGCACCTAATGCCACAGACTCCCAACAGCTACAACCACACAAGTCACTCACAGCCATCAGACCAATGACAATTTCATCCTTCAAGAAGCCAAGGGAGGCACCTCTATCAGGACCCACCGAAAACAACTATCAGGATCCTCCCGTGGACTGTGGGGCTTATCTTTGGGGAGGTGATGGAGGGGATACGGAACTTTGGTGGTGGGTGTGGTTGGAACTATAAATGTAATCTTATAATCTTGTAACAAACTAGTAATAACAAATAAAAAATATATAAAATAAATAAATAAGGGAGTCAGGTGGTAGCACAGCAACTTAAAGGCACGTGGCACAAAGTACAAGGACCGGCGTAAGGATCCTGGTTTGAACTCCCAGCTCCCCACCTGCAGGGAAGTCGCTTCACAAGCGGTGAAGCAGGTCTGCAGGTGTCTGTCTGTCTTTCTCTCTCCCTGTCTTCCCCTCCTCTCTCCATTTCTCTCTGTCCTATCCAACAACGACGACATCAACAACAATAAAACAAAAATAACAACAACAATAAAAAAAAACAAGGGCAACAAAAAGGAAAATAAATATTAAAAAAATAAAATAAATAAAATAAATAAGTAGAATCCTCCCCTGGGGCAGGGTGGTGGCACACTCAGTTGAGCACACATATCACAATGTGCAAGGGCCCAAAGTTCAAGCCCCTAGTCCCCACCTGCAGAGGGGAAGCTTCCTGAGTAGGAAAGTGGTAAAGCCGTGCCACAGGTGTGTCTCTTTCTCTTCCCTCTCAGTTTCTGTCAAAAAAAAAAAAAATGAAGAAAGAAAAAATGAATAATGGCAACCAGGAACAGTGGATTCATACTGTAGGCACTGAGCCCCAGCAAGAATCCTGGAGGCAATTAAAGGAAAAATCCTCCCCTAGTGAAGACCAAGGGACAAGGTCCCCTCCAACCACAGCATGTCTCCTGCTCCACTCCCAGAGCAAGAGACCCAAACGTCTTGCTACAACAGGGACATCCAAGTCAACCAAACAAAGGCTGCCACTTGCTAAACTCTGAGCAGGCTGAAACATGCATCTCGTGGGAAGAGCCATGGCTCCCTGAACCCCAAAGGCAGACAGGACCAAGAGACAACAGACAGACACCTGCATTTCACAGACACCACCTCCCCCCCAATACGAGTCTGCAGATGAAGCCGTGCTTGTTTAACTCCCAATTAGAACTGGGTCAGAAGGTGCCCCGAGACTGACAGCAGTTCACTAGATCCACTGGAGACCCCAACTCACCACATCATTTCATTCCCATAGGCCACAGGGAGCTTCACATCACTGTGTTTGGGGAAGCCAAGCACTAAGCGCACACAGTCCTCTCACACTGCCCTTCGGGGTGGAGGCCTCTACCAGGAGCAGCAGCTGCCCAGGGGCTCAGCACAGGGCAGCTCTGTTAGCTCTGTCCAGCCTCGGAGGACATCTCCATGCTGTGTCCAGTGCAGAGATCTGCTTCCTCTCCAGGGCCAAGGGGGCCAGAAGGCTGGCTGTGGATTCTCAGGAAGGGCAGGACTCCTGGGGAGCAGGAGTGGGAAGCTGGCTGAACCAGACTGACAGGCTGGTGAGGCTGGAAGGGAGGTTCCAACCTCCCGGGGGCCAGCGGCTGCCTCACTCATGCAGCCCTCAGAGTAGGAAGGGTTCTACGCTGGCAAGTGAGATCTGGAGGACCCTTGGGGCCTGACCTCCCAATTCCAAAGTGAAACAAAGGTCTACCAACTGACCCCCATCCCAGAGCAAGGCAGGCTGTCAGAAGCCCAGTGAACAGCAGCCCCCTACCCATGGATGCCCTCTGAGGCGCAGGCCTCCACCTACTTGTCACTACATGGGCTGCGGTACATGGCTGGTGGCTCTGCAGGATGTGGTCACCTGCCCACACGCATACCTGGTCTCGGGAATGTGATTGAGCCAGTGAGCCCCCGCAGCCCACGCCCTCCCCAGTCCAAGGAGACTGGCCACCTGGGCCTGACCTCCCCACACAGTGGACATGGCACAGAAAGGACACCAAGTGTCTGCAAGTGACTAGAGCCACAGTCACTCCTGTGGGCAAGCCAAGTCAGCACTTCCTGCAAAGAGAGCAGCCCTCAGGCCAGACCCCTTGCCCCAATACCCGCCTCCTCAATCCAGCGCCACCCAGGGGATCTGGGAGATAAAGAGTCCACTTTTACCTCAGGACGCCCAGGATAGCCGTGGGCACTGGCTGGGGACAAGTGTCCACCATTGCTCACTTCTGGCCATGGGATGCCACCCCCCACATGGGGAGACCTGGAGGACAGCTGGTAGGAAGAGCAGCTTCCTGGTCAATGGCAAGGATGGCTGGGACTAGAGGCGGACACAGAGCAGATGGAGTTAAGAGTCTTGGAAGCCAGAGTTGAGCGGTAGCGCAGCGGGTTAAGCACACGTGGCGCCAAGTGCAAGGGCCGGCATAAGGATCCCTGTTCAAGCCCCCAGCTCCCCACCTGCAGGGGAGTCGCTTCACAGGCGGTGAAGCAAGTCTGCAGGTGTCTATCTTTCTCTCCCCTTCTCTGTCTTCCCCTCCTCTCTCCATTTCTCTCTGTCCTATCTAACAACAACAATAATAACTACAACAATAACAAAAACAACAAGGGCAACAAAAGGGAAAATTAAAAAAAAAAAATCTCAAAAAGAAAAAAAAAAGAGTCTTGGGAGCCCAGTGGTTGACTGCACATATTACAATGCACAGAGAACTGGTCAGGTTGAAGCCTTTGGTCCCCACCTGCAAGGGGGAAGCTTCAAAAGTGGTAAAACACTGCCGCAGGTGCCACAGCAGGAAGAAGGAACCCTCCCCCAGACCTGTCTGATGGGAGCCTGCTTGACCTTCAGAATCCTTCTCTTGGGCACCCCAGTCCCTCTACCAGGCCATGTGTTGGGGCTACCTCTCACTTCTCCAGAAACACTGCCAGTCCTATGAGCTACATAAGAGGGTCCCTTGGCTGGGAAAATCCTCACTGGAGGGAGAATCACAGTCCAGGACAGACACCAAGTCCAGTTGTATGTGGCAGCCCCTCCAAAGGTTAACCCCATGAAATACCTGCCCCAATGGCCTACTTCCCCCAAATCACCTCTTGGATTGTTCCAGAAACTGGAGATGTTGTGAGGTGCTGAAGCAGGTTCTCCCACAGGTCTTGTGTTACCTTGTCTCTCTAGGTAGCTTCTGAGCCACAAATGACTTGAAAAGCTGCCTCACTTTCCCACTCCTCTTGCTCTCGCTCACCTGTTAAGGGCCATCTGCATTTGGGTGCCCACAGACTGGGTTTCTGAGCTCCCCACATTACTCCATGCTATGCCTCCCGGCCAGCAAAGATGCATCTTGTTCAGGGCCAGCCCTCCAGAGTCATCTGTATACCTTAAACTTCTGGAAGCACCTGCTCTCCCTGGGACTCTCCGCTCACAGGTTCCTTGCCACCCAGGGGGCTAGAGGTGGCCCTTTCTTCACCAAGGAGCCCCTAGTGAGTTAGCAACTTCCCTAACCCCACTTTCCTCTGACCTCTCCCTTCCACCCCCATGCCCCACATTCCTGAGCACACCTGGTCCCTCACACCTGTGTGCTTTCATACTTGACATGCTCCCTTTGGTCTCCCTCCCTACCTGGTCTTCCCAGACCACATCTACCAGTCCTGCAAGTTCAATAACAAAAATTGGAGCAGGGATAGGTTAGAACTGGGGACAGAGTACAGTAACAAAACAAGGAGGAGTTGCTGAGAACAGGACACAGAGAACCAGGCCTGAGACATTTGGGTGAAGAGGCTAGGAAAGTGCTTGGTTAGAAGACAGTGTCCTAGCCTCCAGGGTGTCTGGACTGAAGGGTGTCAATTACATGGAGAGAAACCAAAGGGAGGGGGCCAGGCGGTGGCACACCCTGTTAATAAGCACACAGAGTATTAGATGCTAGGACCCGCGCAAGGATCAGGGTTCAAGCCACCCCGCTCCTCACCTGCAGCGAGGACACTTCACAAGAGGTAAAGCAGGTCTGCAGGTTGCTATCATTCTCTCCTCCCTCTATCTATCCCTCCCCTCTCAATTTCTTTCTGTCCTATCCAATAAAATGGAAAAAAAAATGGCCACCAGGAGCAATGGATCTGTGGTGAGCCCCAGCAATAACTCTGCAATAAGGCAAAAGGGTCCTCCCTGCATGGATAAATGATGGCACCAGATCAAAGTCCAAAAATCATAAAGAGAGATTCCACTGGCAAGGCTCTCCTGCTAAAACTCTCGCCCAACCCTATCAAAACTGTTATGGGAACACAGCCATTTAAGGCAATGTGAGCCCCCCCATCAGCCCCCATCAGGAGGAACCCTGAAAAGAGAGCACTTGGGGGATTCACCAATCTGCCCTTGGTGCACAGTAGAGCAGCTAAGAGACGGGTGAAGAAGTCACTTCAAGAAGGGGAGTGGTTTACTCACTCAGTTGAGTACACACGTCACTGTGCACAAGGACCTGGGCTTGAGCCCCTGCTCCCCACCTGCAGGAGTTGGTGGGGGAGCTTCATAAACGGTGAAGCAGGCTTGCAGGTGTCTCTTTCTCTTTCCCTCTATATCTCCCCCAACCCTCAGTATCTATCTGTAAAAAGTGAAAGGGGGGAGGGGCAATGGCCACCAGAAGTGGTGCAGGCACTGTGCCCCAGCAATAAATGAGGGCACCAGACCAAAGTCCAAAAATCATAAAGAAAGATTCCACTGGCAAGGTTCCCCTGGTAAAACTCTCGCCCTGGTGGCAATTTAAAAAAAAAGAAAAAGTGATTACACGAATGAGAGCTTTCTTATCCAAGTGCAACATCTGTCTCACAGCTGCTGTCAAACTGGTGGCTCAACCTGAGGTTGGGGAGACAACCAGGCAGGCAGGGACCCACCACAGAGCCTCAGCTCAAAATCAACAGGCATGAGGGCTTCTTTTTCTTTTTGCCTCCAGGGTGATTGCTGGGCTCTGTGCCTGCACCATGAATCCACTGCTCCTGGAGGCCATTTTCCCCCTTTCGTTGCCCTTGTTGTTGTAGCCTTGTTGTGGTTATTATTGTTATTGTTGATGTCGTTCATTGTTGGATAGGACAGAGAGAAATGGAGAGAGGAGGGGAAGACAGAGAAGGGGAGAGGAAGACAGATACCTGCAAACCTGCTTCACCGCCTGTGAAGTGACTCCCTGCAGGTGGGGAGCCAGGGGCTCGAACCGGGATCCTTACGCTGGTCCTTGCTCTTTGTGCCACTTGCACTTAACCCGCTGCGCCACTGCCCAACCCCCTGCATGAGGGCTTCTTAACCACCACTAAGACATGATCCTTTATGAAGCCAATGAAGAGAAAGGCTTTACCAAGCCATCACTAGTCCACAAGGTTCTGTGCAACTTAAACAGACATGTTATTTCCAAAAGCATCTGAGAACAGGGTAGATAACCATCGATGTCCTTTGTGGTTTTGTTTAAATGATTTTTTTTAAATCTACATGATGAGAGTTCTAATTTAGGTTACACTGGTATACAAAAATAATCACTGAGTAGGGTTTCTATCTTCTAATTATACAGAATTTAGGACAAAGTATTCATGTAAGTGATTCTGAAATACTTTATAAATAGGTCACAATAGGCTCTTTTTAATGCAAAGATTTTCTGAACGGAATGTAGTGGGTTGGCCTCTAGATGCAGAATAACCAGCAGCAGCGGAGAGCCTGCCTCTCCCTTCCAGAGTGCCCAGGGACTGGCGGGAAGTCTGTTCTCTGCACAGACAGTAGCAGGCAGGGACCCGCCAGCACGGGTCTCAGGATCTGCCTAGAAGTCAAGCATCCCGTGCAGGTGTGGAAGGACAGGGCTCCACACATCCCGATTCCACTGGACGCTGAACGTGGGGAGAAGGTGCATATGCCGCTTGTGAATGACGAGTTAGCAGCTGGTTGCCAAGCTTTCTCACTGTGACTCAGTGCAAACAACGCACCTGACTATTTTTAATCACACGACCAAATAGTCAGTTGTTAAAGAAAAGAAAAAAATACATACACTTGCCCAATCCCAAAGGACAAGACAAACTGTTAACTAAGTCGGTTGGACGGTGGCTATGGAGGTGGCCCTCGTGCCCTGGACAGCCTGGAGACACACCCCACCTCTGCCACACCCAGGAAGAATGGGGAGAAGATGGGGACTCAGGACTCAGGACTCAGGCAGCAAAAGGATCTCCTGTCTCAGTCACGTGCTGGGGACATCAAATGAATGAGTGGGTCCCTCCATGCCATCGTGGAATCACAGCCCCGGGTAAAGTCCAACATCCTGCTCAAGCCACTGAGGCTCCAGTCTCCCGGCAAACCAGGGCCAACAGTGGAGGGGGGGGCACAGCTGCAGTGGGGGGGAACAGGTGCAGCCTGGGGAGCAGATGCAGCCTGGGGGACAGGTGCAGCCTGGGAGGAACAGATGCAGCAGGGGGGCAGGTGCAGCCAGGGGGGCAGGTGCAACCTGGGGGCAGGTGCAGCAGGGGGTAGGTGCAGCAGGGGGGCAGGTGCAGCAGGGGGCAGGTGCAACTGGGGGGCTGGTGCAGCAGGGGGCAGGTGCAGCAGGGGGGCAAGTGCAGCAGGGGGGCAGGTGTAGCAGGGGGGCAGGTGCAGCAGGGGGGCAGGTGCAACCGGGGAGGCAGGTGCAGCCTAGGGGCAGGTGCAGCAGGGGGGCAGGTGCAGCCTAGGGGCAGGTGCAGCAGGGGGGCAGGTGCAGCAGGGGGGCAGGTGCAGCCTAGGGGCAGGTGCAGCAGGGGGGCAGGTGCAGCAGGGGGGCAGGTGCAGCCTGGGGGCAGGTGCAGCAGGGGGGCAGATGCAGCCTGGGGGCAGGTGCAGCAGGGGCAGGTGCAGCCTGAGGGGCAGCTGCAGCAGAGGGGGCAGGTGCAGCAGGGGAGGCAGGTGCAGCGGGGGGGCAGGTGCAGCAGGGGGGCAGGTGCACCAGGGGGCAGGTGCAGCAGGGGGGTAGATGCAGGGGGGTCAGGTGCAGCAGGGGGGCAGGTACAGCGAGGGGGGGCAGATGCAGCCTGGGGTCTCAGCAAAGGGCTCTGAGAGCAATGGCCTCCTCTCACTTCTGGTCAGCGTGGGGTCCAACCAACACCCCATTGATAGAGCAAAAAAGTTATTGTTATTATTTTTTTAAATCTCTGAGTCAGAGGATTTGAGATAAAGGAGGACTTGACAGCCACACAGGCAGGAGATGAGGGGACACTGTCACCTGGTCTGCCCGCTGCCTTTTCCAGCTGTTTTTCCAAAAACCTTCTGTCATCCCTGGCCTCCTCTTTCTTTCAGCATCTGACCTTCAACTAGCAGCTGTCCAGGAATGTGGGCATCCCTGGGGTGCCACTAAGAGGGTTTGTTTACACCCCATAGCTGATGTCCCTGTCCAGCGGGAGGAGACACCAAAGGTGTTGGGGACCCTACCAGACCCTGCTGACTGACTGCCCACAGGGGATGGCCACCTCTGCTATCAGCTTGGCTGGCAGTCACCTGGCTACATGGCCCTCTCCAGACACCTCCTCTCTCAGCCAATCTTGTCCACTCGTCCCCTTGAGGTGACAGGGATGAAGTCCCAGGCCACCCTGAAGGCTCACTCGCCGGATTGCTCCATGTGGAGTTCCTGGGTCGGCCTCAACCTGCCTTTCTCGGGCCCTCCCCCAGCAAAGCTCCAGCCCTTCAGAGACACGGGGGACCAGCTGAAGGAGGGCCCTCACCCGACCCCACCCTGCTCCACACAGCCCAGGCCCACCAACTCAGCCCGCTCAGCCTCCTCAGGGCAGAGAAATGACCCTCCAGTCCAGTGCAGCCAAAGGGCAGCTCCAGGCTCCACCCCAGCAACAATAAAGAGCCAGCAAGGGCAGGTGTGCCAGTTGCCCCCTGGCCACCCTAACTGCCACCCCTTCTACTGTGGGAAGGACAGAGTCTCAGGCCAGGCAGAGCTCGAGGGATGCCAGGCCCAGCAGCTCTCATTTCGGGGTAAGTCCTTCTGTGAGTGGCAGTGTGTTACACCGTGACCCAGGCCAGATCGAGCAGGACTCAGGGGCTAAGCCTCACCCAGCACCCACCCAGGGGGGAGGGGAAGGGGGAGTTAGCCTCCAGAATGAGCTGCTTGGGGGGGGGCTCCCTCAAGGTTGGTGCCCCCTCCTCTGTAAGTGGCTCCTCCTAGAAGAGCTCATGGCCAGGAGTCAGGCGGTAGCACATCGGGTTAAGTGCAGGTGGTGCAAAGCGCAAGGATTGGCGTAAGGATGTGGTTCAAGCACCGGCTCCCCACCTGCAGGGGAGTCACTTCACAGGCGGTGAAGCAGGCATGCAGGTGTCTATCTTTCTCTCCCCCTCTCTGTCTTCCCTTCCTCTCTCCATTTCTCTCTGTCCTATCCAACAACAGCGACATCAATAACAACAACAACAATAATAACTACAACAATAAGACAACAAGGGCAACAAAAAAGAATAAATAAATAAATGTTTAAAAAAAAGAGTGGCCAGGCGGTGGCGCACCTGGTTAAGCACACACATTATAGTGCACAAGGACCCGGGTTCAAGCCCTATCCCCACCTGCAGGGGGAAAGCTTCACAAGCGGTGAAGCAGGGCTGCAGGTGTCTCTCTGTCTCTCTCCCTCTCTATCTCCCCCACTCCTCTCAATTTCTCTCTGTCTCTATCCAATAATAAATAAATAAATAAATAAATAAAAGAAAAAAGGCTCACAGTTAGTGTCACTGTCCAGGTCCCTTCCAGGGCTGCTGTGGGGGTGGCAGTTACCCACAGGTCCTCTGACTCTGGCACCCAAAACCACCCCACTTCCTCTTGGAACTGTTCTCGCCCTGCGCCCAGTCAGCCCAGCACCCGCCAGGCTGCCCAGGCTGGGACCAGGTGAGGCAGGATCCCAAACACCTCCAATGCTCCTGGGGACTCTGCCTTCCCAGGCACAGGACTGGGACTGAAACAGCTCCCACAGCACAGAAAATGAGCATGCGCCACGCCAGGTCCACCCAGTCCTGAACTGCCTCCCAGGATCACATATGGTCAGTGTGTCTGTGGGGGTCTGGAGTCAAGCCTTGGGGGTGGGGGGACTGCCTGGTGTGGATCTTAATGAGGACAGGGAGAAGGCAGTCTGAGGACAACCCCTCACTCTGGGAGTACCTGAAGATGCTCAGAAAAAACCAGGTTTTGGGCTCCCACAGGCACAGAAAGTGGCTGGTGGGGGCAGTGAGATAGTTCACTTGAGAGAGTGTCTGCCTGGCCATATAGATTCAAGTCCCCAGTCCATCACAAGAAAGAGCTATTGTGCCCCATGGGGGAGGCTTCATGCTGTGATGTCTTTCTCTCTCTGTCTCAGAAGTGTCAGCCTGGGCTAGGTGGTAGTGCACCTGATTGAGCGCACACGTTGCAATAAGTAAGGACCTGGGTTCGAGCCCTCAGTCCCCACCTACATGGGGAAAGCTTTGTGAGTGGTGAAGCAGGACTGCAAGTGTCTCTGTCTCTCACCTTCTCTATCACCCCCTCCCCTCTTGATTTCTGGCTGTTTCTATCCAATAAATAAATAAAGATTTAAAAAAAAATGTCAGCCTGAAACAGTGACATCCCAGAAAGGGCCAAAAGAAAAGAAAGCGGGTGACAGAGGCTGAGTGCCCCTTTGCTTTCTGCAAACCTGCAGACATGGAATGACTCCTGGTGCTCCACACAACCAGGGGGCCTGCCACCTCCACCCAGCAAGGTAGCACAGCCTGAGGAGGTGCTGACGCTGGGTGCTCCGTGGTCTAGGCAGCACCCTACCTGGACAGCAGAGGGGGGTTGTTGGGGCTGGTTTCCAGCAGCGCCTGAGGCTCAGTCCTAGACGCACTATGCAGACTGGTGACAGAACCCACAGAGCAGGGGGCCCTGCCTGCACGCCCCCCTCCCATCGCCATGCCCCACTCCCACCCTGCACAGCCTCCTTGACCAGGGCTTTCTACAGGGGTGAGTCAGATTTCACTTCCTTTCCACAAACAGCAGCTAAGTGACACATCTGTGGCCCCTTGGGGTGGCAGGCTGGGCACAAAGGACTAGTGTGGCCAGCAGTGCATAGCACCCCATTAAAGGCTACTTCCAGGTCCAGCTCCCTCAGGGCACCTGCTGCCATCCCTCTCCCCACCTGCACCCCCCACACACACACCTGGAGGAGCTCACCCTGACTCACTTTCCAGTGACACACCCTGGGAATCACACCCCTACACACACACACACACACACACACACACACACATACACACACACCAGCAGTGGCTATTGAATGAAATAGCACCTTCCCTCCAGTTCTGGCATGTGCTGAGCACACTTGCCCAGCACTCACCCACCTCCAGCCCCCACCAGCAGGGCAGGGCCTAGGGCAGGGGGGCACTGCACACAGACTATCCCCCTCAACCCAGCAGGCTGGGCAAGGCGATTTCCACTGACTCTGCTGCCAATATGCACTGCCCCCACCCCAATCAAGCAGACTCTTAGCACAGAAACTGATCCTTCTCTCAGAAGCAGGAATGGGACCCAGCACCTGGACACTGGAGTTGCACAGGACACTAAAGGTCATTCCCAGGGCCGAGGGGGTGGCACAGAGCTGGTGAGCACTTGTTTCTTGCTGCCTCCACTGGGAATGTTGCCTTACACCTTGACGGGGGGCCAGGAGTTGAACCCCAGAGCTCACTGCCCTCCATCACCACCTGGGCATGTGGGCTGGGTGGCAGCCCTATGGGCAGTGACTTAGTCTGCCTCTTCCCCGAGTGAGTCAGGTTTGGGGTGTGTAACATTGATGGTATGTTTCCTGCCTCAATTTCAACACACAACCCTCACGGAGGACCCAGCATGGGCCCCCACTGTCAGCCAGGCCCCCCGGGTGCCGATACAGATACCATCAGGGGCACCCAGAAGCCCGTGGCCAGGGAAGGGCACCAGGCCCCTCTGCACAGGTGCCTGGGCTGGACATATGCTGGCAGTCCCACCAGACTCCACCAGGGGGGTAGGAGACGTGCATAGGGGCCAGCTTGACAGCGGGGGGAGGGGAGTACCAGCCAGCAGGGCCACAGCGACCAGCCCCACAGCAGCCCTCACTGGCAGGCGCCCTCAGCCCAGTGCAGTCCCACTCTGAGCCCCTGGCCCTAGGTCTCGCACACAACTAAGAAAGATGCTGGGCCATCTGGTGACCCCCCACCCCCAGGCTTGTGGGAAACAGGGCTCCTGGGATGCCCTGGCACAGGCCAGAGCCTGGTCCTGTCAGCACCAAGAGCCCTAGCCTAAGGCTAAGCAGGAGAAGCTGAGCCTACAATTCCCCGACAGGTCAGTCTGGGGAGGGCAGCTGAGGCCTCACTGGGTCTGGCAGGTCCTCCCCACACCTCTGTGGGCAAACACTGTGTCTTACCACATGGGCTCCCTTCTCCTACCCACCCTGGGGACCTCTGTGACCCAGGCAGGGCCAGTCCCTCTTCCCACAGCCCCACCTGCCCATCCCAAGGGCTTCGTGCCCCAGTCACCCCCATCCCAGTCCATCAGCTGATGCTCACTACACAGGGTGGGTGGCAGGAGGGAGCAGTGCCCCCACGGGGCTGCCAAACATGGGGTGCACAAGCAGGGCCACAGCTGGGCATATATCCAAGTGTGAGAAAACAAGACTAGCTCCCCCACAAGCCTTCGTAGAAATCAGCCCCGCCGACATGTGTCCACAGCACTTGAGCAGCGCCCTCGAGCAGGTGGGGTCTGTAGTCTGGGGGTAGCGCCCCCCCCACCCGCTTAGAGACAATACTCTCCGTACCCTGGACCCAGCACTCTGCCATTCGGGGTACCTAAGTGACAATATCACAGGGGGCGTCCCGAGAACCCCGAGCTGGCTGCTGGCTCAGCCTGTCCTCATGGCCATTCAGTTTCCAAAACACGAACCCAGCAACCCTCCCCTGTCTGCCCCTTGGCCCCAGGTGCCTCCCCCCTGGCGCCTGCCCTCCAGAGCGTGTGTGGGCACCAGCTCCAGAACAGGTCTCTCCCTCTCGTCTCCTGCATCTGCTCAGATGCCTCCAGATGACGTCCTCCTGCCACTGTGTCCAGGCCACGTGGAATTCACCCAGCTCTCCAGCCTCCAGACAGGAAGGCATGACGGGCAGGGGCAGAGGTAGCACCTCTTTCAAAGGCGGGGCCACCCACTGCCACCAAGTTCAGAGGTGAGGAGGAGTCAGGATCTGAGTCCGTAATGCCTCTCCACTCAACTCCGGTTGCAGCCGGGCTCCTTGTGCCCACCAAGGCCAGAGTGCCTGGCATGTTCAAAGTCATGCTACGTTCACGTTTCAAAGGGATGCCCAGTCTGCACCTGCGTCCACAGCCCGCGTGGGCTGGGCCCGGTGAGGGGCCTCTTCTCTGCTCCCCCTCTCCAGCAGATCATGCCGCTCTCCATGCAGTCAGGAGCCCAGCAGAGTGGGAAGACAGCCCAGGAGGAAGCTGCTCTCTGGTCTATAGAGACACTCCTATGGGAAGAATTCGGAGCCCCTGCAGGGATGGAGACAACACCGAGCCAACTGCAGCAGCGAATGCAGGCTCTGCAAGAGGAGGATGGCAGAGGGCCAGCAGGGTCATGACAGACCGGACTCGGCTGCCTGAACACACACACACACACACACACACACACACACACACACAAGAGGGCGAGGGAGGTATCCAGGCAGCCGTGCAGACCCACAGCCGTCGTGCACCTCCTCCTGGCAGCTGCGAGGGTCCAGAAACAGGGCATCTCACAGCAGCACACCCAGTGTCCTCTGCAAACTTCTAGCACCTTCTCCAACAAGAGACACCAAGCTCCTTGGAGGAAGGCTGGCTGTGGGGCTGGGGCGCAAAGCCCATGAGACCATGCAGCACCAAGGTGTGAGCCCAAACAGCTTCCTAGGACGTGTGTGGGCTTGTCAAACAAGGCCAAGCGCCCAACACCAGCGCAAGGTGACCCATGTAGTACTGAGTAGTTTATCATAGCTCAGTGTCTCTGATAAATGCCATGAATCCACACTGACAGGAGAAATGACTGGAGAAGTAAATAAACAGAAAAGTCAGGCTATACATATTCCCCCTCAGGGAGGAGGGCACACCTCACCCCTCCACTGTGGGCTGGGCCTGCAATATCCTCCCAGAGAACAGGCTGCACGGAGGGACCAAAACCCAGTGGTAGGGGTGGCTGGCAGATACGCCCCAGCCAGGAGATCAAAGTCAACAAGCACCGTGGTGCTCAGTCACACTCATGACCCACACCCCAGCAGGAAGGGCGGGGAGGCACATCACCTCCTCTGAGGTCTTCTCCCCAAGACCCATGACCCCAGTCTAATCCTTAGGAAAACATGCACATTCCAAGGGAGGAGCTGCAGTTGACTAAACGGGATTCCAGCGGTGGCTAATTTCCCTCCTAGGCCTGCCAAGCCTGGAACTCAAAGCCCAGAAAGTCCGAGAACAATACTCTTGGTCTACCTGCATGTTAGCTAGCAGGCTCAGGCAAAAATCACTGAAGTCAAGGGCCTTTTGGAACATACCTAAAGTAGACTTCCCAGCTTTATCGGCTCTAGTCCTACCTTTAGGTTCCTGTTTATTAAACAATTTGTCCTGCTTTATATCTTACCACATTTCAGCTATCAAGTTGCAGATGCTCCTATGATGCCATCCTGACTTCCCTGGGCAGACGACCTCACCAGCATGTCCTGAAGTCTCAACTCCCCAGAGCCCTACCCCACTAGGGAAAGACAGAAACAGGCTGGCGGTATGGATTGATCTGTCAATGCCCACATCCATAGAATATCCACAGAAGCCAGGCCATCTATCTTCTGCACCCCAAAAAGAAGTTTAATCCATACTCCCACAGGGATGGAAAAGAGGGAAGCTTCCAGTGGAGGGGATGGGACACAGAACTCTGGTGGTGGGAACTGTATGGGATTGTGCCCTGTTATCTCACAATCTGGTTAATCATCATTAAACCACTATTAAAAAAAAAAAGAAAGAGTGAAAGTCTGAGAAGCTATCCTGGTACATATAGTGGTGGTGGTGGTGGTGAGGGGGTCAAGTAAATGTCTGGTGGCTGGGTGGAAAGCAGACATCAGTTAATAATAATAATAACCCTTTTGGTTTTCGGCTCAGAGGAGGCCAAGGGGCAACTTTCTTTGGTTCATCCAACATCAGCCACCTCTACCATGCCGCCAAAGTTCAACCCCAACGAGATCAAAGTGGTGTACCTGGCATGCACCGGTGGGGAAGTCGATGCCACTTGAGCCCTGGCCACCAAGATCAGGCTGCTCTGTCTGTCTCCAAAAAAAAAGTTGGTGATGACACTGCCAAGGCTACTGGTGACTGGAAGGGTCTGAGGATCACAGTAAAGCTCACAACCAGAACAGACAGGCCCAGTCTGAGGTGGTGCCCTCTGCCTCTGCCCTCATCATTAAAGCCCTCAAGGAACCACTGAGAGACAGAAAAAAGCAGAAAAATATTAAGCACAGTGGAAACATCACTTTTGATGAAACTGTCAGCATTGCCCAACAAATGAGGCACCGATCTTTAGCTAGAGAATTCTCTGGAACCATCAAAGAAATCTTGGGGACTGCTCCATCTGTGGGTTGCAATGTTGATGGCCGCTACCTTCGTGACATCATAGATGACATCAACAGTGGTGCTGTGGAATGCCCAGCAAGTTAAGAAATACAAAGGAAGATGCTTCAATAAAGGATTATTTGAAATTCAAAATAATAATAACAATAACCAAGCGAATCTGAATAAACTCTAGAGGTTAGTTGATAATGTATTCAGTGTCTTATGCTAATGGAGGATTTTATTATCAGTGGAAACTGTGCGGAAGGGTGGGTGAGTGGGTGGGGTCTGGGAACTCTCTTATCACTGCAATTGTTTGACCAGAGCACTGCTTAGTTCTGGTTACTGGTGGTCCCAGGGATTGAATTTGGGACTTTGTCCATGCATGTTGTGTGCTATCTCTTCACTTGTTCCCTGCCCACCCACCATTGTGATTTTTTTCACAGATCTAAAACTGTTCTGAAAAGATGCATCTGGTCCACTGGGGCCAGCAAGAGCACTCACCTGGGAGTGCACCTGCTCTGCTGTGTGTGTGCATGGCCTAGGTGTGAGCTACTGGTGCACCTCACAGTACTGGGGGTGGGGGGGGCTGTGCTGTTATGCTTCCCCCAGAAAGTCAGCCCAGAACAATCAAGTCCCTGCAACAATCAAAAAACATTTATAGAAGACGGCTCAGCAAGTACAGTTCATGCTTTACAGTGCAGGGGACCGTGGGTTCACGGGAACACATGGGAGCCCCGTCGACTGCAACAGGGAGCTCCGTGGACAAGGAAACAGAACTTTATTTGTCCCTTTCTTTTCATGTCTCTCGCTAAAATACTCAGAACACAACTCAACTGTGGAGGCTCCTGGTGTGAGCGCACAAGCAAGAGGCTCCGGACTCATTCCTGACATGCACAGCCACCACCACGCCCAGTGTGACCCCCAGTGCGGTGTGGGCTGGGGTTGGGGCTCCTCCAGGCTCACGCAGACTGAGGCCTGTCCCTGAGCGAGGCTCTCCTGGGACACAGGCTGTCAGATTCTCAAACCAGTGATAGCACATTAATAGGAAGATCCGAATAAAAACAGAGGGCAGATAACGAGAAAGCCTGTGCAAACAGCCCTCGTCACACCCCCATCTGCAACCGCCCCCACCCCCCAGACCACTTCCATCGGGTCAGTCAGGGGCCAGGAGAGAGCAAGTCTGCTCTCCAGGAGTTCAGAGGGCAGGAGGGCAGACAAACAACCACACACTAAGCAACCTGACCCTGGAGGAGTGGAAAGGCCAGGAAGACTTCCTAGAGAAGGAGACTAAATGCTGAGTGTGCCAGGGGCTGCTATAACTATGATCACACACACACACACACACACACACACACACACACACACACACACACACACCCCTCCGTGCGATGGGGAAGTATTAAGACTGCTGAAAGCTGCAACAACAGAGGTGCCATAACTGTGCCCCCAAGCCTACCAGGCACACTAAGTCCCCCAGCACTTGTGAGAATGGGGGTCCAGGCCCAGGTAAGAGGGGCCTCACTTGAGCAGAGGCTGCCGGCACAACTGTGACTGGTGTAGGGGAAGGGACACAGCTGTGTAACGCCACAGACCTACAATGTCCAGTGCAGAGAAAATGACGTGTGTGTGTGTGTGTACACGTGCGTGTGTGTGCGTTGAAAGGCAGGGTTTCCTTCTGGGGTGACGAAAACATTCTAAAGTTGGACCGTGCTGGCAGTTGCACAACTGTGTGGCTGTGCTGAAGTCAAGGGTTAGTGTGGTTTGGTGGGAGGATGGGACGGATGTGGCCTATTCACCAAAAGAAGATGTTTAAGAAACACACAGATGTTTTCAACAACATTTTCCCCACTGAGTGGAGTTTCATTAAGAATTTATTCAAAACTGACGGAATTTATTGGCCCTCAGGTACACTGGGAAATGGATCTCTCTCCTTCCCAGTTGTACTGTGGTGCCCTGCAGGCTTGTTTATATGTTCACAGTTACTTTTTTTTAATTTTTAAATAAAAGCCATTTACTGTAGAATACTAAAACGAGAGAGACAGAGAAAGAGAGAGGGAAAGAAGCAGAAACAGCTCACTGAGCAGTCAAGCCCCTGCCCCAGGAGTCTGGGCCCAATCCCTCGCCCAGCCCGGCTGAACCTCCCCTCAGTCCAGCTATAGGACCCCTTCAGGAACACGGCTTCACTTCACTTTAGATATAAAGAGAGAGAAAGAGGAAAAGAGAGGGAGTGACACCAAAACTTCCCCCAGTAAAGTGGGGGCATGGCCCAAGCCTGGTCAGAGGCATGGCAAAGTGAGGTCTCCCTCCAGGACACTTCCCTTGAGAGTGACGCAGGCAATCAGTGCCCAGACACTCACCAAGTCCTTGCTGGGGGGCTGCTTCTGGAGCCAGCCGGGGAGACAGTGCTGGAGGAAGGAGAGCTCTTCCCCCAGGAAGCCCTCCTGCAGTCAGGGAAGCAGAAAGGAAGGGCATGGAGGCCCAGGGAAGACAGCAGAGAGCCAGGAAGTGCGAAGATGAGGCTTCCCTGACAAAGGACAAGGAGCAGAGCGGTGCCCAACACACAGGACTGCCACTACCAGAGGGAGAAGGGGTGTGAGGGCGTGTGACAGGGCAGGGAATTCATCCTTCAGTTCTGAGAGGGTGTCCCCACACCTGCAGTCCATGCAGCAGGGCTGGGGAAGGCCTTCCATCCTACGGGTGCCCATGCCTAGACAGTCCCAGCTGCCACCCCGCAGGGGGGTGGACAGCCCTTGCCAAAGGCAGAACCCCAAACCAGAGGGAGCAAGTGCTTTTCCTGGAGCACTGCTGACTGCCTGATGGGCACATGTGGCTTCTTCCCTGACAACTGAGCAGAAGGACAGTCCCAAAGGGGCAGTCTGCTGAGCGCTCACTAGCTCAACGCTTTCTGAGTGCCTCGTTCCCCAGAGAGGTGGGCACGGCACCAGGCGGCAGGTGCCTCCCCACCAGGCCCAAAGCCAGGACCCTCAGCCCTAGACTGCCAGTGTCAGCCAGGGAGAGGACACAGCCTGGTCACTGCCACCCCCACCCTGGGGAAACTGACCTCCATGTGGAAGGTGGTAGGGACTTGACACCGTGGATCTGGGTAGTGCTCAGGCCTCTGACTTCTATTCTCCATCAAACTCAAAGAGAGATTAAGCATCCTGCCCAAAGACTACCTGTTCCCCCACCCCCCCACCCCCCCACACACACCTAGTCCTCTGTGCACAGTACCCTGGTGAGGAACAGAGACCGCAGGCTCAAACCCAACTCTGGCATTCACCAGCCTGCAGCCTCGGGGAAGTTACTTAACTTCTCCTCATAGGGCAAAGGACTTCTCCCTCTGTGAGACAGCTCACAGCAGCCCCAGCTCCTAAGGAATCACAACATGCCAAAGCCCCGAGCTGGGGGTGGGGGAAGAGGACAAGGCGAGGGATGGCAGACTCCTCACTTTGAATCTACTTCTTACATCTCATTGACAAACCCCTGGAAACTAGACTTTACCAAGGGGTTATGGCACACCCAGTAGAGTGCACATTCCCCAGGTTTAGTCCCTAGTCCCTGCCTGAAGAGGATGAAGCTTTATGAGCAGTGGAGCAGTACTGCAGATATCTCTGTCTCCCCCTTCCCCCTCCCCCTCCTTCCTCCTTCCATCTCTGTTTCTGCCTCTATCAAGAAAAAGCCACAAAAAAGGAAAAGAAAAAAGAAACAGAAAAAGTAGAACACCGAGGGAGTCGGGCGGTAGCGCAGCAGGTTAAACGGAGGCGGCGCTAAGTGCAAAGACCGACTAAGGATCCCGGTTCAAGCCCCCAGCTCCCCACCTGCAGGGGAGTCGCTTCACAGGCGGTGAAGCAGGTCTGCAGGTGTCTGTCTTTCTCTCCCCCTGTCTTCCCCTCCTCTCTCCATTTCTGTCTGTCCTATCCAACAATGACGACATCAATTACAACAACAATAAAAAAACAACAAAGGCATCAAAAGGGAAAATAAATAAATAAATATAAAAAATTTAAAAAGTAGAACCAGGAGTGGTGGACTCAGTGCAGGGATAACCACACTGACAATAGATAGATAAATGAATACAACTGTCTGGGAGGCCAGGGAGCGCAGTGCCTGAAGTCCCACTCCTGTTCCTCTATGGGGGACCCAACAAGTCGCTGCCTCTCTGAGCCTGTCTTCAGTTGTAGAATGGGGTGCCAGCATCCGTCCGTTATGAGACCCAGGGGCCAGCGTGCAAATGCTCCGCACACTGTCTGCCACTACAGTGAGCGACGGCTATTACTACTATTAATGCTTTCCAGTAGACCAGTGCTTCCTGCCGTGAGGGGCAACCAACCACAGGGGACTTTAATCACAGGGTTTAAACATAATCACAACCCTGGTTCTAACTCCAGAGTGACACAGACTTAACAATAACCCTTAGAGGCTGTTGTCATTAGCCGAGAATTAGGAGCCTAGAGTCGCTGCCCCACCCCTCACGCAGGCCACCTGCAGACACACTCGAGGTTCTTGCTAATGAGGGGAACCCTGATTTCCGTGGTGCTAGGAGACATGGTTTCTAGTGTCTCCCTCAGTGAGAACCCTCCACACCCTGCCTGCCCCCACCCAACTCCTGCCCAGCTGGGCTGTACCTTCAACACCCTGGCACCATAGTCACCTTTTAGGAACTGCCCTCCCCCTAGCTCTGCCAGGAGCACCCTGGAGTTAAGGCCTTGACTTTAAGGGAGCCTCAGAGACCTTCTCTGTGGTGAAGACCTAAGAACAACCCAGCACCACATCATCAAAAAGCCTGGGTAGCACAGAGCTGTACCCACCACAGCACCAGAGAGCCCCGAGGCCATTTCAACTGCTCCAAACAGAAAATCTCCAGACGGTCATTTTCACTGCCTGGCTTTCACTAGAGGAGGCTGCATTCCCCCAGCAGGTGCATCCGCATGCCCCTTGCTTCTCACCGTCCACAGCCCATGTCTCAGTCCCCCCCTGGTGCATCTGTAATTTCTAGAAGCATACGGGTCTCTGCTACACAGCCAAGGTGGCCAGCAGTCCCCCAGGGCAGCAAGTGGGTCCCAGGTTTTTAGCAAAATGGTTTCTTTTCTTCCTGACAACAGGTACAGAGGTCTCACAGCCCTGTCCTGCAGGAACAGAGGCAGAAGTTGGGAGGCAGGGGGCTACAATACCAGCCACCAGGGCCTTCTTTTGCTGTCAACACACACACTGGCAGGGGCTCCAGATACGCTCATAGTGTCCCCACTCTGGCCACCTGCCAGGAACCTCCCCCTATCTCAATACACAAAGAGGCCCACATGAAGGGGAAAACCCTTAGCTTCCCCCAAGTGGAAACAACCCCCAGAAGTGAACAGCAAGCAACAGCCCTGCCATTCAAGGTTGGGAACCCTACTCCCAAACAAAGCTCAGAGAGAGCCAGAGGCTTTTGGGAAGAAAAAAAAAAAAAGAAAAGAAAAAAGAAAGAAAAGATACCCCAAACCTTGAAGCTTGGGGAGACAGAAGGGGTCCCAGCATCTCAGGAGCTGAAGTAGCACCTGACACACACTAGCATGGGTCACCCCTTTCATCAGCTCTACAAGACCAGCCCGGCTTGGTGCTGACATCTGTCACATCTGTAATGCGACTCAGATGCTCCGTTACAAAGAGAAAATGGGCTTCAGGCAGGCCGCCTCCCCTAGCAACAGGGCCTGCTAGAATCTAATCGCACTCTCTTTCCTTTGTGCCCAAAACACTATTCTCTTCCACCAAACTGCGACAATGCTGATCAGGCAAACAGGTCTGGTTTCTCTCATTTCCAGTGAGACCCAGAGAGAGTAAAGGGCAGGGAGGTTGGCAACCTGTCAGCCTCCTCGTCCAATCCAAGCTGGGTGGGACAGATAAGAGGAGGGCACAGAGGGGGGCCTCAAAAACCAGAGGAATGGTGGGGACTCACCCAGATCTACCTTTGTGAAAGCCCACCAGAGCCCCACCCCACCACGGTAGGAGATACAGCATAAATAAGCTGCCAGGGCCAGTGCCATACAGACCACAACTTTGAGACCTTCCCGACAGTTTCCAGGAAATAGCTTTCCTGAGCGCAAGCAGACAGACATCACAGGGACAGGCTCTGCCCGTCCCCAGGCCACACCCCAGCAGTCAAGGCAGCAGAGAAGAAAGAAGAGCAGAGGTGGTGTTGGCATGCATCTAAAGGCCCCGGGGACCTCCCAGTTCCACCGCCACCTTCTGACACCCCTCAAGAGTGTAGCACATCATGACCAGACTGGAGAAGGTTCAAGGCCCCAGCCCCCAGAGCCACAAGGTGCTAAAGAAAAAATCATGGCCATGACAGGGAGAAGGCCAGGCTGGATGGGCCACATGTGGGGTTTCCAGAGGGGCCTGCAGCAAGGAGCTTTAATGAAGCCCTTGATTCCCAGTGTCCCAGCTAGCAACAGTGGACTGTGAAGTCATGGCAGGACAGGGCTGGGACATCACACTTACCAAGCGGATTGTGTGTCCCCAAATGGGCCTGGCACACAAGCAGGGCAATCAGAGAAATCAGGGCTACAGGGAGCAAAGGGCACTGTCAGCACACCAGAGTGTCCTGCCCTCTGCCCTGGGTGTGTGTACCCAGACAGCGAGGAGCCCACTGCATCTCACCCCCACCCTGTATCAGTTTCCTGCACGCTGACTGGAAGGGAAACTGAGGCACCAGGAGGCCCAGCACCTTCTTGCCCAAGGTCATGGGCCAGGTGTGTGTTGGAGAAAAGGCTTCAAATTCCTCCCAGTCACCAACAGCCCTGTGCCTGCCTGCCCTGCCAGACCCAGACCCAGACCTACAATCCCTGCGGCTGGGCTTCCAGGAGATCTTCCCAGAGCTCTGCTTTTCCTCTCCCACCTGCACAGAGAAAGCAAGAAGGGAAGCCCATCCTGCAAAAGGTGTCCCCTGGACTGACTCTCCACTGCCTCCTGGGCTACAACCCCAAGGACAGACACAGCTTGGAGGGGGGGGAGCCCATGCTCTGGGGCTGCCAGAGATCAAGCACACAGCACCAGGCGCCCCCACCCATGGGCTCTAGGCTCTGAGCACAGCAGAGGGGTGCAGGCCTGCTCCTGGCAGGTGGGGGCTGCCACGCGCATACACCCCACCTGCCCGAGCATGGCGGGCCTGGGCACCCAGAGAGTCCCGCCGGTTAACAGTCCCAAACAAAGGGAGGGAAGACGGCGCAAAGTGGGGTGTAGGGTGAGGGAGACCAGCGCCTGCAACTTTTTGGAGGGGTCACCTCTGGGGTCGCCTGGGGTCTCGGTGGCTGCGCCTCCGAGGCATGGGCCAGGACGACGACATCGGGAATGCCGGGTCCCCCCGCTGGCCTCGGTGCCCCCGGCCCGGCGAGCCCCCCCAAGCCGGGCCCCGAGTCCCCGGGCCGTCGTCCTCGCCCCGGCGGCCGGGACCTGCGGGACTGGGAGCCGCCAGTGGCCGTGGTGCGCGTCCCGGAACGCGGGGCCCGGGGGCGTGTGCACGGGGCGCTCCCCCTGGGGCCCTGCTCGGAGGGTCGCGGGGTCCGGACGCGGGGAGAGCGTGACCGGGCGCCCCGGCTGGCCCGTGCTTGGAGCACGTCCGTGTGTCCGCCGGGTCCGTGTGGGCGTCCGCGCGCGCGCCGCTTACCCTGCGCGGAGATCGGGGCCAACTCTCATCCACTCGCCGCGGCGGCGCCCCCTTCGCCGGCCGCCCGGCCGCACTGCACCTGCAGCCCGCCCGGGAGCCCAGCGGCGCGGGGGAGCCGGGAGGAGGCGGCCCCGCGGGTCCCGGCCACGAGCGCGGAGGCGGCGGCGGCGGCGGCGGCGGCGGCGGCGCAGGTCGCGCGCTCGCGTCCCGCTGCGCGGAGTCTGCGCGCCCCCCCCCGCCCGGCCTGCGCAGGCGCCGTCCCGCCCCGCTCGCAGCCCCGCCCCGCGCCATCCAAGCCCCGCCCCGCGCCGCGCCTTAAAGTGGTCGCGCGCTTCACCTCTTGCTGGCTGCACCGGCTCTCGCCCACCCGGCCGGCTCCCGGGCTCGCGAGGACGCGCCTGACCTGGCCGCCCCGTGCGCGCGCACAAGCACGCGCGCGACCACAGGGTCTGGGTCACGCGGCGCCGCCTTTGTTTGGGTGACCCACGTGCGTCCCCGCCACCCGCACCCACGCGCACGCTCCTCCCTGTGGCCGGTGGCGGCCCTGCGCGCCTGCACTGAGATGCCACGGGCATCGCCACGCTCGGGCACGCACGCTGCTGTCGGGGCTGCCCCGGCTCGCCTGGGGCTCAAGAGACTTTGCTGGCACCTCTTCTGCCCATAGGGGGACCCTAGAGCCCGAGGGAGAAGAGGTGTCTGCAGGGATCCTCAAACACCACCACCCCCACCCCCAGGGCGGCTGTGACGCCCAGATAACATTCCACCCCCGGGTTTCTGGGATCGCCCCCTTTCTCTCTCTCTCTCTAATATTTTATTTTTTCAGATTTTATTTATTTTGTTTGATAGAGATAGAAATTGAGAAAGGAGGGAGTCGGGCGGTAGCGCAGCGGGTTAAAGCGCACGTGGCGCAAAGCGCAAGGACCGAGTAAGGCTCCCAGTCCGAGCCCCGGCTCCCCACCTGCAGGGGGGTCGCTTCACAGGCGGTGAAGCAGATCTGCAGGTGTCTATCTTTCTCTGCCCCTCTCTGTCTTCCCCTCCACTTTCCGTTTCTCTCTGTCCTATCCAACAACGACGACATCAACAACAATAATAACTACAACAATAAGAACAACAAGGGCAACAAAAAGGAAATAAATAAATATTTTTTTAAATCTTTAAAAAAAATAAATTGAGAAAGGAGGGGAGGCAGAAGGAGAGAGATACTTGTGAAGCTCCCACCTTTCAGGTGGGGCCCAGGGCCTTGAACCTGTGTCCTTGCGCACTGTGGTGTGTGCGCTTAACCAGGTGAACCACCGCCTGGCCCTCCGCCCACTTTCTCTAAATCCCATTTTGGTCTTCCAAGGAAGCCCCCCACTCTGCCTCTCCTTGGGCTTCACTGTGACAGGGTGAAGAGCCTGTCCAGTGACCTGCCAGTCCTCCCTCCAGCAGAACCTGTTCCCACCTGAGATCCAGGACTAGGTGCTGTCTACTCACAATTTCACAATTAGAGGACAAGAGCCTCAGGTCTTTAAGGGTCGTTGGGGGGGGAGGGTCCACTACTGGCTCCTCCACCCCAGGTCTAGCCAGGAGGGCAGCTGCTGAACTTGGAGGAGGGGCGGTGGTAGGGGGTATAGAGAGAGTACAGGAGGCCTGAGAGGCTGACTGTCCAACCTTCTCAGCCTCCCTCCCAGGCTGGACCCTGCCCTACCCTTCCACAAGTGTCTCTAGCCCATGCCCCTGCTGTATGCAGACCTACCGAGCCCAGGAGCCCTTCAGTAAAGTCCCAACCCACTGCCCCTTGTCTAAAAAACTCCCATCCCTTCCTCCAGGACCCCAGCTCCAGTGACCCTGAGGCTTCCGGGGGCAAGAGTTGAGGCCCTTCTTCTTTTTTAATTATTTATTTATGAGAAAGATAGGAAGAGAGAGAGAAAGAACCAGATATCACTCTGATACATGTGCTGCCAGGGATTGAACTCAGGCCCTCATGCTGGAGAATCCAGTGCTGTATCCACTGCGCCACCTCCCAGACCATGAGGCCCTTCTTTTGTCCTTCTGCACACCCTCCTGCTTTCCATCCTGAAGAGGCAGTTGGGATAGACTTGGCTGGGGGCAGGTATTCTGGGAAGTGGTCTGTGGACAAAGGAGTTCAAAAAACAATGGGAGTGAGTTCCCTGGCCTCAAAGAAGTGCTAGCAGCAGTGGCTGGGTCTGCAAGGCCATCCCTTTTGTGAGCGCTTGGGACCCACTTTTGAGCAGGTGCAGTGGCCAGCTAGACCTCCCTCGGTTGTCTGTAAGGAACCCCAAGTGCCCAGGCTTCCCGACAGTAATGCAGGTGCTTTCTGAGCACTGCAGGGAAACAAATTAAATGTTTTGTTTTGTCTTTTCCCGCAACCATTCTTCATTTCTGCTGCCTCCTTACCAAGATGACCTTCCTTGCTCTAACCTGACTGCACCCTGGGGTCTGTAAGGCCCGTTCCAAAGCCCCTGGCTCCAGCAGCTTGACCAGCCTGCCCAGAAAGGCCCTGGCTTCCCACAAACTCAGAATACCTGGGAATCCCCATTTGGCACCCCCACCTCCTGTCATTACCATTGTGGGTATTCTGGTCTTATCTCCAAGTCAGCCCAGGCGGGGAATGTGCTGTAAGGGAAGACCCAGCTGTGCCAGTGAATATCCCTCTCCCCAGGACCTCCATTGGCCTATGTGTAGTTAGTTGTCCCTTTAGTTCACAAGGAACAGAAATCCAGGGATAATTCATTTTACCGTGCTTGAAGACCCAGTTTTGAGTCTCGGGTCACCACATGGGAACACCCTGCAAAACAGAAGCTTCAAAAGCAGTGCAGCAGTACTGTGGCATCTCCTCCTCACTGTATCTCTGTCTCTCCCTCCCTTTCTCTCTCTTGTCCTCTACCTGGAAAAAAAAAGAAGAAGAAGAAGAAAAGTATCTATAGGGAGTCATGGAATGCAGGCATGCAGTCTGAGCAAAGTCCTGACAGTTGAAAAAACAAAAAGTAAGGGGGAGGGGAAGATAAAAGAACAGAAATCCAGTGAGTTGGGCGATAGCACAGCGGGTTAAGCACATGTGGTGTGAAGTGCAAGGACTGGCATAAGGATCCCGGTTCGAGCACCCGGCTCCCCACCTGCAGGGGAGTCGCTTCACAGGCGGTGAAGCAGGTCTACAGGTGTCTGTCTTTCTCTCCTCCTCTCTGTCTTCCCCTCCTCTCTCCATTTCTCTCTGTCCTATCCAACAACGATGACATCAGTGATAACAACAATAATAACTACAATAACAATAAAAGCAACAAGGGCAACAAAAGGGAAAATAAATAAATATTAAAAAATTAGAAGAAGGGAGTCGGGCTGTAGCGCAGTGGGTTAAGCACAGGTGGCGCTAAGTATAAGGACCCGCATAAGGATCCTGGTTCAAGCCCTGGCTCCCCACCTGCAGGGGTGTCGCTTCACAAGTGGTGAAACAGGTCTGCAGGTGTCTATCTTTCTCTCCCTCTCTCTGTCTTCCCCCTCCCCTCTCCATTTCTCTCTGTCCTATCCAACAACAATGACAACAATAATAACTACAACAATAAAACAACAAGGGCAACAAAAGGGAATAAATAAATAAAAATAAATATAAAAAAATATTTAAAACAAAAAAATTAGAAGAAGAAGAACAACAAATCCACCTCAAACTAACCCCAAAGAGAACTGATTTGCTCATAAAGGTGGCAAGTACATGGTTAAAGTATTCACAGCCATCACCCTGCATGGCTGGTGCCCAAAGAATGATCCTTGAAGAAATGGCCCCTAATAGAGGGAGCAGGAAAGAACCCAGAGAGACAGGGAGGGGCAGGCAGCCTGCTGGGCAGCCCCAGAATCTACTCACTCAAGTCCAGCCCACCCCCCATTCACTGGTGCCTGCTCCATGTCCACACAGCTCAGCAAGTTGCCTCTCATTGGAATCACAGCAGCAAATAAAACAGACGGTCTTGAGGGCCCAATGGTGGCTCACTCAGTTGAGCACACACATTACCATCACAAGAACCCAGGTTTGAGCCCCCGTCCCCACCTGTTGGAGTGGGGAAAGGATACCTCACTGCTTGAGTGGGGAAGCAGGTCTGTAGGTATCTCTCTCTCTCTCTCTCTCTCTCTTTCTCTCTGCCTCTAGGGTTATTGCTGGGGTTCAGTGCCCACACTATGAATCCACAGCTGCTGGTGGCCATTTTTAATTTTTATTGGATAGAACAGAGAGAAATTGAGAGAAGAAGGGGGAGATAGAGAGGGAGAGAGACAGACACCTGCAGGCCTATTACACTGCTTATGGGGAACCGGGGGCTCGAACCAGGGTCCTTGCACTGGTCCTTGCACTTCATACTATGTACACTTAACCTGGTGTACCACTGCCTGGCTCCCAGTGTCTGTCTTTCCATCTCCCTCTCTGTCTCCCCTTTCCCTCTCAATTTCTCTATGTCCTATCAAATAAAATAGAAACAGAGAAAGGGAAAGACGGTCTCTATCTGGTGGAGAGGCATAGACCAGAACCTCCTCCCCAGAGTGGGATGCTGACTCACAGACCATCTGTCCGCACTAGCTTCTCTGTGGCTCCTCATAGCCATCACCGAGTATACAGAGCAAGGCTGCTGGGGGCTGAACTGTCTCCCCAAACTCACATGTTGGCCCAGGTGCCACCATGCGAGCTGCCTGACATGATACCAGCTTCGCAGGAAATTCAGCACGGCTGGACTCTCCAGGCCAAACTGAAACCATCTCGCCTTTTGCCATGTATAGGGCTTGGAATTAAGCTCTCTGTAGTCTTAATAATATTTACCTATGGCCAGGCTCAGAGCCTGACCAATGACAAAAATAATGACAAAACCTGCACTGCACTCTGTAAGATTGATCATAATGGAACAAGCAGTATCAGCAATGCAGAACTTTTTCAGGAGGCTCCAATAGGAAAAAATGTTTTCCCCTTCGTCTACACCACTTCCTTTAGTGTTCCCCCTAAAATATAGAGAAAGATTGGTGGTTCCCACAGTGGAGGGGCCACCTTACAGAGCATAATTAATAAATGGAAAGTTGTGGTACCTGCCTAAATACAATGGGCCTTTTAATCTACCACCCACCACTATGTTCCCGCTTCCTTATGCAGAAATAATACACAAGAACCTAGGTCACATAGTGAACATACTCAGAAGATGGATTCTAGTTAGAGAGCTTAAGTTTATGGAGAGGCTGGCCAGGTCAGCACCACCTTGGTGCCTTCTCAGTAAGGAACAAACAAAACTCCTTGATCAAACAATGGAACAGATTTTATGAAAAATGGGCTGCTCAATTTGTTTAAGGCCCCTAGAAACATAATAAGCTTGAACTTTCAATGAACCATTGGCTTCTGATGCATAGAGGCAAGAGAATGGCATAAATATACAGGTAGAATATTCATCTTAATCAACAGGACATCTGCCTAGCACACAGGTACAGGAATAACAAAAGACATAGAAACTGTGACGTGATCTCTAGGGGAGGAAAGTGCCCCTGGAATGTGAATGTTCCACAAAGCAGGAGGTGTTCCCTACCTGTGCCGTTCTTAGTTGGTGATTTTTGTTTTAATAATCAAAGCCTCGGTGATTTTTGTATTAGTGACTAAAGCCTTGGTGATTTTTATTTTAATAATCAATACCTTGGTTATTTTAGTTTTAATGATCTAAGCCTTATGAGACTATAAAAATAAAGTTCTGCTTAAGTCTGACAGAGATGTCTGCTTGAGCTTGATTCAGCATCAACTCACTCTCTCATTCTTCATTCTTCGCCGATGCCCCTCCTCCTCCAGGTTACCCTAATAACCTGCTGGGGCTGGCCCCTGGCAACATATTGAACACATCACCTCCCAAACCTCAAAAAGTGATCATAATTGAAAACTTCCCCTGGTTTCTGTCCAGTGGAGAAACAGACAGCCAGCAATCCCACAGTGTGCTCAGTGAGGAGACACAGGTGGCAGTAAGGACAGACACCTCAAAGCAGAGAAGGCTTTCTGGAAGAGGAAAACACCAAGCAGAACTGAAGTCCAAAGCTGTTGGGAGAAAGCTTATCCTACATTCTCCAGGTGAGCTAATGTCATCATGAACAGGATATCCTGTGCAATCAAAAGAGGGAGGCTTCATGCGAGGCTTCTATGAAGGACTATATGCCACCAAGCTAGAGAACCTGGAAGAAGTGGATAATTTCCTAGATACCTATGAACTTCCAAAATTAAATAAAGAGCAACTAGATAATATGAACAGGTCCTTGTGCTTTGCGCTATGTGCGCTTAACCTGCTGTGCTACCACCCAACTCCCCTTGCTGAATTCTTTAGGTTTTTCTAAGTATTCTTTTATGTATTTTTTAAATTATTTATCTATTCCCTTTTGTTGACCTTGTTTTATTGTTGTAATTATAGTTGTTGTCGTTGTTGGATAGGACAGAGAGAAATGGAGAAGAGGAGAAGACAGAGAGGGGGAGAGAAAGATAGACACCTGCAGACCTGCTTCACTGCCTGTGAAACGACTCCTGCAGGTGGGGAGCCAGGGGCTCGAACCGGGATCCTTATGCGGGTCCTTGCGCTTTGCACCACGTGCGCTTAACCCGCTGCGCCACCGCCCGACCCCCTTACTATGTATTCTATGTCTTTCTCTCCTGGTCTTCCCCTCCTCTCTCCATTTCTCTCTTTCCTATCCAACGACGACATCAATAACAACTAATAACTTGTTAACAGGTTAAGCGCATGTGGCGCAAAGCACAAGGACCGACGTAAGGATCCTGGTTCGAGCCCTTGGTTCCCCGGTTCCCCTCCTGAAGGGGGGTCGCCTCACAGGCAGTGAAACAGGTGTGCAGGTGTCTTTCTTTCCCCCCCCTCTGCCTTCTCCTCCTCTCGATTTCTCTCTGTCCTATCCAATAACAATAAGATTTCTCTCTGTCCTATCCAATAACAATAAACAACAAGGGCAACAAAAGGGGAAAAATAGCCTCCAGGAGCAGTGGATTCATAGTGCAGGCACCGAGCCCAGCAATAACTCTGGAGGCAAAAAAAAAAAAAAATGAATTTACTCCCCAGAGCCATATACAAATTTAATGCTATCTCCACCAAGATCCCAAACACATTTTTTAAGGAGAATAGAACAAATGCTACAAATGTTGATCTGGAACCAGAAAGGACCTAGAATTGCCAAAACAATCTTGAGAAGAAAGAACAGAACTGGAGGCATCACACTCCTAGATCTCAAATTGTATTATAGGGCCATTGTCATCAAAACTGCTTGGTACTGGAACATGAATAGACACACTGACCAGTGGAATAGAATTGAGAGCCCAGAAGTGAGCCTCCACACCTATGGACATCTAATCTTTGACAAAGGGGCCCAGACTATTAAATGGGGAAAGGAGAGTCTCTTCAACAAATGGTATTGGAAAAGAAGGGTTGAAACATGCAGAAGAATGAAACTGAACCACTATATTTCACCAAACACAAAAGAAAATTCCAAGTGGATCAAGGACTTGGATGTTAGACCACAAACTATCAGATACTTAGAGGAAAATATTGGCAGAACTCTTTTCCGCATAAATTTTAAAGACATCTTCAATGAAACGAATCCAATTACAAAGAAGACTAAGGCAAGTATAAACCAATGGGACTATACCAAATTAAAAAGCTTCTGCACAGCAAAAGAAGCCAATATCCAAACAAAGAGACCCCTCACAGAATTGGAGAAGACCTTTACATGCCATACATCAGACAAGAGTTTAATAACCAAAATATATAAAGAGCTTGCCAAACTCAACAACAAGACAACAAATGAACCCATCCAAAAATGGGGAGAGGACATGTACAGAATATTCACCCAAAAGAGATCCAAAAGGCTGAGAAACACATGAAAAAATGCTCCAAGTCTTTGATTGTCAGAGAAATGCAAATCAAGACAACAATAAGATACCACTTCACTCCTGTGAGAATGTCATACGTCAGAAAAGGTAGCAGCAACAAATGCTGGAGAGGTTTTGGGGTCAAAGGAACCCTCCTGCAATGCTGGTGGGAATGTAAATTGGTTCAACCCCTATGGAGAGCAGTCTGGAGAACTCTCAGAAGGCTAAAAATGGACCTACCCTATGATCCTGTCATTCCTCTCCTGGGGATATATCCTAACGAACCCAACACACCCATCCGAAAATATTTGTGTATACCTATGTTCTTAGCAGCACAATTTGTAGCCAAAACCTGGAAGCGACCCAGATGTCCAACAACAGATGAGTGGCTGAGCAAGTTGTGGTATATATATTACTCAGCTATTAAAAATGGTGATTTCACTGTTTTCAGCCGATCTTGGATGGACCTTGAAAAATTCAGGGTAAGTGAAATAAGTCAGAAGCAGAAGGATGAATATGGGATGATCTCACTCTCAGGCAGAAGTTGAAAAACAAGATCAGAAGAGAAAACACAAGTAGAACCTGAACTGGAGTTGGTGTATTGCACCAAAGTAAAAGACTCCGGCGTGAGTGGCGGGGAGAATACAGATCCAAAAAGGATGACAGAGGGCCTACTGGGGGGTTGCATTGTTATGTGGAAAACTTAGAAATATTATGCATGTACAAATTATTGTATTTACTGTCAAATGTAAAACATTAATCCCCCAATAAAGAAATTTTTTTTAAAAAGAGTTTTATAAGCAGTGAAGCACCGCTATAGCTTCTCTGCTCCCTCCCTCCACTCTTAATTTCTCTCTGTCCTATCAAAAATAAACTGAAGGGAGAGAAAATTACTGATTGCTGGGAATAATGAATTCATCTTGTACGCAGGGATCCCCAGCAATAACCCTAGCAGCAATGAAAAATAAATAAATAAATAAATAAATAAATAATAAGCAAGAACTTCAGAACTCCAGACTAAGAGAATTAGTGAGTGTTGTTTCAAGCCACTGGGTTTATGACAGTGTGAGGCAAGGACAGGAAACCTACATACTTAGTATAATACTGTCTCTCTCTCTCCCACACTGGGGTCTTGCTCTTTGGGCCAGAGGCTCATCCAGTTTTCCTTTTTTAAATTTCTATTAGTGATTTAATACTGATTTACAAAATTGCGTATCAATAGGTATAATTCCACACCGGAGTTCCCATTACCAGAGTTCCCATTACCAATCCCTCCATTGCAAATCACCATGGTTCTCCCAAGGTTACAGACACGGGTTAACTATCATCTCTACAACTGTCTGTCTACATTCGTACATAAAGGCCCCCTTTTTCTTCCTGGTTGTCCTCTCTTCCCCTCTAAGCTACACATAACCTTATTACTATTACATCCAAATGTCCCTGCTGTTTCCCTCTTCTCTCCTCCCCCACCCCCCCACTCTCGGTTCTGATGGAGCTAGAGTTCAGAGTTCAACCCCCAGCCTGTTTCTGTTTTTCCCTGGTCAGTAGGGCTCTGGAGAAGCGAGGTTCCAGGAAGCAATGGTGAGGTCGGCTTCCCAGAGCAGTCAGGATGGAATCTAGATAGTGTCTGCAACTTGGAATCTGGAAGGTGGCAGGATATAAACTGAGACAAAATTCACCCTGTTTTCTCCCTGGTGTCTTAGTACAGCCCTGACCCTGCTTGGTACACATTTGTGAAATGAATAACCTGTTGTTATAGTTTTAAGATATATTTCTTTATAGAAGTTGGGCGGTAGCACAACGGGTTAAGTGAACGTGGCACAAAGCGCAAGAACCAGCATAAGGATCCCAGTTCGAGCCCCCGGCTCCCCACCTGCAGGGGAGTCGCTTCACAGGCGGTGAAGCAGGTCTGCAGGTGTCTGTCTTTCTTTCCCCCTCTGTCTTCCCCTCCTCTCTCCATTTCTCTCTGTTCTATCCAACAGTGATGACATCAACAACAATAATAAGTACTACAACAACAATTAAACAACAACAAGGTCAATGAAAAGAGAATAAATAAATATTTTTTAGAAGATTTATTTATTTATGAGAAAAGAGGAAAGGAACCAGAGTTATCCTCTGGCACTTGCAATGCAGGGGATCAAGCCAGGAACCTCATGCTTGAGAGTTCAAAACTTTATCCATTGCAACACCTCCCAGACTGCAAAGGGCCATTTCTAACTTCCAGGTGCTTCTCTTTGACTGGCCACCTGAGCTCCCTGTCTCCCTCCATTCCGGCATTAAAGATCAACAGAGGTGGCCTTGATCCTGGAGCCTCCACCTCTCTGTAAGTCCAGGGATACTGTTTCCCAGACCATCTCACCCCTTGCACTCCCATACATGTACTCTGTTCCAGCACACCCTTGTACAAATGCCACCACTTCCAGGAAGCTTTCCCTGAATGCCCCCCCTTTCCAGGTCCACTCTGCCATGCTGGGCTCTCAGAAGACCCAGCTTATCCACAGATCCCCTCCCAGCCAAAACCTAGGGAGGGGTGTTTCTCACTTTCCCTGACCTGAACTCCTGAACTGCAGTCTTTCTTCCTCCTCTCCTCTTGAAACCTCAGCTGTGTCCCCTTCAGATGTGGACACTAGACTTAGAGCTGCCACCCACCTGGATTCTGAACACAGGAATCTCTTTTGGGGAGTTTATCCCCTACCCAGCAGTGAGTCTAGGCCGTTCTGACCTTTGGCTCCAGCCCTGTGGGATGAAGACCCTGTGCCCCTCTCCCCACCACCGTCAGTGTTGGGACCCCTTGCCCAGACACCATTGTCCTTGGCGGCTGTGTGTTCTTGGGTGAATCACCTCGCCTTCTCTGAACTCTGGGGGGTGAGAGACCCCTTGGGCTGGGGATGTGGTCCCCTAGCACCCTGGTGTGGTTCCCTCTTCCTGGTGTGGAAGAGGTGGTGGTAGTCTGTGGGGTGAGGAAGAGGAGAACAGGAGTGCACAAGCATTGGAGGAAGCTTTCAGAACAGAGTCTGCAGTGCTGCTCATAAGAGTCGCGGCCCAGGCTGAAGAGTCTGGTGGATTTTCTGTAAGCCAGTCATATATGCTGTTCTGTACCTGGGGCCACCTCAGCTAACGAGTGGCCAAATGACATCCAGAGACATCATGCGTCTATTTCCTTGAGTTCAGAATCCCATGAGTAAGAAGCACCTTCAACCTAGCAACGGGAGGAAATGAGCCACAACCCTCCCCTGTGAGACACACACCTGGTCGTGTCTCAGGTCAGAAATGCCAGCTTTTCCCAGCACGTGGCCCCTAGGAGACAGTGTCCCCTGCAGAGCTGGGTCCAGGTAGGATAGACCTGTTCTCAGTATGGCTAAGCCAGCAGGCACCAGGGAGGTAGGAGAACCTGAAGCCCCTAGCCCACTGACCTGGGTGTGTGCTTGCTCCACAAACTAGGGGCGGATTTCCTAACATGAGGCAGGCTGCCCTCTGGCGGTCACAGACAGCAAGTGCTTGGTTACTCCCCCCTGAGTTAGCCAGTGGGAGTGCCCAGTCCACCCCTGTCCAGTCGTAGCAAATGGCCAGCCAGGTGTGACCCCGCCTAAGGTCACAAGGACAGTGCTTCCTGCCTGAGCAGTCCTGCTTGCAGCCCTCTTGGGGAAGAGACAAACACTTCAGCACATGTGGCGACTGAGCCTCAGAAATGCGGCTAGAGCAAATGATGAATGGAGCGTGTGACTGTGCTTCGTATTTTACAACTGTAATGTCAGTGGGGCCCGGGTGGGTGGGTGGTGGCACACCCACTTAAGTGCACATAGTACTAAGCGCAATGACCTGGGTTTGAGCCCCCACTCCCCACCTGCAGGGACGACACCTCACGAAAGCTGAAGCAGGTGTCTAACTTTCTCTCTCCCTCTATCTCCCCTGCCCCAATTTCTCTCTGTCCTATCAAATAAAATAAAAGGAAAAGAAAAATGGCTGCCAGGAGCCACGAATACGTAGTGCCAACACTGAGCCCCATCAATAACCCTGGAGGCAAAAATAACTAAATATAAAAATTGTTAGGGTGGGTGGTGCAGCTGTAGACTGTGGAAGTGGGTCACGAGACTTGCCCACAGATGGAACATGAGACTCAGGATTTCGACATGAGCCCAAACATAGGAGAGAAGGAAATAATAGAAGCAAGAAAAAGTGGATCCGAATCAGCCAGAAGTAGAAAGACTCAGAAAAGAAGTAGAGGAAAGGCTGAAAGATAAGGGTTTGCTGCTGAATAACTAGAAATGAAAAAGAGCTGGGGAGATAGATGCACAATGATTCTGCAAAAGGACTTTTATGCCTATGGCACCAGAGGCCTCAGGTTCAATCCCTAGCACCACCATAAGCCAGAGCTGAGTAGTGCTCTGATAAAAAAAAAAATTATATAAAATTATTATATCATTTATCCATTTAAATATATTTATATATAAATAAGTATGTGATTTATAATTATTATTTCAAAAACTAAAATTAAATGGGATACAAGGAGAAGTTAAAACAACAGAGAATGTGGGGGCCGGGTAGTGCAGCAGGTTAAGCACACATGGCATGAAGCACAGGACCAGTGCAAGGATCTCGGTTCAAGCCCCCAGCTACCCACCTGCAGGGGGGTTGCTTCACAAGCAGTGAAACAGGTCAGGTCTGCAGGTTCCTGTCTTTCCTCCTCTCTGTCTTCCCCTCCTCTCTGGATTTCTCTTTGTCTTATCCCACAACAGCAGCAATGGCAACGATAACAAGGGCAACAAACTGTGAAAAATGGCCTCCAGGAACAGTAGATTTGTAGTGTAGGCACCAAGCCCCAGTGATAACCCTGAAGGGAAAAACAACAACAACACGAACGCTTTGAGGTAATAGAAGACAGAAAGCAATCAAAGCTCAACGCAGTGAGTACCGCCTCGGCATGCTTCACTTCAGACTGTGTCCAGAGATGTGGACTGGCAACCCCTCAGCCTCATTACTCAGGTGAGGCCTTTCCTTTCATAGGATTCTTTAATTCCATTTTGGGTGGTTCACTTCCTAACAAAGTCCCAAAACCTAGATAAAGACCAGGTCCCATGAGATAGGGCATATGTTCCATAAAGTAGGGCAAAATACATCACTGAAAGCAAAAGTGCACAATAGTCTGCAGTGAGTCAGTATAAAGTTCCTAATGAAATAGTGTCTGCTTAGACTTAGATACCCTCCTCACATACTTCCTATTACACTTCCCTCAGTCACTCCCAAGCTAACCTTACCAAAGTAAGGACTGCAAAAGCTGAATAAGGGCAAGAGACTGGCATACTTTAACGATGACTCTTTAGTCACTATTAGCCACCCCATCAGCTGGGGCCCTAGTAGGGAAGTCCTGAGATTCCCAAACAGACATGTTAGGCCTAGACCTCAAATAAATCCCTCTCTCCATTGTTACCAGTCATCTCCATCAGGAACAACATAATAGATCCCTCTGTGGGCCCCCCTAGGACCTTGCCCTCAATGTGGACCAACAACAGTAGAGAATGTTCCATTCTCTGAAGGGAGACTGGACAACATACTCTATGTTCCACCTGAGGAAGATGGGTCCTGAAATTGGGGGCAGCTTGGAACGTTCCCACTCATGACCACAGGATGTGAGCTCAGATCTATAGGGATGCAGAGGTCACATAGGCTCCTAAGCTGAATATGGGCCCCAGATCACATCAAATCCATGGGGTTTACAGTCAACAATATTTATACCCCTTTCCCATATTAGGGAGCTACTCTCTACCCTCATCCAGTTTTCTGGTTCTTTTTCCAACCATGACATCATTTCCCCAGACAATAACTTAGATCCACCTGCATATTGGATGTGAGACTCAGGAAAAAATATATAGTCATGGGCCCTTTGGAATATAACTAAAATAGGCCTACTAACTATCTACAAAATGGAGTACTCCCAACTCCTCATCTGAACTATTCCAACCTTTAGGTTCATGATTAGTCAACAATTTGTTTGACTCTACATGTTAACTCTTTTTTCAGCCACCAGGTTACAGATGCTACCATGATGTCAACCGGACTTCCCTGGACAGATGACCCCACCAATGTGGCCTGGAGCTCTACTTCCTCAGAGCCCTGCCCCACTAGGGAATGAGAGAGACAGGCTGGGAGTATGGATCGACCTGTCAACACCCATATTCAGTGGGGAAGCAATTACAGAAGCCAGACCTTCCACCTTCTGCACCCCATAATGACCCTGGGTCCATACTCCCAGAGAGATGAAGAATAGGAAAGCTATCAGGGGAGGGGAGGGGATATGGAGTTCTGGTAGTGGGAATCATGTAGAGTTGTACCCCTCTTATCCTATGGTTTTTGTCAAGTGTTTCCTTTTTATAAATAAAAATTTTAAAAAAGAAAGCAAGAAAAGTGTTTTTTTTTTTCAATTAGAAAGAAATGGGAAAGTGATCAAAGGGTTTATAGAAAGAATGAGAGCTGTGGAAGATTCAAAAAAAAAAAAAAAAAAACCTCACGCATATGTCTGATTACAGGATTCCCTGAACAAGGAAAGCAGATCAGTGGACCAGGGTGATATTGAAACTATAATTCCAGAAAGCGTTTCTGAGTTTTAAGCAAATGAATGACTTTAAAATTATATACTGAAGGAATATGCACCACCATGGAGAAAATTGACATGCAATGACTAAGTTAGAGACATAGTTAAGCAAAACTATTGAACTTCAAAGGGAGACATGAAAAACCTTAGAACACCCAGGTTAAAAAATAATCACAGTGCTTACGAGGGAAAAAAAAGTTCACCATTGGACTGTGGACAGCCATTCTGTATATCAGGAGACATATGCCCGATGTCCAAGTAAGGAAAATTGAATCCTGAGTATTTCTATCCAGTCAAAGCAACCTCAATGTTAACGCTGCAGAAAAACTTTTGCTCAGAATTTTTCCTTTTTCTCTTGCTCTCTCTGTTTTTTTCCATATTGTCTTTATTTATTTATTGGATAAAGGCAGCCAGAAATCAAGAGGGAAAAAGGAGATAGAGAAGGAGAGAGCAAGAGAGACACCTGCAGCACTGCTTCACCACTCGCCAAGTTTTCTCCCTGCAGGTGGGGACTGGGGGCGCGAACCTGGGTCCTTGCAAATTGCAACATGTGCGCTCAGCCAAGTACTCCACCACCTGGCCCCTCTTGGTTTCTTTCTTTCCTGTCACCAGGGTTGTCGCTGGGACTCAGTGCCGGCACTGTGAATCCACCGCTCCTGCTAACCATCTTTACCTTTCATTGCTTTCTTGTTTAGATTTGCTGCCACTAGGTTTTTGTTTCTTTGTTTGTTTGTTTGTTTGTTTGTTTGTTTGAATGACTTTATGCCTGCATGATCTAACTGCTCCCAGCCTTTCTGTTTGTTTGTTTGTTTGTTTGTTTATAGAAGGTGAGAGACAGAGAGAGAAGAGAGTCACCACAGCAGTGCGTTACTTGTGAGGCTTCCCCTTTGCCTGGGGTTCCTTTGAGGTGGCCAAGGGCTGGAACCCAGGTCCTGTGGGGGATCCTGAGGAGACTGGAGATAGCTTACCTCAAACTCGAGACCTGAGTTTGAGCCCCCTGGTGTACTTGTCACTGTTCTGGACACTTTGTATCATCACAGTGAGCAGGGTGGTTGTCAGTGGGAGAGAAACTTTGGGGACAAGAGACATTTCCTGGGGTGCCTGCGTGGTGAAGTCTCTCTTTTTTTTTTTTGCCTTTTTATTTTATTATTATTTTTTTAATTGTATTTATAAAAAGGAAACTCTGACAAAAACCGTAAGATAAGAAGGGTACAACTCTACACTATTCCCACCACCAGAACTCCATATCCCCTCCCCTCCCCTGATAGCTTTCCTATTCTTCATCTCTCTGGGAGTATGGACCCAGGGTCATTATGGGGTGCAGAAGGTGGAAGGTCTGGCTTCTGTAATTGCTTCCCCACTGAATATGGGTGTTGACAGGTCGATCCATACTCCCAGCCTGTCTCTCTCATTCCCTAGTGTGGCAGGGCTCTGAGGAAGTAGAGCTCCAGGCCACATTGGTGGGGTCATCTGTCCAGGGAAGTCCGGTTGACATCATGGTAGCATCTGTAACCTGGTGGCTGAAAAAAGAGTTAACATGTAGAGTCAAACAAATTGTTGACTAATCATGAACCTAAAGGTTGGAATAGTTCAGATGAGGAGTTGGGAGTACTCCATTTTGTAGATAGTTAGTAGGCCTATTTTAGTTATATTCCAAAGGGCCCATGACTATATATTTTTTCCTGAGTCTCACATCCAATATGCAGGTGGATCTAAGTTATTGTCTGGGGAAATGATGTCATGGTTGGAAAAAGAACCAGAAAACTGGATGAGGGTAGAGAGTAGCTCCCTAATATGGGAAAGGGGTATAAATATTGTTGACTGTAAACCCCATGGATTTGATGTGATCTGGGGCCCATATTCAGCTTAGGAGCCTATGTGACCTCTGCATCCCTATAGATCTGAGCTCACATCCTGTGGTCATGAGTGGGAACGTTCCAAGCTGCCCCCAATTTCAGGACCCATCTTCCTCAGGTGGAACATAGAGTATGTTCTCTAGCCCTCTCAAAGGATGGAACATTCTCTACCATTGTTGATTCACGTTGAGGGCAAGGCCCTATCGGGGCCCACAAAGGGGTGGTGAAGTCTCTTCTTTGAAGAATATTTCATGGTCCACAGCCTCAGGGAGTTGGCAAGTGTGTTTGATGGAGGCACAGAGTGTGGGGCAGTAGCAGTCCTGGATCATAAGGTTCAGGTTTGGGAACTAAAGTGTCATGTGCTCTTAACCCACTGCACGACGGCTTATCCCTCCCTCCCCCCCTTTTTTTCTTAAATTCCTACTAGGGGCTTGGGGGTGGTACTGCAAGTCCACCACACCTGTCAGCCTTTCTCTGTCTCTCTCTTTCTCTCTCATTCTCTCTGAATAGGACAGAGAGAAATTGAGAGAAGAGGAAGACAGAGAGGGAGAGAGTAAGAGAGACACCTGCAGGCCTGCTTCACTGCTCATGGAGCAGCCCCCCTCCCAGAGGTAGGGATTGGGGCCTTGAACCCAGGTCCTTGCTCATGGTACTGTGTATGCTTCACCCAGTGTACCATCACCCAACACCCTTAAACCCCTTTTGATTCTCCATGTGGCTCCCAGATTCCCCCTAAGGTCACCCTCCAAGCCCATTCAAGGCTCCAAGGATTTCTCAAGATCCTCCCACCAAACTACTCAGGTCTCCCAGAACCCCAAACTCCCCCACAACCTCTCAAGACCCATCCTGATGCCCCAAGGCCCACATGACACCCCCAAGTTCTGTAAAGACCCTCTAAGATGCCTCCAGGTTTCCACAGTCTCCTCCCAAAGCTGTATGAGTCTAAGGACCCTACAAAAAGGCCCTCTGCACCTCAGCCATACCCAACACTCCCCCTGCCTCTGGCTCCTCCTCCAGCTGGGCTCCCAAGAGGGGAAGCCAACCAACCGGTCATCCTGTTTCTCCCTATTGTCTCATATTTGTCCTGCATTACTAGTCTATGAGGTGTGGCCAGGATCATGCGACCATACAGGTAAGCTTGCAGGGTGTCAGGCATGACTGCCTCCAAATTTACTATCATCAAGGTGGAGGAGTCCATGTCTGGCCCAGCTCCAGGGCTAGTGGTCAAGGACTGGCCTGCTGCCCTGGGCTGACACCCCAGAACAAGCCTGCTCAAGGAAGGAACCAGCCTCCTTCCTGTAGAGTTGAGTGCAGAAGGTGTGGTCTGAACCCCTCTCCCACCCAGCCCTGCCTGAGTGAGGGAACAAGAACCCCCACCCCTCCACCTGCAGCCCTTCCTGGCTTGGGGAATTTCTGTCAGCCCATCTAGTGCTAGTGCACAATCCTACATCCCCTTCATCCCTGGAGACCAAGCCCAGCACCCAACTGGCCTCCCTCCAGCTCCTCACAAAGACAAAGCACATCGACAGACTCACCCTGAAGCACACCTGCAAACCACAAACTCAGTCTCCCCCTTTGCCCACAGGGTGCTCATGGACAGAACTGTCACCAAGAGGGGGGGGGGGAGCAGCCCAGCTCTACCTCTGTGAGGAAAGGACTAGCCAAGTCTCCAGAGAATTCCAGTAAACAAATGAGCCACCTTAGAGACCTACTGCCCTGAGGCCACGGTCCCCTGTGCAGGAGGAAGAGCCAACAAGGCAGCAGGAGGGCTGGAGCCAAGCCACAGAGCTCCTGCCTCCCTGGGCCTCAGTGCCCTCACTGCACCCCCAGAGTGATGACAGGTGGCTTCAGGCTTTTTCTTCTTCTAGCATTTGCCCTTCTTCCGTAGCCAGTCAACAGCGTCAGGTTGAACCTGATGTCTGCTTGTTGCTGGCTTTGAAAGTGACTGGGATCCATGTGGATTCAGTCGGCTAGGAAGGATCGTCAGTTTCCCCAATAAATGGGTACTCACGGGATGCACCATGAGAAGGAAAAAGCCAAGACTCAGGAGAATCCCTGCCTGGCTAGGAGTCCTGGCTCTGTTCTTTTCAGTCTGCGTTACTCTGAGCCGGTTCTGAGCCTCTCCATGACTGAGTGACCTCATCTGCTAAGAGGGAATCAGACTGAACAGACTGTTGGGGATCCTCCGATGCACAATGCCTGTTACTTGTGGATACGTGACCCTTTTCTCCAGTTATTCAGAACTTTGTATTAGAACCAGTCATGTCGGGAATTCTTTGCTTTCTCTTGCTTTTCTTGCCGTTCCTGCTGTTCCTGTCTCCAGCCCCCAGGAATGTTCGGCAAACATCAGGGTAAACACAGATAATGGGTCAGAACGTCCTGTAGGCAAAAGAAGCCTCATCTGACATTCCTGAACTGAGCCTACATCAGAGCCAGCACAGAATCTGATGGGATCACTAGAACTGGAGATCACAAGTCTAACAGAGAGGTTTATACACTAGGAGAGAGTATTCAAATATGTACTTCCCTGAGATGTTTATGGACCCCCTTAAGATGTTAATACTTGGCATAACTGTGTGCACATATATTTGATAAAAAGACAGATGATAAAACAACAAGGGCAACTAAAGGGAATAAATAAATAAATATTTTTTTAAAAGACAGATGACAAGATCCAAGTGTAGTACTTGGTGAAACCCCAGCCCGCTCACTCTCTCCCTCTCCCTCTCCCTTTCTCTTTCCTCCAGGATTATTTCTGGGGCTTGGTGCCGGCACTATGATTCCACTACTCCTGCTGGTCATTTTTTCCTTTTTATTGAATAGGACAGACAGAGATTAAGAGAGAAGGGGGAGATAGAGAGGGAGAGAGAAAAACAGACACCCGTGGTAGAGGGTAGATAACAATGGTTATGCAAAGAGACTCTCTTGCCTGAGGCTCCAAACTCCCAGGTTCAATCCCCCACACCATCGGAACCCAGAGCTGAACAGTGCTCTGGTGAAAGAAAGAAAGAGAGAGAGAGAGAGAGAGAGAGAGAGAGAGAGAGAGAAAGGGAGGAAGGAAGGAAAGAAAGAAATAAGGAATAAAGAAAGAGAGAGAGAAAAAAAACAAAGAAAGACACTTGCAGACCTGCATTGCCACTTACGAAGCATCCCCCTGCAGGTGGAGAGCCAGGGGCTCAAACCCGGATCCTTATGCAGGTCCTTGCACTTAGTACTATGTGCTCTTAACACCTGGCCCCCATGAGACCCCATCTCCAGATACACTGGTGTCTGCCACTCTGAACTCTTCTCTCACTACCACTAGTATTTGAAGTGATCTGTTCTATCCTGGTTCATGGGTGAAAACCAGATCCCACTATATGCCACCAAGGGTCATGATAAAGAGTCAGTGAGTCAGTACTTTCAAACCACAGCAAAGAGTTCCTGGCACACAGGAAGTACAGTAACTGGAATCCGGAAGTTCCACCCAAGTTTTTGTTATTCATTTATTATAGCAAATGCTTCTCCATCAGATGTTCTTGCCAGCTCCTGGCTGGTCCCTAGGTAAGCAGAGAGGAAGCAAAGGAAAAGACAACACACAACTAACCACTTCCTCTAACAGCCAGAGACTGGTGGTCTATGATAAGGGGTCCTGGGTTCAAAGAGACAGGAGTATTTCTGCCTGTGGTGGTCAGGGAAGGCTTCCTAGTGGAGGGGGTATTTTGTTGGGTGTGGGGGCATGGAAATAACAAGTACCAGGTGCAACTCACTGATTGACTAGTTGATCTCCAAGGGCCTGCACATGTCTGGGTGTCAAGTCTGGGGTCTGAAATGTCTTTTTTTTTTTTTTTGCCTCCAGGGTTATCGCTGGGGATCCGTGCCGAAACTATGAATCCACTGCTCCTGAAGGTCATTTTTTTCATTCTGTTGCCCTTGTTGTTTATCATTGTTGTTGTTATTATTGTTGTTGTTATTGCTGTCATTGTTGTTGGATAGGACAGAGAGAAATGAGAGAGGAGGAGAAGACAGAAAGGGGGAGAGAAAGATATACACCTGCAGACCTGCTTCACCACTCATGAAGCAACCCCCTGCAGGTAGGGAGCCAGGGGCTCAAATCGGGATCCCTACGCTGGTCCTTGCACTTTGCACCATGTGCGCTTAACCTGCTGCGATACCGCCTGATCCCTGAAACGTCTTGACTACATAACCAAGTGGACCCTTAAGCCCACTCACTTGGGTGGGCTGGGTCATTGCACCTGTGTGGCTGTACAGGGCCCAAGAGATGGCCAAGGCCCTGGCTAGAGTGCAGGCTGGAGAGGGCAGGTGCAGGTTGGTGGGTCACTGACACACTCCTCTCACAAACCTCGACCAGGTCTGGAGGTTTGGGGTCTTGACACTAGCATGAACCATGAGGCAAGACCCCAGAGGACCCAGCCTGCTCTACTGTTAAGAAGTGTTTCTGAGTTGTCAGCTCCTGAAGGCCCAAGGCCATCACACAGTGGTGTTGAGAGCCAGCAGGAGGCTGGGGCCTGCCTGGGCAGAGAGCAACCAGCAATATGCACAGACTCCCGGGAAGACAGCCAGAGCCCGCACCAGCCTGCCTGAGCACACCCTTCGCCCCATGGCGAACTATGATGAAACCATCAAAGATCCCCCTCCTTCCCTCCCCAACCATCAAGGCCTGGTCCAACCATCACCTCCTTGGAGGTAGGCCAGGGGTCTCCAACCTTGGGCTTCCCTCTGTGGCATGGATACAGTGAGGAGAAAAATCCACATGGACCAATACAAGCTGAAAAGGAAATGCACTCATTCTTTGTCATTGCCAAGCTCAGGACATCTATCCAGCATGCCTGACTCCAGGACTCTAAGGCCTCCACCCCACGTTGGGTTCAGGTCAACATTCCACCCCATGGAGCAACCCTGGCTGAAGCAGAAGTTTCCTCTGCTCAGAAGTTTTAGAATGCAACCTCAGTGGTTGTGGCTGAGTGAAGAAGGGTCATGTATTTACTCTTGAAGCAAGGCAGACTGGAGCTAGTTCTAGCTGGGCTACCTGGTCAGAGATTGGGGAAAGGACAGAGGTACAGTCAACTGAGAGAGTCAAGAGAGAATGGAGCTGGCCAAACAGCAACACAGCTGTCCACCTCCTTGTGCCTGTCCCCGCCAAACTGCCTGCTAGGCAGGCAGAGACAGTGCCCATTGATACCCCAGCAATGCTTGCATCAGGCTGGCAGCAGAGCCCAGGCTCCAGCACACTGGCACTGACTGGTGGTGGTCTAGAGGTTTGGTATTCAGTGGTCTCATTCTGGCGCTTGGTGAGCTACTCTGCTCGGAGCAGTTCATAGCACTCACTGTCCCTCCTCTTGCAGGTCTCACCTCTAGTTAGACTCTGAGTCCTCACTCTAACCTCCGAACCCCCTACTTCTTTCACATTTCTGTCTCTCGATCTGTCTGTGCTATATTCTGAAATATTTCCTCAGATCTATGCTCCAATTCACCGATTCGCTCTTCAGCTGTCTCATTTTATACAGCTTAAAGTTGTAACGTTTGTGCTTTTATTTCAGTTCTATTGTATCTGAACAGATTCTTGACTCTATAGTCAAAACGACTATCTAGCCCATCTTTTGTTGCTTTATCTATTTCAAACACTCAAGTATCTGAAGTCTGGGGGGCCGGGTGGTGACATACCTGGTTGAGCACACGTTACAGTGCTCAAGGACCCAGGTTTGAGCCCCCAGTCCCCACCTGCAGGGGGAAAGCTTCACAAGCGGTATATCTCTCTTTCTCTCCCTCTCTATCTTCCCTACCCTCTTGATTTCTGGCTGTCTCTATCCAATAAATAAAGATAAAAAAATTAGAAAAAAAAAGTATCTGAAGTCTGGAGAGGTACCTAAATCTTTTTTTTTTTTAATTCAGTGCTAGAGATGGAACCCTGGAACTCAGACATTGCATATGCACTCTGCCAACTGAGCTGCCTGCCTGGGCCAAGTGTGTGTGTGGGGTGTGTGTGTGTGGGTGGAGGGAGAGAAGGACAGAGGAGAGAGACCATTGCTTCGCAATCCATGGCGTTCTACTTGTCTGTATTGTTGGCACTCACACGTGACCCCAGGGCTCAAGACCAGAACCTCATGCAGGCAAGCCAGGCACGGTTGTATGTGGCATCTGGAAATGACTCAGGGCCTTAAGCAGGCACCTTATTGCTGAACAACCGCTCAGGCCGACTTTCTCATTCATTTCATTTGAGAGGAAGAGTGGGGAGAGGTTACAGCACCACTCCACCATCCACAGAGCTCTTCCAGTGGCCTCAATGGTGTTGCCATGTGGTGCTGAGGCTCAAACCCAGGAGTCTCAAACATAAGACCCACACTCTATCGGGTGAGCTGTTACCCAGTCCCATGCTGATATTTGGACATTAGCCTGGTGAGAATGATTTTGCATGTTTGATCTGTAGAACCGGAAGCACAGGACATGTGTGTTGTTTGAAGCTGCTGCTCTTGTGGGATATTGCTCCCTGAGCCACCAGAAGTAAGTTTAGCCCATTTCACCGAGGTTGAAACTGAGGTCCGGGCAACAACCTGAGCTTCTAGCCACTGGCACCACCACGCCTCCCCATAGACTGGCTGGAGCTCCTGGCTAAGCCTACACTCTTCTGTGAAGATGAGGAACCAGAGTCCCCAGCAAACACTCACTGTGGGTTCAGCAGTGATGAAAGGGTGGAAAAAATAGCAAGCCAGACCCGTTCTTTGGCTGCACCAATGGATGAGTGAATTTTGCAGTGGAAGAAGTGCGGAGAGCCCCGAGTCATACAAAGCAGTCAATTAACCAGCTCAGACAGAAGTTGGAACTTGCAGGAACTGAGCGCATTGCTAACAGCCCCTCCTTGGCCTCCCCCTCCATCCCCCTGAAGCAGGTGGTGGCGTTCCATGCCTGCAGACCAGATCTGCAGTCTCCGGGCCTCAAGGACACCCAGAACATCCCACTCCTGCATCCCAGGGGGGCCAGGCGCTGGCTCTGGAGTATTTATAGTGTCTTCATCCATCTTCTTTCCTTTTGATCAGGGAAGGGGCTGCTCCCCGCAGGAACTGCAGATCTCAGCACGCTCACTGAGCTCCAGCAAGGCGTGACTCAGAACCCTTCTCTGCCAGCAGGGATGGTGGGCCTGAGGCTCACTGGCTGCCCTGGTTAGAACCAGTACCGGAGTCCTGGGGCAGTCTGCACACCTCCCATAACTCCAGGGTCACAGGCCAGTTTGCAGCTCAGGGGTAGGGGGATCGCTCAGCTGAGCCTTGCAGTTTCCATGAAAAGAGTGGGTCACATAGCTCACATAGCTTGCTTTTTCTCTCTTGAATACTAGTGCCCACAAGCTCCTTGGTCTTGGAGTTTTGCTGATTCCCCTGGGCTGGCACATCTTAGGAGAAGCTACACAGGTCTTGTGTGTGCACCCCTCGTCCCCAGGGATTTGGAGTTCCCTAGGAGGCCAGATGGCTTTTGAGCCCCAGGGGAAGCACAGAGGAGCAGTTCCTTCAGACCTAGCAGTAGCCTTCCCCTGGTGGGAAAGGGGACAGTCATTTTCTCTCTGTCCACCCTGGGCATCCTGGAGTGGCCAGTTCCCCATCCCCTCCAGGTGACCGGACTGGAGGAGGCCTGCACTCTGTCTCCAACACATCTATGCAGAGGACACTGGAGTCAGTGTCTAGTGCTGGGAGGGGCCGGGGGCAAGCGACATTCCAGAGGAAGGACAGCACAGATAACGATGACTCTAGGGCAGGGGGTAGGGGGGACATACCCTCCTTGCACTGTGCTCTGGTCTCCAAAGTGTAGACACCAGGGTCCCCAGAAAGGGCTCAGATAGAGGGAGCAGGGTTGGCTGTCAAACTTGCAAAGGGTTTGGAGAGTGTTTCTTTGCTTTGGCTTGTTTGTATATTTATTTATTCACACATATGAGACTCCACCACTCCTAGATTGGAAGCTGGGCTTGTGTGTGTGTGTGTGTGTGTGTATGTGTGTGTGTGTGTGTGTGTGTGTGTGTGTGTATATAAGACACAAACACATGCACACACACACCAGCAGTGTTCCACTTTTTTCGGAGTTTCCCCTGGTGCTGTGTTGCTCCCAGACAGTGCCAGAACTCAACCCTGAGAGTTTCAGGAATGTTTGGGCTCTGGTTCTAGTTGGTGGGCTACATTCTAGATCCTGTTTTTAAGTATTTACTTGTCAGGGTCTAAGAGGTGGTGCCCCTGGCAGAGCACTGGCGTCACCACGCACGAGGACCTGGGTTTGAGCCAGGTCCCCCACATGACAGCATCTGCAGTGCTGTGGTCTTTCCTCTTTGCCTCTCTCCTCTCTCTCTGTTTCTTACCCTTCATCTCAAGGAAAGAAAAAAAAAATGAGCACTAGGAATAATGCAGTTGTGCCAGCACTGAGCTCCAGGGATAACCCTGGTGGCAAGATTAATTAATTTAATTAATTAAAATGTGTGGCACTGCACATGTGTGATTTCACTGCTCCCAGGCTTTTTCATCCGGAGAGATACCACAGTACCAGTGCTGTAGTATCTCTCAAGTGGTGTGGGGGCTGGAACCTGGGTCTCAAGCATGCTAAAGTACACATCTTACCTGGTGGGCTATCTTTTATGCCTCTAAATAAAAAAATGTGTGTATATATGCATATATGAATATATGTATATATATTCCTTTTTTATTTTTACATTAGGTCCTTATGCCTGTGCAGTTTGTTCCTGGTAGACATTTGTTTTCTCTTTTCAATCTCAGATTGAAAGAAGGAGAGACATAGTGACATCACAGCACTACTCCACCATTCATGGAGCTTCCCTCAGTGCAGTGCATGGTGTCCTCAGGTGGTGTCAGGGACTCAGACTCAGATCTTAAGGCACAGAAAATGCATGATCTACTGGGTAAGCTATCTCCTGGCTGCCTCAAGCAATGACTGTGACAGAATGGGGGAAGGAATGGGGTGACTATTTTTTTTTACTTTTTTATTGTTGTAGTTATTGTTATTGATGTCGTCGTTGTTGGATAGGACAGAGAGAAATGGAGAGGAGAGGAAGACAGAGAGGGCGAGAGAAAGATAGACATCTGCAGACCTGCTTCACCGCCTGTGAAGCGACCTCCCTGCAGATGGGGAGCCGGGGGCTCGAAACAGGATCCTTATTCCGGTCCCTGTGCCTTGTGCCACATGCACTTAACCCGCTGTGCTACTGCCTGACTCCCTGGGGTGACTATTAATGGGTGTGGGGTTTCTTTTCTGGGTGGTGAAAATGTTCTGGAATTAGAGTGGTGATGGCTGTATAACTTCTGATTTTAGCCTCCAGGGTTATCAGTGCCTGCACTATGGATCACTGCTTGTGAAGTGACTTCCCTGCAGGTGGTACTACTGCTGTGATGATGTTTGGGAGAAGCAGGAAACAACGGCAACAATAATAAAAACAGTGACAGAAACATTCAACCTCTGCAGGCTCTAACCGGAATCCTTGCACGGGTCCTTGTGCTTCATACTATGTGTGCTTAGCCTGGAGCAGCACTGCCCGACTCCTACTTAAAAAAAAAAATTTAGCGGGAGTTGGGAGGTAGCGCAGTGGGTTAAGCGCACTTGTCGCAAAGCACAAGGACCTGTGGCGTAAGGATCCCGGTTTGAGTCCCTGGCTCCCCACCTGCAGGGGAGTCCGCTTCACAGGCGGTGAAGCAGGTCTGCAGGTGTCTATCTTTCTCTCCCCCTTTTTGTCTTCCCCTCTTCTCTCCATTTCTCTCTGTCCTAGCCAACAATGACGACATCAACAACAATAAAATTACTACAATAAAACAACAAGGGCAACAAAAAGGAATAAATAAAAATTTTAAAAAGAGTTAAAAATTTTTTATGTGCTTGACCCAGGTTTGAGCCTGCTTCCCCCCCCCCCCCTGCATTGAAAGTGCTGTGGTCTCTTTTACTCTCTCTGTGCTTTTCTGCCTGTCTGTCCCTTAAAACCAACAAACTATGGGGCCAGGCCGTGGCACAGCTGGTTAAGTGCACATGCTATCATGCTCCAGGACCCTGGTCCCCACCTGCAGGGGAAAGCTTCACAAGTGGTGAGCAATGCTGCAGATGTCTCCCTCCTCCTCCTCCTCCTTCTCTCTCTTTCTCTCTCTTCTCTCTCTTTCTCTCTCTTCTCTCTCTTTCTCTCTCTTCTCTCTCTCTCTCTCTCTCATTGCCACCATGGTTATTACTGTGATTCGGTACCGACACTATGAATCCATTCTTTCCGGTGGCCATTTTCCCTTTTTTTTTTTTTTTTTTTTTGCCTCCAGGATTATTGCTGGGGCCTGGTGCTTGCATTACAAATCCAGTGCTCCTGAAGGCTATTATTTCCCCTTTTTTTGTTGTTGTTGCCCTTGTTGTTTTATCGTTGTTTTTATTATTGTTGTTGTTGTCGTCATTATTGCTGTCATTGTTGTTGGACAGGACAGAGAGAAATGGAGAGAGGAGGGGAAGACAGAGAGGGGGAGAGAAAGAAGCCTGTGAAGTGACCCCCTGCAGGTGGGGAGCCAAGGGCTCTAACTGGGATCCTTGAGCTGGTCTTCACCCTTTGTGCCATGTGCACTTAACCCGCTGTGCTACTCTTTGGCCTCATCCTTTTTTTTTTTTGTTTGTTTTTCTTTCCAATTTTTATTAGGACAATAAGAAATTGAAAGAGGATGAGGAGATAGAGAGCTGGAGAGAAAGAAAGAAACCTGTGGGAGTCGGGCAGTAGCGTAGTGGGTGAAACACACTTGGTGCAAAGCACAAGGACCAGCAGAAGGATCCCGGTTCAAGCCCCTGGCTCCCCACCTGCAGAGGAGTCGCTTCACAGGCGGTGAAGCAGGTCTGCAGGTGTCTGTCTTTCTCTCCCTCTCTCTGTCTTCCCCTCCTCTCTCCATTTCTCTCTGTCCTATCCAACAACAACAATAACTACAACAATAAAACAAGGGCAAGAAAAGGGAATAAAGAAATAAATATAAAAAAAAGAAAAAGAAACCTGCAGACCTGTTTCACCTCTCATGAAATGTCCCCCCTGCGGGTGGCTCAGACCCCGAGTGGGCACTCAAACCCTGATCCTTGTGCCTAGTAATATGTGCGCTTAACCAGGGCGCCACCACTCACCCCCCTCTGTCTTCTTTGCCCACTTTACCGCCTCAGTTTTTCTCTGTTCTATCACATTAAATAAAGTTAACAAATGAAACAAAACAGAAAAACTAATTCAGTGAGACTACTGTGATGATGTTTGTGGGGGGGAGTCGGGAACAATGGAAACCATGGTGACAATAATAAAACAGTAACAGAGACATTCAGCGTCTGCAGACTCCTGGCACTTATGTATCGTGGGGTGTGTCTGCATTCTCCTCTCTGCCCTCCTGGGCCCTGGGGCCCAGCACAGCACCGGTGCCCTCCTGGCATGTAGTGCTAGATTCAATCTCTCTGTACCCACCAGCTCAGGACACTCAGCAGATGAGGACTATGTGTGTGGTGGGGGGATGGAAGTGTGGGGAGACTGAGTTCAAAGCCAATGCTCCCAAGCTGCAAGCTTTGAGCTCAGGGCTCCGGGACCCTGCAGAGGCCCCCAGGAGCACTGGGGAGTGTGGCAAGGAGGCTGGTGGACAGCCTGCTCAGAGCCATCAGGGGTCACATACACACATGCCACCCTGTGGCTCTGGCAGGCCACACAGAGTCTAAAGTAGAGGCCTGTTCTTATCTCTTCCATCTGCTCAGGAACTGTGCATGGCAGGTGGGTGTGCAGGGAGAGAGGCATCATCTGTGGCTCCCTGGGGCAGAGACTTTGCTCAGCCATTAGGGGGCAGTGCAGGCTGGGGCTGGCACAGGTGGGCCTGCTCTGGACTGGCTGGGGGCACTTGCTGGGCCAGTCAGGGCCTCTCTAGGCTCCCGGGAGACAGTTCAGGATGTGGGTCTTGTGCAGCACAACTAGTCCATCTGGAGATTGGGACTTCCGGCTAGGCCAGCCTCCAGAGCGTTCCAGAACCGTCCTGCAACTGAGGTTGGCCAGGGCAGGGCCAAGTACAAGGTTGACAACGAGCATCTTCACCAGGGGACCCCTAAGGCCCAGGAGCTGAAATAACCCCCATCATTCGTGTGTGTGTGTGTGTGTGTGTGTGTGTGTGTGTGTGTGCGTGCATTGAGTAATGATCCCACTCGCTCACGTGTGATGTTACTGAGCAGCCTCCCCCTTTTTTGTCCTTTAAGGTTTATTTATTTATTTATTTATTAACCAGAGAGACACACACATACATACCACCACAAGCAATTCCGAGAATTGAACTCAGGACCTGGTGCTTGTGAAGCAGGCATTCTGAGCAATTTTCTTTTTGTCATAATGCTGTCTGGGCATTTTTGGGAAATCCCTAGGGCATGAAATGTACTCAGTTAGGATCTAAACTTCCTCCCCACCTCCATGCTTCCATTAATATCATAATTAAGTTAAAGGGCCATTTTCTGTTCCATGGTTTAACTTTTGCAACTTTCCATGAGTCAAACCCACCAAAGGCAAGGAAGGAAGGGGTCATGAAGAGGGGAGGGGGGGTGATGAATTCTGTTTCCAAGAGATTTCTCCTCTCTGAATTAAAAGAGAAAAAGCAAATAATGGGGGGTCCAGCCCAGACTTGCTTTCCATCTCTCACCCATGGGGTACTCCTAGCTCCTCTCTGTTTAAGACTGGCCCAGGAATTTATTGTGTAAGGAACAGATTCCAGAATTCATGTGGGTTCTAGTTCCAGCCCCTGGCAAAAAAGCATCTGAAGCTGCTTCTTAGACTGAGTACAGCCTCAGAAATTCAGAGCTCCTGCCTTTTAAAAGAAATTGCTATGTTTATGTTTCTGAGTTCTCCCCTCATATGGGACACCTTGGGCTGTATGAAACAATTATGGTTGACAGGGCCCAAGGGGAAGCTGTGGCATGAGGTGGTCAGTGTTAGATGTTTAGCCTATTCTGGCCAGGGGGCATGGGGTGCTGCACACCCTAGATGTGACTCCCTAGTCAGGGCCCCTGGGGACCAGTCAGTAGGTCACTGGTCCTCAGAGATGGGGAAAGAGGTAGGGTGGGAGGAAGGGAGGACAGAATCGCAGGTGAGCAGGACACAGGTCCCTAGGTGCCAGAAGGATGCCCCTACCTTCCTGGGTCTCAGCTCACTTCTGCGAGTGCCCTAGTAAACCAGGTTACTGACTGATCACAGACCCCCTAGCCCCTGAAAATGGGGTACCAATTGTCTCTCCAAGAACACCAATGCCATTTATTTTGCTCACCCATGAAAGCACATGCCTTGCTGTTTGAGTGTGAACACTACATGGGAATCCCTGGGTCCCAGTGATGGCACCAGCAGGGTTCCATGGATGATGGAGTAGCACCGTGGTGGTTCTCCTGTCTCAAAAAGAAAAATTGGGTTGGGGAGGCTGCTTAGTGGTATCACACAAGTGAGAGGTGCTGTGTTCATTCCCACGGTCAGCATTTAAAACAAAACAAATGCAGAACTGCGGGCAGTGGCACAAGGGCAGAAAGTGCACAAAATCTCTCAGGCGAATCTCATTGCTGGATCATAAACCAGCCCTGCTCTCCCTGTAGGCACCTTCTCTGCAGGTGTTTATAGCCAGGACAGGTGGAGGACGATGAACCACTTCTGGCCCATGTTCAGTAGGACCAGCCTTCTCTCCTTAATTTTTGTCAAATGCCCCATTGCCTGTGGCATCCATGTGTCCCCTCCCCCCACACACACCAGGAAGTACAGCAGGGCAGTCTTGTGGTTGCCTTGAAGCCTGCAGGTGTCTGATTCCAGGAAAGCATGCCCACACCCAGATTCATTCACCACGTTTGAATTTTCAAAAACCAGCAAGCTCAGAGTAACAGAACCTTTTGTTTATTTAAACCCACCCCACCCCAAGCAAAATCTTATTGCGACAGAGGGAGCACTCAGGGTCCTCCAGGGTAGGGAGGATTTTCTCCCTGGCAGTCCACTATAGGGCCTTCTGTTGGGACGGGGCTCTCCTTGTCTTCCTGGTACTAACCCCCCCCCCCCAACAAACCCCTCCTCAACCAAGAGGAAGGACCGCCCAGGGAGGTTCTGCAAAGTCATACTTAAAGCAGAGGGAGTTTCACCTCCCCTCTCCTGCTCCCTGCTCCACAACCACTTCCCAGCAGGACCTCAACTGGAAACTCCCGGATCAAAGAGTCCAAAGAAAGTCTGTCTTTCAGATCAATAATCATGTCTTCCAATCGGTGATAATGGGAAGAAAACGCTCATACTTGGTAGATATTGTTTTCAGCGACTGAATCTACCCATCGTTCAACTCCTACCGGTGCTCAGCGTGGAAATGCAGTGGTCGGGAGGCTCCCTCTCGAAAAGGACCCCCAAGTCCCTTCCCAAAGTGCCTCCCTGGAGGCCGGGGCGGGTGTGCCTTGGCTCTAAAGATCCCCTTCTCCCCCCACCCCCACCTCGGTTCCCAGCAGGAGGCGAAGGAGTATATCTCACTTGTAAAGCTTCTTTCCCCACAGAGCACTGGAGAGTGTTCATGTGTGTGTGTGTGTGGGGGGGGCTGCAACCCCTTCTTCTGTGTGAGGCCCCACCCCATAACTCCTCCAGGGAGCGTACACCTGGTTCCCGGCTCTTTGGATGTAATCTGGAGGCTCTGAGACCAGACAGGGAGTTTGGGCGAGTCTGATCCCAGAGACTGTCTCTATTCCCAATCTAAAGCCATCGCCATCCCCAATCTAAAGTCACCTCAGGTCTTTCTTTCTTTCTTTCTTTCTTTTTTTTAAATAATGTCTTTATTGGGGGATTAACGGTTTACAGTCAACAGTAGTATACAATAGTTTGCACATGCAAAACATTTCCACATAACATACAGGGTTTTCCTTTTTTTCTCCTTTTTTTTTTTTTTTTGGCTTTCACAACAGGTTTTACTTTGCGTTTAAAAGTCACGCTTTTAAACTAAGACTCGAATCCAGTTAACTGTCCATTGGATTTCAAAATTCAGGGAAGTTATTGTCGGGATAAAGAACTCTAGTTTCTGGCCTTTTGCTGTAAAGGTGTAACTGTCCCGTCTCCATTAACGGCCGCAGCCCCTAATGGGGCGGGGGGAGACCGCCCAGGTCCTCCTCCCCGGAGCCTCCATACGGTCTCGTTACCCTCCCCTGAAAACTCGTGCAGCACCGGGGGCAGCGATCTCCGCAGAGCAGTTCTGCCAGGGTGGTTTTGGTTGGGTACCTTGGGCAGTGCCGGGGCCTGGGACGATGGGAGGCAATGTCCCACTGGCAGTGGCTGCCCAGGAAGCCCCCCCCCCAGCCCCTCCTTCCCCCTTCGGGCCTCCTCGGTCCCGCCCCTCCGGCTGCAGGGTGGTGGGCCGGGTCCTAAGCTCCCGCCCTCGGTTGCGCCCCCGCGTCTCCATAGAGATTCTCGGGCGCGCACCTCCGGGCTTGCTCCCCCAGGGGTTGAACAATAAGCTGTGGGGCCAGGGGCGGGGCGGAGCCGGCCGGGGGCGGGGAGAGCGCGGGCGGTGGGGGCGCTGGTACTTCGCACCGCCCAGGCAGCTACCGGCCGCCGGGGTCCGCGCTGTGCCGCGCTGCCCAGCCGGCTCTCGGAGCGCAGCCCCCGCCCTGCCCCGGGCCCGCCCCGCTTCCCACGCCGCCCGGCCGAGCTCGCGCTGGAGCCACCTGGAGCCGCCCGGAGCCTCCGCCGCCGCAGGTTGATGCTTGGCGCCCTCCCGGGACGCGCGGAGAAGCCATCTTGAAACCAACTTGGCAAACTTTTGCAAAGTGCTCTCGAAGTGGAAGCTGCGGGAGAGGCCGGGCTCGCGGTTCCCAGTGTCCCCGCCGGGGCCCCTAGGGAGGCGGGACGCGCGTCGCCCCGAGGGCCCGGCGCGGGGCGTGCGGGAGCCGCTCCCCGGCCGCGCAGGGTGGATGCGGAGCCGTGTCGGGTGCATGGATTGTGCTCAGGAGCCCGGCTCGGGCTCGGGCTCCGGGCCATGGCGCCGCCGCCGCCGCCCGTGCTGCCCGCGTTGCTTCTCCTGGCTGCGGCCGCCGCTCTGCCCGCGCTGGGGCTCCGGGCGGCCGCCTGGGAGCTGCGCGTGCCCGGCGGGGCCCGCGCCTTCGCCCTGGGGCCCGGCTGGACCTACGCGCTGGATGCCGCGCGCACGCCGCGGGCACTGCGGGAGCTGCTGGACGTGAGCCACGAGGGGCTGCTGGCGGGGCGGCGGCGCGGGCCGGGAGGGGAGCCCCCGGACTGCGCGCGTCTCGGGGGGCGCCCACTACCCCTGCAGGTCCGCCTGGAGGCTCGCGGCGCCCCGACCTCGCTGAGTCTCCGCATAAGGGCGCGCGCCCACGGCCCGGCCTGCGGCCCGCGGTCCCGGCGGGGACGGAGCCCTCGCGCCGAACTGCGCGCTCGGACAGTGCTCACGGTGCCGGGTGCCGGCGCCGCGCTCTGCTTCCCCGGCCCCGGCGGTGGCGGCAGTGGCGGCGCGGGCACCCTGCATTCTGCACTCGCCGCCCTCACCACCTTCCCAGCCTGCAGCTGCCCGCCGCTTTCCCGGCCCCGGTGCCCACGCCGCCCGGTCTGCCTGCCGCCTGGAGGCTCGGCCCGCCTGCACCTACTGTGCGCCCTGCGGCGAGCGGCCGGCGCAGTCCGGGTGCAGCTGCATCTGCAGGCGGCCGCGGCAACACCCTCCCCGTCGCCGTCGTTGTCACCGTCGCCACCAAGCCTGCTCCGGGCTGGGGCGGGGACGGCGCGACGGGCCCGACGGGGCGCGGGTGGCAGCACCAGCCCACAGTTCCCGCTACCCAGCTATCAGGTGTCCGTGCCCGAGAACGAGCCCGCGGGCACCGCGGTCATCGAGCTGCGCGCGCACGACCCGGACGAGGGCGAGGCCGGCCGGCTGAGCTACCAGATGGAGGCGCTGTTCGACGAGCGCTCCAATGGCTACTTCCTCATCGACGCGGCCACGGGCGCGGTTAGCACAGCCCGCGCGCTGGACCGGGAGACCAAGGACACGCACGTGCTCAAGGTCAGCGCCCTGGACCACGGGTCGCCGCGGCGCTCGGGGGCCACCTACCTCACTGTCACAGTCAGCGACACCAACGACCACGGGCCGGTGTTCGAGCAGTCCGAGTACCGAGAGCGGGTGCGTGAGAACCTGGAGGTGGGCTACGAGGTGCTGACCATTCGCGCCACCGACGGCGACGCGCCCTCCAACGCCAACATGCGCTACCGCCTGCTGGAGGGCGCCGCTGGCGTCTTCGAGATCGACGCGCGCTCGGGCGTGGTGCGCACCCGCGCCGTGGTGGACCGGGAGGAGGCGGCCGCCTACCAGCTGCTGGTGGAGGCTAACGACCAGGGCAGGAACCCGGGCCCCCTGAGCGCCACGGCCACCGTGCACATAGTGGTGGAGGACGAGAACGACAACTACCCCCAGTTCAGCGAGAAGCGCTATGTGGTCCAAGTGCCCGAGGACGTGGCGGTCAACACGGCTGTGCTGCGCGTTCAGGCCACGGACCGGGACCAGGGCCAGAACGCGGCCATCCACTACAGCATCGTCAGCGGGAACCTCAAGGGCCAGTTCTACCTGCACTCGCTGAGCGGCAGCCTGGACGTCATCAACCCGCTGGACTTCGAGGCCATCCGGGAGTACACGCTGCGCATCAAGGCCCAGGACGGGGGCCGGCCCCCGCTCATCAACTCATCGGGGCTGGTCTCGGTGCAGGTCCTGGACGTGAACGACAATGCCCCCATCTTTGTGAGCAGCCCCTTCCAGGCGGCCGTGCTGGAGAATGTGCCTCTGGGCCACTCGGTGTTGCACATCCAGGCCGTGGACGCGGATTCTGGTGAGAACTCGCGGCTGAGCTACCGCTTGGTGGACACAGCCTCAGCCTCCCCCGGGGTCGGCGGGACGGGGCCACAGGACCCTTCCGCCGCCTCCACCTCATCCTCGCCTGGTGGCACGGTGGCGGCAGACTTCCCCTTCCAGATCCACAACAGCTCAGGCTGGATCACCGTGTGCGCCGAGCTGGACAGAGAGACGGTGGAGCATTACAGCTTTGGCGTGGAGGCGGTGGACCACGGCTTGCCGCCCATGAGCTCCTCAGCCAGCGTGTCCATCACGGTGCTGGACGTGAACGACAACGACCCGGTGTTCACCCAGCCCGTGTACGAGCTCCGTCTGAACGAGGACGCGGCGGTGGGGAGCAGCGTGCTGACACTGCGTGCCCGGGACCGGGATGCCAACAGCGTGATCACCTACCAGCTGACGGGTGGCAACACCCGCAACCGTTTTGCGCTCAGCAGCCAGAGCGGTGGCGGCCTCGTCACGCTGGCGCTGCCCCTGGACTACAAGCAGGAGCGGCAGTACGTGCTGGCCGTGACCGCCTCCGATGGCACTCGCTCGCACACCGTGCAGGTCTTCGTCAACGTCACCGACGCCAACACGCACCGGCCCGTCTTCCAAAGCTCTCACTACACCGTGAGCGTCAGTGAGGACCGGCCGGTGGGCACCTCCATCGCCACCATCAGCGCCTCGGATGAGGACACCGGGGAGAACGCGCGTATCACCTACGTGTTGGAGGACCCGGTGCCCCAGTTCCGCATCGATCCCGACACGGGCACCGTCTACACCGTGACGGAGCTGGACTACGAGGACCAGGCGGCCTACACGTTGGCCATCACGGCTCAGGACAACGGCATCCCTCAGAAATCCGACACCACCTCTCTGGAGATTCTCATCCTCGATGCCAACGACAATGCCCCCCGCTTCCTTCGAGATCTCTACCAGGGCTCCGTGCTGGAGGATGCACCCCCGTCCACCAGCGTCCTCCAGGTCTCTGCCAGTGACCGGGACTCGGGTCCCAATGGCCGCCTGTTGTATACCTTCCAGGGAGGGGACGATGGAGACGGGGACTTCTACATTGAGCCCACTTCCGGTGTGATTCGAACCCAGCGGCGGCTGGACAGGGAGAATGTGGCAGTTTATAACCTCCGGGCCCTGGCTGTGGACCGGGGCAGCCCAACACCCCTGAGTGCCTCGGTGGACATCCAGGTGACCGTCCTGGACATTAATGACAACCCACCGGTGTTTGAGAGGGATGAGCTGGAGCTGTACGTTGAGGAGAACAGCCCAGTGGGATCTGTGGTGGCCCGGATCCATGCCAATGACCCCGACGAGGGCCCCAACGCCCAGATCATGTATCAGATTGTGGAGGGAAATGTGCCAGAGGTCTTCCAGCTGGACCTTCTCAGTGGGGACCTGCGTGCGCTGGTGGAGCTGGACTTTGAGGTCCGCCGGGAGTACGTGCTGGTGGTGCAGGCCACCTCCGCCCCCCTGGTCAGTCGGGCCACCGTGCACATCCGCCTCTTGGACCAGAACGACAACCCGCCTGTGCTGCCCGACTTCCAGATCCTTTTCAACAACTACGTCACCAACAAGTCCAACAGTTTCCCCACTGGGGTGATCGGCCGCATCCCGGCCCACGACCCCGACCTCTCGGACAGTCTCAACTACACCTTTCTCCAGGGCAACGAGCTCCAGCTGCTGCTGCTGGACCCCGCCACGGGCGAGCTGCAGCTCAGCCGGGACCTGGACAACAACCGGCCTCTGGAGGCTCTCATGGAGGTGTCTGTTTCAGGTGAATGGGTCAGGGGAGGGGAGGGTGCTCCTGCCTGCTCAGCATGCTGGGACGCATTCAAGCAGCGCCCGGGCAATGCTGGGGATCTGTTGGCTTCCGGCTGGATGGCTGGGTACTTTGGGTGGGGGCGTGCTTCCCTGCCAGGCCAGGAAGGGACCCGGCATTGCTTCCATCAACCTTTTTTTTTTTTTTCTATGCTGGGAGTAGGCCAGGGCTTCAGTCAAGTTCAAGACCAACAGCTTCTTGGCCCCACCATGGGTTGTGGTTCCTGAGCTGCCCTCTTAAAATCTGATCCCAGGGGTTATCTGAAATTGCCTGGTTTTGCTTGGTGAGGCTCTGCAGCCGGCTCTGCGCCTGTCTGCAAAGATCAAAGGTCATCGTCTGCCCCATGTGCCAATTAGTCCCCGGGTGGGACCACGGGGAATTGACGGATGAGTCCCTGAGTCACCCTTGGTCTCACTTTTCTGTCTCCTCCGGATAATAACAATCGGGCCTATGTGTGCTCATTTGTGTGGGAGCGCTTTGAAAAGTGCTGCCTCCTTTGATCTTGGCTCTGGCTCCTGGACACGGGCTTATTATTTGGGTGTTACCTAGAGGCCGGCCCAGGTTGATGGTGCAGCCAGTGTGGGAACCCTGCTCGCCTGCTAGGGGCTGGAGCTGAACCTGAGAGTCTTCTTGGCCAGCTGAAGGCCTGGCAGGGAAGGGTTGGTCCTCCATGCCGTGGGTCTGTGTAAATCAGTGCAGGGTGCAGGAATTGGGAGACAGAGAAAAGAGAGGGAAGGATTTGGTTGGAGATGGGAGAACAATAAAAGGGACCCTTGGCAGCCCGTCAAGTGGTCATGAGGCTTTGGGATGGAGGGGGCAGGTGACCTTAATTGTAGACCCAGGTATCTCCAAGAAAGACTAGCTCTCGGTTCTGTTTTGTACCTGTTTCAGACGAGTTGTCTCAACAAGGCGTTTTTCTACTGCATCACCGGGGACTCTGTGGAAGAGTCCAGCAGTTAGTTTTGTGATCTGCTTTTCTGGCATGGCGGCAGGCTGTGGCTCTTTCCACGCTAAGGACTGGGTGGCACGCAGGCTCCAGTTGGCTTATGTCATTTGCAGGTCTGGTTTTGAAGTGCTACAATACTTCAGCATGGGCTTTGGTGGTTCGCTCAACCTACAGGGGACTTTTCTCGGTTTGGGGGCAGTTGTGACTGTGTGTGGAATACGGAATAGGCTCCCTTAGCAGGCTTAGCCTGAGCAGTGATGCGAGTGAAAAGGTCTCATTCGTCAATTCCCAGTTTCATGCTCTCATTTTTCTTTCCTTCACTGCTTCATAGTAGATAGAGCAGAGTGGCAAACAGCCTGTGTGAAAAATCGAGGAGTGGGTGGGTGGTGGCACACTTGGCTGAGCACACATGTTATCATGCACAAGGACCTGGGTTCAAGTCCCCAGTCCTCATCTGCCGGGGGTGGGGGGGTTGGGGGGGAAGCTTCATGAATGGTGAAGCAGCGCTGCAGATGTCTGTCTCTTCCCTCTCAGTTACTCTCCGTCCTATCACATAAAATAAATATATGCATACATAAATACCAAATAAAAAGCGGGAGAAGATCTAGGCAGTTTAATGGGGTTTTGATTTGGGGAGGGATGGAGGCGTCTGTGGGAACTGGTGCACACCGGGAATGTGTATTCAGTGTGTCTGGAGCATCAGGAATGCGGGCCCCTTGTGTTTGCCGGATAGCAGGATTTAGGATGGATTTCATCCCAGAGCTGTTAGTCACATCAGGCTGCCTCAGCTACCTGGTGGGTCCACGGCCTGGACCACAGTCACAGGTAGTTGGGGGCTTTTTGAACTGTGGTCATAGATTCAGAGACTCAGTCATCCAGTTCTGGGCTCAGATTCCCATGCCAACATGCTGTGGTCTAAATCAGGCCCTGGGACTCTGAGGTCACCCCTACCCCTCGACGATAATGATGACATCTTGGTGGGTCCTGAATGGATGGCAGGCAACTTTCTGAACCCTTGTGTTTGCTTTCATGTCACTCCTCTGGGGGGCTTTGGGGCCTGGGGGTGAGTGTTGTTTAAGTTGCTTTCCATTTTATACTCAGTTTAGATACTGAGGCTCAGAGGTGGTAAATCAGATTTTAGGGTCACATGGTCAGTGACTGGGAGTACTGGGTGTCCAGCTACAGTGAAGGCGGAGCCACCAGTCTAACCCTCAGCTGCCTCTTTACCTGAGAAAATGTTTCTGAGAGGGAGTGGGGCTGTAGTGCAGCGGGTTAAGCGCATGTGACGCAAAGCGCAGGGACCGGCGTAAGGATCCCGGTTCAAGTTCCTGGCTCCCCACCTGCAGAGGAGTCACTTCACAGGCACTGAAGCAGGTCTGCAGGTGTCTGTCTTTCTCTCCCCCTCTCTGTCTTTCCTTCCTCTCTCCATTTCTCTCAGTTCTATCTAACAATGATGACATCAATAACAACAACAATAATAGCTACAACAACAGTAAGAAGACAACAAGGGCAACAAAAGGGAAAAATAAATAAATAAAATAAAAAAAGAAAATGTTTCTGAGAACGTTAGTCACAAAGAGAATTGTCTCAGTTGCTCAGTCCTTGCTCTGTTTGCATATTCATTCATTCATTCATTCATTCATTCATTCATTCATTTTATCATTGCTGGGACTTCACTGCTCTGGGCCAACTGTTTCAGTTAGGAAGAGAAGAGAAAGTCAGACAGAGAGAGGGAGAGACACCAAATCACCAAAGCGCTCGCCCCTCCTCCCTCCCAGTGCAGTGCAGACTGGCTGGGCTGAAACTTAGGTCAGCAACGCACATGGCAAAGCAGGCTTTCCCCCAGGTGAGCTCTCTTACCAGACCTGCTCTGGTTTAAAGTAGGTACTTTGGGATGCCAGTACTCCCAGGCTAGTAATTATTACAAGATCTTTGAGATAATTCACTTGGGAGCACGCCTGCTTTATCATGAGCACAACCCTGGTTTGTGCTCCAGTCCCCATACCACTGGGGGAAGCAGCTTCAGTGTCAGTTACATGGCGTCTCTCCCTCTTCCGCTGTGTTTGTCTCTCTTTATGTGGGGAAAAAAAATCTGTCCCTGCTAAGAAAAAAAAAAATCTGTGATGACTGTCAGCAAAGCACCCTGCTGAAACAGAAAGACCAGGCTTCAGTGAACCAGAGTTGAATTCCTGGGTTATTAAGGAACAATGGAGAAGGCGGTTGTTGAAACGCATCCACTGTCTTCCATGGGGTGTTACTAGCTTCCCCGGATTTATAGCCATCTCCTAAAGCCTCTAATGCATTATTACCGCCCTGGAGGTGCTGAACAGAACTGCTATTAGGTTTTGTGGGAGTCTTGCCAGGAAACTGTGTTCTGAGCTTCAGTGGCTGAGAAGGTGCACCTGGGGTTGATTCGAAGACAAGACAGGCCTAGGGTGCAGGGAGGTGCCTTTTACTGGCTCCTGGGGTTTGCACTTCTCTGCGTCTCTCCTCTGAGTAGATAGCATTTACTTCATGCAGCCTGCCAAGGACAAAGCAAACTGTTTGGAAATTGTTTTGCGTTCTGAATATAGTTACACTCGAAGAGCTGTCTGCTTGGATGACATCCAGTAATGTGAGCTGTTCACTTTGTGTGATGGGACGGCGTTGGAACAGGGTTTCAGACACGGTGGTGGGAACTTTTTCTCATGAACGTTTGTCAGAGCTGCACCTGCATTTTCCACAATTGTGTAGCTAGTAAACTCTCAGGCACAGAAGCCTTCCTGGAGTCTCTCTAGATGTTGGTCTTTTAGTAAAATTGATACATCTTTTTAAAAAAAAAAAAAAAAAAGACTTATCTAGGTAACTTGGGAGGTGGCACAGTGGCTAGAGCAGTGGACTTGAAAGCATGAGGCCCCAAGTTTGATCCCCAGTATCAAATGTGTCTGGGTGATGTTCTGTTCTCTCTCTCTCTCCCTCCCCCCTCTTTCTCATTAGTAAATAAATCTTTTTACATGCTAAACAGATTTATTTATTTGCTATGAGACAGGAGGAGAGAGGAGAGAGTGGACCAGAGCACTGTTCAGCTCTGACAGAAATTGATGCCAGGGATTGAACCTGCAGCCTCTAGGACCTCAGGCTTGCAAATTGGTCCTCTAATAGGTTGGGCTATCTTCCCAGCCCTGTGTTGACATGCTTTAGACAGCCTTGGACATGTGTGCTTGTGCCTTGCACTCTAGAGCACAGGATTTGGTAGAAAATGGCCCTGCCTCTCCGTGGGGGTGCTTGGTGTCTGGGTGTGGGGAAAGCAGGCATTTGTGGGTAAGAACTGACTGCCCGGTGATCCCTTTACACAGTAGAAAATACTGACACTGGGGGCCAGGTGGTAGCTCAGTTAGCGCACATGGTGCAAAGCACAAAGACCAGCTGAAGGATCCCGGTTCCAGCCCCTGGCTCCCCACCTGCAGGGGGTTCACCTCACAAGTGGTGAATGAAGCAGGTCTGTAGGTGTCTATCTTTCTTTTCCTCTCTCTGTCTTCCCCATCTCTCTCAATTTCTCTCTGTTCTCTCCAACAATGATAGCAATAAGAACAATGATAAACGACAAGGGCAACAAAAGGGAAAAAATAGCCTCCAGGAGCAGTGGATTCATAGTGCAGGCACTGAGCCCCAGCAATAACCGTGGAGGCAATAAATAAACAAATAAATATTAAAAAAATAAAAAAGGAAGTACTGACACTGAAATAGCAGGATCTGGGCACCTTTTTGCCGTTGACTTTGGTGTGGGAGCACATGGGATAAAGTTATCGAGGTGTGATAAAGCTTTCAAAAGTATTCAGCATTGGCCTAGTTAAATAGAAGGGACTTTTGCTTAGGTCATTACAAATAAGGAAAGAGGACACTGCCTATTGTGCCAGGCAGCCTCAGATAACTGCGTATGTTCCCCTCCCTAAACCCCCCTTGATCCCAGGACTAGGCTCAGACCAGTTGAAACCACCTGTTGTAGCACTGAAGTTTCAGGTCACCTGTACTACCTGGGTTGGGGTACCTGGGGCAGCTGGTTCATCCTAAGGCCTTCAGCGCTCTGGGGGGAAGGAGTCTCTGGCTGACAGATGTTCAGAAGCATTGGCTCAGAGACAGAGGAGTGGTGTGTCTTGTATAACTTGTGTGCAAGGCCCTGGAGAGCCTGTGACCCCACGACCCCTGCCTCCCAGTGTGGGTGGGGAGGGCTGTTGGGTGAACACAGAAGGGAAATGGAGGGGAAGGAGGAGCTGGAGAGGGTGGGCTGTATACACCCCAATACCTCTGCCTTCCTGGCAGGGGGCCGGATGAGGGAGGGGTCCCTGACCTAGAGGGGATGTTTGGGGGTGCCAAACATGTTTGGTGGGCCGATGGGCTCACTGGACAGGGGACACAGAGCAGGTGGGGAAGCTCTGTGTTGGGCTCAGCCCACGTAGAGGGTGGTGAGCGTGGAGGGGTTGATGTCACTGCAGAGGTCCCCGTGCCCAGAGGCCTCCCCGAGGCATTTTCTATGTCTAGCTCATTCTGCAGTGACCCCTGACTCCCCCATATCATGGGAACCCAGGTCTCAAGCACACACAGGGGCACCCAGCAGTGCTGGGATTTGAACCCAGGACGTGATTTCTGAGCTACATTATTATTATTTTTTTCCACCAGGGTTGTGCTGGGGCTCGATGCTGCCACTATGATCCATTACTCCTGGTGACTGTTTTTTTTTTTTTTTTTCCTTTTTTCCCCTTTCTGTTTGACAGAGAGAAATTGAGAGGGGAGGGGAAAATAGGGAGAAAGAAAGAGACACTTGCAGACTTGCTTCACTGCTTCTGAAGCTTCCCCTTTGCAGGTGGGAACCTGGGACTTTGTGCATGCTAACTTGTGTGCCACTGCCCTGCCCTCCCCCCAGCTACTTTCTCTCAGGCTGTTTTTTTGTTTGTTGTTGTTTTTTAATAACAAAATGATTCTGGAAGTATGAGCCCTGAGGAGAAGGGAGGTGCCTTTATTGGAGGCAGTGCTGGTGGGGTCTTTGCAGGGGGCCTTCAGCTTTAAGGGAGGATGACCAGGAGGCCACACGTGTTTCCTGTGTGGCTGAAGCAGCTTTGACATGATCCCTGAGTAGGACTAGAGGGGCTGAAGGGGAGAATCTAGAGGGGTTCCAGCCAGAGGGAGTCAACAGGACCATGCAAAGGGGGATTGTGGCTGGAGGTGATCAGGGGCCCGTGTGGAGGGGTGTGAGGGGTCTGGGGAGGAGGATATATGGGGGGAGGGTGCACCACACCTGCCTGAGAGGTGGGGTAGGAGAATGCTGGGAGAGGATGCCTGAGGGTCCTGGGGGCAGGGTGAGTGAGGGTCCCCACGCATCAGTGGCCGGTGCTACCTGGCTGTAGGGGAGCTGACAACAGAGATGTGACTTGACTGGGTTTGTGTGTGTGGGGTCTTTGATAGCCTCTCTGAGGGCCAGAGTGGTGGGGGCTGAGGGTTCCTCTGGAGACTGGATGTCAGGGTTGCTGAGGATGAGTGAGGCTTGGAGGGAAGGCAGGATGCTATGGGGATATAGGAGCCTGTGGTGACCCTTGTTTGAGTTTCTGGCCAAGAGGAACTGACCGATAGCGTGCATGCCTACTCTGGCCTGGTCTTCTGTTTAAAAAATGTATTTATTTGGAGTCGGGTGCTAGTACAGCGGGTTAAGTGCACATGGCACGAAGCACAAGGACTGGCATAAAGATTCCAGTTCGAGCCCCCGGCTCCCCACCTGCAGGGGAGTCACTTCACAGGCGGTGAAGCAGGTCTGCAGGTGTCTGTCTTTCTCTCTCTCTCTCTCTCTGTCTTCCCCTCCTCTCTCCATTTCTCTCTGTCCTACCCAACAATGACGACATCAATAACTACAACAATAAAACAAGGGCAACAAAAGGAAATAAAGATTTAAAAAAAGTTAATTTAAAAAATGTATTTATTTGATAAGACAGAAATTGTGGGAGGTGGTGGGGGGAGATAGAGAGGGAGAAAGATACCTGCAGGCTTGCTTCACTGCTCATGAAGCTCCTCCCTACAGGTGGGGACTACAGGCTTGAACCTGGGTCCTTGTGCATGGTAACACGTGCACTCAACCGGGTGTGCCACCATCCAGCCCCTCTCCCCCCACTCCTTGCCAGCTGGGTCTTTGACTCCACCTGCCATGCAGATGCTCAGTTGACGTGAATGCTGGGACCTTTCATGGGCACCCAACAGTTGGGAACAACCTCCGTGACATTCCTGTGGTATGTGTGGGCCAGGCTGTGGGGTTGGTGACTTTTTGTGTCACCAGACCTGTGATGATGAGGCAGTAGGGGACCAAGGGATGATAGGCGAGGGCCAGAGCCACAGATGGCCTGAACGCAGGAGCACCAGGACACCCCCTCTGGTGACTCAGTGTTCCCCCAGTCCCACCTGCCGGCTTGATGTCAGGGAGACTATCTTAAAGCTACAGAAAGTGGCAGGTTTCGAGCCTTTGGGAAGGTTCGTGGTGCTAAAATCATCCCGTGGGAAGGTGACCGGCATTGTTGGTAATCCCAGGATTCTTTTTTTTTCTTTCTTTTTAAAAAAAATTTTGATTATTTATTTTCCCTTTTGTTGCCCTTGTTGTTTTATTGTTGCTGTAGTTATTATTGTTGGTGTTGTCGTTGTTGGATAGGACAGAGAGAAATGGAGAGAGGAGGGGAAGACAGGGGGAGAGAAAAACACCTGCAGACGTGCTTCACCACCTGTGAATCGAGCCCCCTGCAGGTGGGGAACCAGGGGCTGGAATCGGGATCTTTACACCGGTCCTTGCACTTCGTGCCACGCATGCTTAACCCAATCCCAGGATTCTTAATCCAGGACCTGGGGTCACCTCTGAAAGTCTGCTTTGCCCTGGGCTGGTCATCCACCTGCCCCTTTGGAGACCTGAGGGGAGAAGCCTGTAAAGGAAGGGGGCAGGTGGGGTATCCGCACCCCGGGGGTGCCGCATGGTGAGGCTCAGGGCACCGTTCCTGCCAGTGTTTGGACTCAAACGCTAGTATATGTTCTCTGGCAGGGCAGAGCATGTGGAAAATATTCCTGAGTTTGGCATGTTTCCTTCAGTTATCAGCCTGGGGGAAAATATTTTCTGGTTTTTCTAGTCCTGTAACCTGAACACACAGGTTCACAGAATTAAATTCCTGAGTCTTGGGGGGGGGCTGTTAGTAGTAGATCACCCTCCTGCTGTCTGCACTTTCTGCAGGAAAGGGTGCCGAGGCACTGAGCAACTTTGGGTGGGTAAAAACTCCAGAAAAGCCAGGGAGAGCCAGTATAGAGTTTACGGGGGACGGCAGAGCACCCCCTGCCCCCACCCGGGCACACAGTGGGTGCTTAGTCAATATTTATGGTTGTTTGTGGGATCATTTCTGGGGTGCTGGAGGAACAGAGACCTGGTGGGGCTGTGGGGAACCCCTCTGCCTTCACTTGGGGAGCAGGGCTCTGTGGGCCCCCCAGGTATTACGGGCTGCTTGGCCCCAAGTGTAAGGAACAAACGTTTTCCAGGAAAGCTCCAAGCTTGGATTCTCACGCTTTCACTTCAGGTAAGAACTTGCGGCTGCCGTGTAATCAGTTCACCCTCTTGGGTGTGAACATTCCAAAGCTGGAGAAAGCCCAGTACTGGCCTTTTATTGTTCTAACCACTTGAGTGAGTGTTCCTTGGTGTTTTCGTTACAGGCCATGGGCTCGTTCTTAAAACACACAGAAACACTGATGCACACACATATATGTGCATACACTCACATACAGCTAGACAACTCCTATGTAAGCACAGACACATACATATATACCAGCGTATACACACATACAGGTGTATTCAAAACACACATTTACAAACACAAAGACATGTACACATAAGCACACACACATTTTATACACAGGTAGGCACACGTGAACACACATGCCCATATAAGGACAGACACATAGATACACCTAGTATATACAGGCATGTGTATTCGAGACACATGCTTACAGACACAGACACACATAATCACATATGTACACACAAGCTATATGTTAGTATGTAAAGCACAGACAGAGACATGTACAATAGATACATAGAGGCAAACATAGACATACAGAGATGAATGGACACAATGCTCAGTACACACACACACACCACACACCACACACACACACACACACACACACACACACACACACACACACACACGAGGCTGCAACATGAATTCCAAGCCCGAGCCCAGTGTCCAGGTGTTCTGCCTATGTCACCGCCATCAATGCTGGGCCTGCTCCACAGTGACCCAGTAGATACACGGGGGCTGATTTGCTCTGCTGGGGTATTTAGATAGTTCCTAACCCTTTGCACCATGTCCCTGTCCCCCATCTAGGTGTTCTCATCCAGGCTCTTCCCAAGCCTGACCACCCCACGGGCATCATTGCTGGCCTTAGAGCTGGGGGTGCTGGTTCACAGCAGCACTGTCCCTGCCCTGCCTGGTTTATGTGCTTCGGAAAGTTCGTGCTTGTGCTTGAGGGTCCGCTGAGCCTCTTGCTGGGAGTTCAGAAAACTCCTTTCACAGGCAAAGAGGCCGAGGCTGAATGGCACAGTGGGTCAGGCAGCAGCCCTCCAGCCACGGTGAATCTGCACGGCCCGCTGAGGGTTGCATTCTGCAGGGACAGCCTCGCCTGGAGTCCCACAGTCCCTGGCACAGGTTCCAGGATGCTGGGACCCATTGCTTGAAACAGAAGGACAGGGCATGCTTCCTGTCCTCCTCTATGGGAACTCTCAGATGCCTGGACCCCACCATCTCCTGGGAGAGCAGAGGCATGCTGCCTTGAGTCTCTGCTGGGCCTCCCATGGTGGGGCTATGTCTTAAGAATCTGGGGTGCAAGACCAGTGTGCACCAGATGCAAGAAAAGACAGTCCAGTGGTCAGAGTGGTGGAGGGGGAGGCAGAAACCTACTAAGGAGCCAGCCCTGGACGATCCTTCTGGCCAGAGAGCTAGCTACCTGCATCCCTCTCTCCTTCCTCCCCCCCTCCTCCTTCCCCTCCTTACTCCTGTACTCTCTCCCTCCCTGTACCCATCCATCCATCCATCAAGACTTCTTTCTTTTTAATAGTCTGTTTTTACAGCAGGTTATATATCTTTATCTCTTCAGGATTTGAAAAACAAAAACTAATCTACAAAACTCGTTTAAGGTAAACTAACAGCACCTAGTTCAAATAAAGCCCTATGCTGAGTTAGCATTTGGAGATAAGAACTCTCTTGCAGGGCAGTAAATTTTTATCTTAGTGAGCTGAGTGTTGAAGGATCATTTTCATAGGAGGAAGCCACGGGGATGAGGTGTTGGTGGGGGTTGGGGAGGTGACTGCCCAGTGTCCCAGCTGCTGAACTGTGGCGCCTCCCAGAGCAGTCTTGGTGTTGGAGAGAGCTGGGGTTTCTTGCAAGACAGAGCCCAGGTTTTGCCCCTCATGTGCTGTCAACCGAGCGCCTGGGTTGTGTCAGAAGCAGCAGAAGAAGGGAGCAGTCCTGGAGGTGGCACAGTGGATAAAGCGTTAGACTCTCAAGCACGAGGCCCCAGGCTCAGTCCCAGCAGCACCTGTGCTAGAGTGATGCTCTGGCTTGCTTTCCTCTCTCCTCTAATTAATAAATACGTAAAATTGGGGGCCGGGAGGTGGCCCAGCCAGTCGAGTGTACATATTTCCGTGTGCAAGAACCTGGGTTCAAGCCCCCAGGCCCCACCTACGGGGGAAGCTTCGCAAGCAGTGGAACAGTGCTGCAGGTGTGTCTGTCTTTCCCCACTCTCAAGTTCTCTCTGCCCTGTCAAATAATAAAGTAAATTAATAAATGAAATCTGAAAAAGAAAGAAGAGACGTAGAGATCAAGAGAGAGCTCACAGAGTAAAGCACAGGCCTTGTTGTGTGTGAGGTCCTGAGTTCAAGTCCCTGGAATCCTGGATGGCACTGGGGAAGCTCTGCGGATGGTGGAGTGGTGTTACGGCATCTCTCTTCTCTGTCTCTTCCTCTCTTTATAAAATGAAGGTTGGGGAAGCTGGGTGGCTCAGTGGAATCATGCTTGCCCAAATCCCAGGTTCACTCCCTGTTGCCGACTAGGGGAAAAAAGTGTCCGGAGATTTTTTGCACACTCATGTTCATAGCGACACTATTCACAACCAGTGTCCGTCGGTGGGTGGGTGGATAAGCGAGATGCAGATTACATGAACAGTGGAGCGTCACTCAGTTTTAGAAGGAAGGAAACGCTGACACCTGCTGCAGGTGCCTGAACCCGAGGGCATTTTGTTAAGTGAAACATGCCAGATACAATAGATCCTAGCACGGGCAGATTGAGGATTCAGAGACAGAAAGTGGGTGGTGGGTGTCAGATGTGGGGAGGGTTTGGGGCATTAGTGGTTAGTATGGTAAGATCTCAGCTGGGGAAGATGGGAGCGCTCTGGAAAAGGGTGGTAAGGCAGTGATACAAGAACAAGAGTGGAGTAATAGGGGAAGATGACCAGAGGACTCTGAACCCCAATTCCATCAGGGCCTGAAGCGTCTGTCACCAGCAATCTTTTTTTTAAATATTTATTTATTTTCCCTTTTGTTGCTCTTGTTGTTTTATTGTTGTAGTCGTTGTTGGATAGGACAGAGAGAAATGGAGAGAGGAAGGGAAGACAGAGGGGGAGAGAAAGACAGACACCTGCAGACCTGCTTCACCGCCTGTGAAGTGACTCCCCTGCAGGTGGGGAGCCAGGGCCTCAAACCGGGATTCTTTTGCCGGTCCTTGTGCTTCACGCCATGTGTGCTTAACCTGCTGCACTACCACCCCACCCCAGAAATCTTGTTTTATACCATCACTGAAAGGAAGGTGAATCTGGAAAACACCAGAAGAATTCAGGCACTGGCTCTTATCTGAGAGAAAAAAGAGGAAAAGGAAGGACACTTGGAAGTAATAATAGGTGTAGGTGTGACTTAGGAAGTCAAGGCAGGGCTGTAGAAAAAAATGAAACACACACACACACACACACACACACAGAGTATACAGTCAACCCATATCAGTGACCTTGGGAGGACAGCTGCAATTTCCAGTGGAGGAGGATGGGGACACAGAACTCTGGTGGTGACAACAGTGTGGAATTATACCCCTACTGTCTTACAATCTTGTACCATTGTGAATGAATGTTATGCCACTCAACGTTGCGCTTTGGCACTGTTGACTGGTGAGTTTTCTGCTATCTATATTTTATCTTCTTAAAAAAATAAAATGGGTAGTCGGGCGGTAGCTCAATGGTTTAAGCGCACGTGGTGCAAAGCGCAAGGACCGGCATAAGAATCCTAGTTCGAGCCCCCGGCACCCCACCTGCAGGGGAGTCGCTTCACAGGTGGTGAAGCAGGTCTGCAGGTGTCTGTCTTTCTCTCCTCCTCTCTGTCTTCCCCTCCTCTCTCCATTTCTTTCTATCCTATCCAACAACAACAACATCAATAACAACAATAATAACTACAATAAAACAACAAGGGTAACAAAAGGGAATAAATAAATATTTTTAAAAATTTAAATCAATAAATAAAAAGGCTCACAGAGCGAAACTGTACCTAGCATTCAGGTGCTGGACCCAGGGGTGCAAAAGGCCTGGCCATCTGGTTTCGAGGCAGGTTTTCACCAGAGCAGAGAAGCTAAGCCCTGCTCCATTTGTCCTCTCCTGGGTCCTTGAAGTCATCCCCCTGCCACCTGCATCACTCATTCTGTGCCTCTCTGAGCCCTCCATCCATGTCCTGGCCCCACACAGAGCAGAGAGCACAGATAGCTGAATATAAAGTAAGTCGTGTCTGGTGCCCGGGTGAGATCTCCTTGACGGTGACCTTGTGCTTTGGTTCAGAAAGCCTGATTAGGGGGCCAGGTAGTGGTTCACCTGGTTAAGCGCACACATTACCACACACACAGAAGGACCTGGGTTCGAGCCACCACTCCCCAGCTGCAGTGGGGACACTTCCCAAGTGGTGATGTAGGTAGGTCTGCGGTATCTCTCTTTCTCTCTCCCTCTCGATCTCCCCCCCTCAGTTTCTCTTTGTCCTATCAAATAGAATAAAATAAAATAAGAAAAAATGGCTGCAGTGACTGGTGGATTCATAGTGCAGACACTGAGAGCCCCAGCAATAACCCTGGAGGAAAAATAAAGAGAGGAGGGGGAGGGGAGGGAGAGGGGGAGAGAGAGAGAGAGACAGACAACCAGTCTGAGTTGGAGAAAGGGCTCTTGAGCTCCTGGGTACCTGGAGGTCCCCAGTTCCTGGGAGCCTCACCCAGGAAGGAGCTGGACTCGTGACTGAGGCTCCAGTCCTTATTCTTTGCCCTTCTCCTTCTAGTCCGCTGACTAGACAGAGGGTCACCCTTATCTTACGACATAGAGGTGGGGGGTGGGCAGTTAGGCCAGGCAGGTTTTTTGCTTGTTTCTTTGTTTCCAGAATTTCCCTGGGACTTTGTACCAGTGTGATTCCACCCCTTCAGGCTCATCATTGTTTTCCCTTTTTTTTAATACTTTTATATTTTTATTTGTTATTAATAGTTTGTTACAAGATTGTAAGATTACAATGTAGAGCTCCACACCACATCCATCACCCAAGTTCAGCATTCCCACCCTCCCACCTCCCAATCTTTTTTCCTTTCAGTTTCTGACAGAAAAGGAGAGAGACAGAGGAGAGAGAGAGAGACGTCAGCACTGCCCTGCCACTCAAGTGGCTTCCTCTTGTACATGGTGCTGCCACACAGTACTTGGGGTTCGAACCCAGATCCTCATGATAAACTGTGTACTCTATTGGGCAAGCCATCTATCTCCTGGCCCCTTGGAAGTTTGGTTTTTCTTAAAAAAATTATATCGTTATTTATTTATCATTGGAGGAACAGAAACTGAGAGGGGAGGAGGAGGGAGAGAGGGAGAGAGACAGAGAGACACCTGCAGCCCTGCTTTACCAGTTGTGAAGCTTTCCCCCTCCAAGTGGGGAACCAGGGACTTGAACCTGGGTCCTTGTGCAGTGTAATGTGTCCACTTAACCAAGTGTGCTACCACCTTCCCACCGTCAACCTCCAAGAGGGTTTTTAATTAATTAATTAATTAATTAATTTTGCCTCCAGGGTTATCGCTGGGGCTCAGTGCCTGCACTACGAATCCAGTGCTCCTGTAGGCCATTTTTTCCCTTTTGTTGCCCTTGTTGTTTATTGGTGTTGTGGTTACTATTATTGTTGTCATTGTTGTTGTACAGGACATAGAGAAATGGAGAGAGGACGGGAAGACAGAGAGGGGGAGAGAAAGACAGACACCTGCAGACCTGCTTCACCGCCTGTGAAGCAACTCCTCTGCAGGTGGGGAGCTGGGGGCTTGTACCGGGATCCTTATGCTGGTCCTTGTGCTTTGCACCATGTGCTATAGCCTGGCCCCCCAAGAGGGTTTTAAGAGGACAACATGTGGGGGCTGGGTCCAGGCTCACCTGGTTGAGCGCACACTCAGCACCATGGCCACCCTCCTTTCTTGTGCCTGAATACCCTGTGGTGGAGCTGTGGGCGTCACCTTTTCAATCCCACTCTCTTTTCTGAGTATGGAAAATTCTCCACCGTGCAAGTGAAAGTTTCCCAAATTTTCAGAGAGGGCAGAATGGAAAATATTAGAGTTTATTGTTCTAGAGATTTCCTGTACATCCGGCACGTGTCTGTCGGACTTCAGGGTGTGTGTGTGTATGTGTGTGTGTGTGTGTGTGTGTGTGTGTGTGTGTGTGTGTGTGTGTGTGTGTGATACACCTGGAGTGGCATATTCCAGCATGCACCTTGCTGTGGGACAGAAATAGAAATGCCATCAAAGGCAGGATTGGGAATCAGGGTTCCCACCATTGATTGGGCTTCTGTGCTCAGATGGGTCACTTATTGGAAGACAGCTGAATGGTCCCCCTACAGGGAAAAGCAGGCTATGTTGGCATGTTGGTCCAAAGGCAGGAAGCTGGTGGCTTCAGGCTTGGAACAGCTGTCCCTGAGCTGGCCTGGGAAGTCCATTGTGTTTGCAGCGGGAGTTCTGTTTCCCCTCTTGTTTCTGTCACCCAGCACAGCGACCTGGCTTTTTTTTTTTTTTTTTTTTTTTTTTTAGGACCCAAAACAAATTTGGAACAGCGTGAGCACTGGGGCCAGAGTTGCTTTTTTCTGTAGTCAGGGAAACAGAGGCAGGGGGTATGGGGAAGGACTTTTGGTCATTCTGTGTAGTGAGCCCCATGGAGCAAGCGCCCGCCTTGGCCAGGGTGCTCTGGACGCCCCATCCATGCTCTTAGCAGCTGCTCTGGCTTTGGGGGCCTTTCTTCCCTTTAGGACTCCTGCTGAAAAGTAAGAGGGCACTCCCCTGCCTGCCCATCATGGCCTGAGGTCCAGTGTAGTTTCCTGAGTCAGCAACAGGAGGGCTGGGAAATAGGGAAGGAATGTGAAGTGGCCGCAGAGGCCCTGGTACTGCTTGGTCCCTGGTGATTGTCATAAATGTGGCACAAACTGGACGAGAGGCAGAGGAAACCCCCCAGGTGAGGATGGGGGAGGTCAGGAGCATTGGGGAGTGAGGGGACCTGGACATAGGCCAGCAGCTATTCCATGGAGAAACAGCCTCTGAAAGTGGGGCTTTTCCTTTGGTTCTGTTTTACGAGAATCCATGGCAGAGTGCCGTCCGAGACGTTGCTTAGCAGGCTCTGTTGGGGAGACTCAGTGCCCTCGGTAACACATGGAACCAGGCCATCCCCTGAGTTTCTGTTTCCTGAGTCCTGTTTACCTTGGTGCCTGTGGTGTAAGTCCCCTGACCATGAACCCAGCAGCTGCTCGCCTTAAGGAGGCCAGGCCAGCGATATCCACTAGCCCACGGTGCTGTCCACCTGTCGCTCCTGTGTGCTTCCAGACCATGTTGTCGCCCGAAAGTGAAATGCTTTTTCTGCATTTCAAGTGGCAGGCTGGATGTTAGTGCACCTGGTTAGCACACACTCCAATATTTAAGGGGCCCAGGTTCAAGCCCCCACTCCCCACCTATAGCGGGGAAGCTTCATGAGTGGTGAAGCAGGTCTGCGGGGCTTTTTTTTCCCTCTCTCTCTCCCTGTCTCTCCCTTCCCCCCTCAATTTCTCTCTATCCTATGTAATAAAAAAGAAAGGAGGAGAAAAGAGAAGTAGGGAATTTGCCATTCAGGAATTGAGCTCCAGTGATAATCCTCATGGCAGTAAATAGGAAGGAAGGGAGGAAGGAAGTTCACTGACACTTTGCAAACAGGTCTACTTTTTCTTTAATAGTGATTTAATATTAGTTTACAAAATTAGGGGACAATGGGTGTAATTTCACACCATTCCCATTGTAGAGGGACAGATGGTAGCTGGAGGGTCCTGTCCAGAAAATAGGAGTGGTTACAGGTGTGGTTTGGCAAGGTGGAGGCGGGGCTTGGGTTTTCAAAGCTAGACCCCTGGTCTTGCAGGCTCTCTGTCTCTCTGTCTGTCTGTGTCTGGACCATCATGTAAGTGCTAATTCGGCTCTTCTCTTTCTCTCTGCCTCTTGTGTTCTATCATGTGAATGTTCTCAGTTCTCAGTTCTTCTGAATAAAGTTTAAAGTTTCTGAAAATCAGGCTCCTCAATTCTTTGTTGAGAAAATATGTGATGAACTTTTAGGATGTGGGAAGCAAGCATCGGCCTTCCATCACCCCCTTTACCCCATAACACCACCACCAGAGTTCTGTGTCCCCAGTCCCTCCATTGGAAACTCCAGTAGTTTTCACAATGTTAACAGATGTGGGTCGACTAATATGTTTTTAACTTTTTAAAATATTTTATTTATTTATTCCCTTTTGTTGCCCTTGTTTTATTGTTGTAGTTATTATTGTCGTTATTGATGTTGTCGTTGTTGGATAGGACAGAGAGAAATGGAGAAAAGAGGGGAAAACGGGGGGGGGGAGAGAAAGATAGACACCTGCAGACCTACTTCACCACTTGTGAAGCGATTCCCCTGCAGGTGGGGAGCAGGGGCTCAATCTGGGATCCTTATTCTGGTCCTTGCGCTTTGCGCCATGTGTGCTTAACCTACTGCGCTACCGCCCGACTCCCATCTAATATTTTTATGTCTCTTTCTCTCTCTCTCTCTCTCTATATATATATATATGTGTGTGTGTGTACATATATATATATATATATATATGTTCATTTTTTTCTGTGGTCCTGCCTTCTCTTCCTTTTGAAGTCATGTCTACATCTATTACTACTCCTGAATATCCTTCTTTTTTTCCTCTTCTCCTGGGTCCTGAGGGAGTTGGAGTTTAGAGCCCTCTGGTCATCTTCACCTAACATTTCTCCCCCTCTGGGAGTATGGACCAAAGTTCTTTTTTTAATATTTATTTATTCCCTTTTGTTGCCCTTATTGTAGTTATTGCTGTTGTTGTTATTGTTGGATAGGACAGAGAGAAATGGAGAGAAGAGGGGAAGGCAGAGGAGGGAGAGAAAGACAGACACCTGCAGACCTGCTTCACCGCCTGTGTAGGTGGTGGTCCTTGCAGGTGGGAAGCCGGAGGCTTGAATTGAGATCCTTACACCGGTCCTTGAGCTTTGCTCCACATGCGCTTAACCGAATGCGCTACCACCTGACTCCCTGGACCAAAGTTCTTTATGGGGTCTAGAAGGTGGGAGATCTGGCTTCTGCATTTGCTTCTCTGCTGGACATGGGTGTTGTCAGATCAATCCATACCTTTAGCCTATTTCTATCTTTGCCTAGTCAGGCAGGACTTTGGAGAGGTGAGACTTTAGGACACATTGGTGAGATAATCTAACCAGGGAGATCAGGATGGAATCATGGTGCATTTGCAGCTTGGTGGCTGAAAGGCAGTAAGATATAAAGCAGGGAAAAGTGGTTAATAAACCAGGACCAGAGTAGATTAGTGCTCCTGGGGTGGAAAAGGCTCAGAACTGAGCTCCTCTCGCACCTCCCATGATTCCGCTAGACAGTAGATAAGTCTTGGCCTAGGCTTCATTTGGCTTCACACATCCCTCCCCACCTCCACTCCCCCTCAGCTGGAACCCCTCCCCTTCTCCTGTCTTGGCACAGGTGCTATGCCATCTGGATCTCTCATATCCCCTCCCCTGGACTCTCCCACCAGCCCTGCTCTCCAGATGCCTAGGCCTCATCCTTCCTTAGCAGCCCCAGTCCAAGTGGTTGTCCTTCCTGTGACTTTGTGGCTCCCATTCTTAGCATCCCAGGGCCTGGTGCCTGGGCCCGCTGACCTGCTGGAGCTTCCGGGGGAGGCTGGGCTGGAGAAATGAATTTCCAAAGCAGGGAGGGTTAGTGCTGAAGTGTGTGTGTGTGTGTGTGTGTGTGTGTGTGTGTGTGTCACTCACTGCCAGGTGACCCCCACCCCATGCAGGCTGAGCTGAGATGAGGGCAAGCCTGTGACAGCCTCGAGGGCTTTCTTTTCTTTCCTTTTCCTTTTCCCTTTCCCTTTCCCCTTTTCCTTCCTTTTCTGTCTTTTTGTCGCTGAGCTTCGCACAAGGCTTCATGCCTGTGTGATTCCACCGCTGCCCGTACTTTCTCCCTCTCCCTATTTCAGCCACAGAAACAGAGAGGGAGAGAGATTAGGAGAGACACCTCTTGTGCATGGTGCTGCCATGCTGTGCCTGGATGCTTGAGCCTGAGTCCTTGTGCACGGTACAGTGTTCACTCTCCCAGGCGAACTCTCTCCTTGCGTTTTCATGGACAAGGATCAAGCTGAAAGTTCTTGCTCCAGTGGGCTGAGTCGCCTCCATGTTCAGGGGGTGGCTTTTATGTGACTGCATTGAGTTTCTGGTGTGATGAGGATGCAGGCTGAGCTCAGGGTCCTGTGAAACCTTAGCCATGAGCCTGGGGGGTGGGCGGGGGGTGTGTTTTGAACACACACTATTACCATTTTGTGGATTTACTGACTGTGTAAATGGCTGGAGTGGTCCTGGGTGTTCTTTCTCTTGAGACATCTGATCTCTGGAGAAATAAAGTCACCTGTCTGAGCTGCGTTCTCCACCATGTCTCCCTCCACATCCTGCTGCCCTCTGCAGTGCTGGATCCAGGCGACCTGCAGTGTTGAATCCAGCCCTGGGGGCTTAACAGCTTCCTGTTTCCTGTTGGTGTGGGAGATCCCCACCCTGGGGTCATGGTGGGGTGCACACACCCAGCTGACAGCCACTATTAGCTACCAGTGTTCACAGCAAGGGGTGAGGACACTGCCTGCCATATCAGAGCTGAGCAGTCAGCCAGGTGGAGGGAGACAGGCTTTATTTAGCCCTAAGAGAATGGGGGTGGTCTTGGATCCTGTGGATCCCCTGCCGGGCTGGTTTGCGTAGAACCAGGCCTGGCAGGGAGCTGGCTGTCTGCTACTCAGATAAGCAGGGACTGCTCTGGTCTTTGGAATTGGGACAGTCCTTGGGGACTGGCCGTGGGTGTGGGGTCAGACCACCTGGTTTCCCCAGATACCCAAGGAGCACATGACATTGGGTGTGTATTTATTTTCAGGATCACACCTGCTTCCATCACACTCCTCATGTGTGAATCTGGGACATCTGGATAAAGTCTGTCTCTCACTGGGAGACCTCAAGGGTATACTTTTAAAAAAAATATTTATTCCCTTTTGTTGCCCTTGTTTTATTGTAGTTATTATTGATGTCAACGTTGTTGGATAGGACAGAGAGAAATGGAGAGAGGAGGGGAAGACAGAGAGGGGGAGAGAAAGATAGATACCTGCAGACCTGCTTCACCACCTGTGAAGTGACTCCCCTGCAGGTGGGGAGCCGGGGCTTGAACTGGAATCTTTATTCCGGTCCTTGCGCTTTGCGTCATGTTTGCTTAACAAGGGTATACTTTTGCTAAGGGCCTGGTAAGCCTGGGGTCCCCTGATGCCACTGTGGTTATTAGATATCACACCCTGAGCTTCTTAAAGCCACTGGGCGGGCCCCCTCTAGCTTAGGGCTGGGCCAGGTGGGCACACAGACCCCAGGATGGAGTGCCTCTCCTGTTTGGCCGGGGCCCAGAGCGAAGCACAGACTGCAGTGTTTGTTGAATGAATAAATGAGAGAATGCTGGCGTGAAAAGGCATGACAAAGACACTTGGCATAGTGTAATGGCGTAGTTCAAGATTGCATGTTATAAAAATCACACAGCTAGGAAGGTCTGCTGTGTGTCCTGCTCTCCTGGGAGAGCTATGTTGCTGCGACAGTGTCCTGGTTGGGACTGGAGGGTCTTGGTTGGGTGGGGAGTGTGTACTTGGGTCTGCTCAGTGTGATTCGGGCCGGGTAGCAGGAACTGGATGAGTCTTTTCCCGCCCTCCCTCCCTCCTTCCTTTCTTTCCCTTTCCCCTTCCTTCCTTCCTTCCTTCCTTCCTTCCTTTTCCCACCAGGGTTTTGCTGGGGCTTGGTGCCAGCACTACAAAGCTATCACTCCTGACAGCCATATTCCCCCCCCCCCCCCGCTCTATTTTATTGACTAGGACAGAGAAATCAAGGGGGAGGGGGTGACAGGGAGAAAGAAAGATAGATAAGATAGACACCTGCAGACCTGTTTGACAGCTCTGGAAGCATCCTCCCTGCAGGTGGGGAGAGGGGCCTTGAACCCAGGTCCTTGCGCATGGTTATATGTGCACTTAACCAGGTGTGCCACCTCATGGCCCCTCCTCTTTTCTCTCTCTCTTTTCTCCTTCTTCCTTCCTTTCCCTCCAGATCTTTGCTGGCGCTTCATGCCTGTATGATTCCACAGCTCCCAGAAGACTATCTCCTCACCCCCCCAACCCAAGAGTGGGCCAGGGTCAGGGAGGAAGAGACTCAGAACAGGAGACGCCACAGCACCGATCACGGAGCTTCCCCTTTGCATGGTGCTCCCATGTGGTGGGGGGATGGGTGTGAATCCGTGTCCTCACTTATGGGGACATCTGCGCTCTGCTGTGTGCGCTGTCTCCAGGCCTCCATGACCCACCGTCTTTCGGGAGCACCTGATGTGTGCTTGGTACCTGTTCTACCCACATTTTTTTTTGCCTCCAGAGTTATTGCTGGGGCTCGGTGCCTGCACTGCGTATCCGCTGCTTCTAGAGGCCATTTCCCTCATTTTTTTTGCCCTTGTTGTTATTGTTGTTGTTGCTACTATTATTGTTGATATTGCTGTTATTGTTGGATAGGACAGAGAGAAGTCGAGAGAGGAGGGGAAGACAGAGAGGGGGAGAGAAAGACAGACACCTGCAGACCTGCTTCACTGCTTGTGAAGCGACTCCCCTGCAGGTGGAGAGCCGGGGGCTGGAACCTGCATCCTTCTGCCCGGTTCTTGTGCTTCGCGCCACGCTGTGCTACCACCTGCCCCCCCCCCATGCAATTTCTATCTTATTCTCAGTGCCGAGGTCAAAGCAAACCCAGAGACACTACTCAGCAGACCCGTCGTGTGAAGGCCAGCACTGAGTACTTTTCATCTTAAAATTTTTTTCTTTCCTTCTTCTGAGATCAAACGAGATTGGGCCTGTTCAGGGTGGTATGGCGGTAGACTTTCTTTCCTTCTTAACCAGAGCCCTGCTCAGTTCTGTCTTCTGGTGGTCCTGGGGGACCTCAGAGCCTCAGGCAGGAGAGTTTGTCTGCATAAACATTATGCTGTCTCCCCAACTCTCAAAACCTTTTTTTTTCCCCTCCAGGGTTATTGCTGGGACTCGCCATGAACCCGCTGTTCCTGGAGGCTATTTTCCTCTCCTTTTGTTGCCCTAGTTGTTTTTGTGGTTGTGGTTGTTGTTGTTGATGTCGGTGTTGTTGGATAGGACAGAGAGAAATGGAGAGAGGAGGGGAAGACAGAGGGGGAGAGAAAGACGGACACCTGCAGACCTGCTTCACCGCCTGTGAAGCGACTCGCCTGCAGATGGGAAGCGGGGCTGGAACTGGGATCTCTACACCGGTTCTTGCACTTTATGCCATGTGCACTTACCCCGCTGCGCCACCGCCCTCCCCCCCCAAAAAAAAAACCCCTTATTTTATGGGATAGTAAACAGAAGTAGAAATGTTTTCTGCTTGTTCACAAAAGTGAGCAGGCTGGTTATAGAACATGCTGGCACTAAGGAAAAGTGTGAAGGACAAGACAGTGCAGGCAGGCGGTTTCCCGCCCAGCTCCTGCTGACCTGTGGGTGTGTTTGAAGTCAGCCTCCCTTCTGCTGCTCTTTTTGACATTTCTAGAGTGGTGGCCAGCATGACCCCAGGCTCATCTGGTGACAGCCACTTGCCTTCCACTAGCACTGAGTGCAGGTTGTCATGGCAACGTGGTTCTTCGGCTTTTGGGAGGCACCTTTAGGACCCTTACACTGAAGGGCTGTTCCTTTGTCCAGGGATAATGGGGCCCTGTGCACACTTTACTTACCTTCCAGGAGGCCCAGGAATGAGTGGGGGAGCCTGGGTACAAGTGTCCTTCAGGGCTTATAAACTGTCAGTTAATTTCACAGCAAACCTTAGCTTCCAGGGTCTCATCCTGAGCAGCTGGAGCCAGACAGAAGATGCCCGTGGGTGGGGCGCTGTCATGTCTGCTGGGAGAGTACAGAGTCTGATTTCTCAGTGCTTCGTCTCTGTCCCCAAGGACTCGGGAAAGGACATATCCTGGCCCCTGCACTGCCTCCAGCTTTGTGCAAGGAGTTTGGGGCTCCAGTTGCTGCCATGAAGAGAGAGAGTCTTTTCTGGTTGGAGGTGACACTCTAGTTTTGCCATCTGTGCCCCCTTCTGGATGCATGGGGAGGGCACCTGGGGTCCTTCCAGCCTCATTAACAGCCAGGAGCTCAGCCAACTGTCGGCTGGGTGGGATCAAGAGGTCAGCCGCCTTGGGGTGGGGGTGCCCTGTGCCTCCTGGCTGAGTCTCCACCCCTCCTCCATCTGCTCAGGTTCTCCAAGACAGTTTCCTCCTTAGGAGTCTCAAAACTGCCCTTCAATTGCCACCTGTCGCCTGCCCCCCCCCCCCCATGACATCACAGGCTGGGCCATCCCTGGTGGGGACTGTGTGGTGGGGACTCTGCAGGACCTGGAGTAGCTCCCCTGACCCGTAAGCACCGTGTGTCCCACCCCCTAAATCATGACCACCCCATATTCACTCCATGCCCCCTCAACACCCACTGAGACTGTCCTTCTCTAACTGGGCAGCCCCAGATCTGCCGGTGACCCCTGCACCCCCCCAGGCCTGGCACAGCCACTGGGGTGACTCCTAGGAATCCTTCAGGATTTATGGGGTGCATGGTGGGCTCAGTTTGGGATCACTTGCAGGAAGGTGGTGCAGAGGGATAGGGGTGTAGCATGGGCTCCTGGATCAGAGGAGGTGGGCTCGGCCCAGCCCCACCTGCTGCGTGACTCAGGGACACTTGCCGCTGACTGCCCCTAGCCCTGTGGTTGTGTGGTTGGTCGAGGTGATGATGAGTGCCATGGAGCAGCTGCCTGCACACCAGGTCACTGGGGTCCCCACTGCAGGCCCTCCACCCCCCACGCACACCCCATGTCCCATCTCAGTGACATTTGAGAGCTCAGCTCCACTCCCCAAGGTTCAGCCCAAGGGGAGTGTCTTCATCTTCCTGCTCTTCAGCCTCTGACCCAGAGCTGCAGGTGCTTATAGCTGAGTGGGTAGAGGGGCCAGGCTGAAGATGGCTGAGCTCGTAGGTGTCCTGAGGAGACCACGCCAACCAGTATGGTGGGACAGGAAACCTTCTGTGATGGGAGGCCACACTTCTGCTCTCCACAGTGACCCTGGTCTCCTGAGGCGTGTGCTTCGACTTCCCTGAGCCTCAAGGAACACCCCTAGCCCAGGCTGTGCTCTGCAGTGCTGAGAACACACTGTTTATAGCCCCTTACGCCTGTCCATTCCTGGAAACCCAGCCTTCCTCACTTTGAGCCAGACCCAGACTCTGATGGACACGGGGCCGGCTGAGCTGGGTGGTCAGCTGAATTGCTGCCCACAGTCCAGGAGACGGGGACAGAGGGGGGCTGGGGTGAGGATCTGGGCGACTTGGAATTTGGTGAGTAAGCACCATCGCTGGGGAGGAGGGGTGAGAAATGTCTCCCCACAAAGGGCTCCCACAGGCAGTGGTAGCAGGGAGGGAGGGCCCGCCCATCACAGGCTGATGACAAGGTGACTGAGTGAAAGCAGAGCTGTTCTGGGGCCCTTCCCCCACTGCCCCTCCCACTCCACCTCACTTTTCATCTGAGCCCCTCTCCCCCACTGCTCTGCAATTCCCTGCTACTGCCTTAGTCTCCATCAGTCTCTTCCCCGTCACCCTCTTCACCTCAGCTCCTGGGCACAGATACTTGGCACACTTGCTGCCCAGAACAGATGCAGGAGCCCTTAACAGCACAGCTGGCCTGCCTTCCAGAAGCTTCTTTAGAGTGGGCTAGTCAGCACCCAAGGCCAGCCTTGGCACTGAAGCCAGAGCTGTGAGCTTCAGGGAAGACAGGGTGCTGGAAGGGGGTCCGGTGGAGGGGGTGAGAGGTGTGCTGGGGACGGGGCTGGGACCTCCTCAGATGTCCAGGGCTGCTATATCTGGGCTCACCAAACGGGGCTGGTGCCTTGGACCTTTTGGGGGCTGAGCAGCCACCCTTCCCAGCTCCCTTCAGGCTGTGATGGGTATTGGGGGTAGGGTGGACATGACCTGGGGTGGGAGTCTCTCCAGGGAGACTCTGTACTTGGTTGTCTCGAGGGGAGTGACACATTTAGAGGCACTGCCTTGGGGGCTTGGGCACCTTGCTCTACAAAACCTTCTGGAAATAGAAGCCAGTCATGCTTCTTTAGAGGGAAGGGAAGGGTGGATGAAATAGAGCGACATCTTTTAAAACCTCCCTAAGAATCTTATTAACTGGATCTAGGGACAGCTCTCCTGGTAGAGTGTTCACCTTACCATGCCTGAGTCCCTGGGTTCAAGCCCTGGCACCTCCTGAGAGTACCACCCATCAGAGGAAGCTTCGCAGATGGTGGAATGGTGTTCTTGTACTGTCTCTCCCTCTCTGTCTCTCTACCTGAAATGAAAAAAAAAAAAAAAAAGAATTGTTAGTCCAAAAGTAAAACGGTTTAAAAATCCAAGTGAGGAAGTAGAAAATCAAACTTTCTGTCTGTATTTTCCTACTTTTTTTTGGGTTATCTCTGGGGCTCAGATTCCCCCTACTGGTGGGGGGAGTAGGAGCTCGAACCCAGGTCCTTGTGTATGTGTGCTCAACTAGATGTGCCCCTCACATTTTTCTGTGATCTAAACATAAACAGGACCCATCACCCACATCCCCACTCTGGAGCCTGGGCATGGGCTATCTCACTACTCTGGACTGTTATTTTCTTTCAGATGGATGGATGGATGGATGGGTGGATGGATGGATACAGAGATAGGGACAGAGAGACATGGCAAGCTACATACTCTTCACCCTATAGAATTTCTTTTTTTTTATTATTAATTTTCCCTTTTGTTGCCCTTATTGCTTTGTAGTTGTAGTTGTTGTTGTTGATATCGTCATTGTTGGATAGGACAGAGAGAAATGGAGAGAGGAGGGGAAGACAGAGGGGGAGAGAAAGACAGACACCTGCAGACCTGCTTCACCACCTGTGAAGCAACTTCCTCTGCAGGTGGGGAGCCGGGGGCTTGAACCGTGATCCTTACACCGGTCCTTGCGCTTTGCGCCACGTGTGCTTAACCTGCTGCGCTACCGCCCGACTCCCTAGAATTTCTTTCTTCACTCTCCGACCTAGTCCAAGTGCAGTGGGCTCTTTCAAGTGAAGACCTGCCTTGCTCTCGGAACTGTGGTGCAATATTTGCCGAGTGGTGTGAGGCAGGGACTCTGCCGGCTCCTCATGCTTTGTTTCTAGGCTCTCTTTATTCACACTCTGTGCTAGGGGATTGTAGTGTGGCGGAGGCAACTTTGCTGGCTATTCTGAATTGGAAACTCCCTGAATAAATTACTGGTGCTGAGGCTTGGCCCACTTTGTACTCTGATAAGCTTGTCAGATTGCCTTTGGGGAGTCTGTGCTGATTCATACTAAAACCGGCTGCTCTTTTCCTAGTTGGATTTGTGCAAAGAGCAGTCTTTTTCATCTGTTCTAATCCTGTTGGTAAAAAACAAATGTCCTGGGGAGTCTGGCGGTGGCGCGAGGCACAAGGACAGGCGTAAGGATCTTGGCTTCCCACCTGCAGGGGAGTCGCTTCACAGGCGGTGAAGCAGGTCTGCAGGTGTCTATCTTTCTCTCCCCCTCTCTGTCTTCCCCTCCTCTCTCCATTTCTCTCTGTCCTATCCAACAATGATAACATCAATAACAATAAAACAACAAGGGCAACAAAAGTGAATAAGTAGAAGGTAGAAGGTCTGGCTTCTGTAATTGCTTCCCCGCTGAACATGGGCGTTGACTGGTCGGTCCATACTCCCAGTCTGCCTCTCTCTTTCCCTAGTAGGGTGGGTCTCTGGGGAAGCTGAGCTCCAGGACACATTGGTGGTCCATGCTCCCAGAGGGATAGAGAATGGGAAAGCTACTGGGGAGGGGGTGGGATATGGAGATTGGGCAGGGGGAATTGTGTGGAGTTGTACCCCTCCTACCCTATGGTTTTGTTAATTAATCCTTTCTTAAATAAAAAAAAAATACTGGTAAAAAAAAAGTGAATAAGTAAATAAATATTAAAAAACAAAAAAAGTCCTCCTTAATTTACATCCTTCTGTATTAGAGTGTGAACATTTTTTTTGTTTATCAACCTGTTTCTGCTGTGAATTACCAATCTGTTCTAGTGAAGTTTGCTTTTTTTTTTCCAGTTCTTTTTCTTTCCCTCCCTCTCTCCTCCTTTCTCTCTCTCTCTTCCTTCCTTTTTTTTCTTTCTTTCCTATTTCTTTCCATCACCATTCTGGCTGGTGATGGTACAGAAGATTGAACTTGGGACTCAGGAGCCTCAGGCATGAGAGTGTCTAGGCATAACCATATGCTGTCTGCCCCTCGCCCTGATTCACTCTTTCTTTACATCTATGTTCACTGACACTTACTCTGTATAGATTTCTTTGGTTGTTGTTGCCATCAGGGTTATCACTGGGCCTCGCTGCCTGCATGATGATTGCACAGCTCCCAGAAGCCATTTTCCTTCCTCCTACCTTCCCTCCCTTCCTCTTTCTTTCCATCTTTCTTTCCCCCCTCTCTCTCTTTTTTTATTTCAACAAGGCAGAGATTAATTAAGAGAGGAGGGGTATACCAAAGGGGAGAGACACCTGTAGCCTGCTTCACCACTTGTGCAGCTTCCTCCTTGCATGTGGGGAGTGGGGACTTGAACCCAGGTGCTCACACCTGGTAACTTGTGCCTTCAACCCAGCATGCCAGTGCCTGGCCCCTTACTCTTTGTATCTATAAACGTACATTGATTTTCGTTTACTCTTTACCGTTTTATGTTTTAAGGATCTGGGGCCTGTGTATGTGCCATTTCCCTGCTCTGTGCTGCTTTTTAAATTCATACGGAGAGACCCAGAGAGGGGAAGACACCATAGAGCTTCCTCTGGTGCTACGGCAATTCACATGCAGTGCTGGGTCATGCACTTGAGCCAGGTGCATGGCAAAAGCCACACAAGGCCTGCACCTTCATCAGTGAGATAGCTCTGCGGCCCAGGAAGTTTTAACACAGCAGTGTGCAGCATACAATTTTAGTTGTGGAAACTTAGTCACTTTCATGTGTGACTTCAGTGTGCCCTGGGACGATAATAGGTCCAGTGTATTTTTGTTTGTTTGTTTGTTTGCCTCCAGGGTGATCGCTGGGACTCAGTGCCTGCACTATGAATCTCCTGCTCCTGGTGGTCATCCTTTTTCCATTGTTGTTGTCATTACTGTTATTATTGTTGTTGCTGCTGTTGTTATTATTGGATAGGACAGAGAAATGGAGAGAGGAGAGGAAGACAGAGAGGGGGAGAGAGAAGGATAGACACCTGCAGACCTGCTTCACCACCTGTGAAGCGACCTCCCAGCAGTTGGGGAGCTGGCGGCTGCAGGTGAGATTTTTTTGTGCTTCATGCTATGAGCGCTCAACCCAGTGCACTACCGCCCAGCTCCCTCAGCGTCTTTTTTAAAACAGAGATACAGAGAGAATGACACAGAGAAATAGACCAGAGCAGGGAGTCGGGCTGTAGCGCAGCGGGCTAAGCGCAGGTGGTGCAAAGCACAAGGACCGGCATAAGGATCCCGGTTCGAACCCCGGCTCCCCACCTGCAGGGGAGTCGCTTCACAGGCGGTGAAGCAGGTCTGCAGGTGTCTATCTTTCTCTCCTCCTCTCTGTCTTCCCCTCCTCTCTCCATTTCTCTCTGTCCTATCGAATAACAACTACAACAATAAAACAACAAGGGCAACAAAAGGGAATAAATAAATGAAATAAATATAAAAAAAATTAAAAAAGAAATAGACCAGAGCACTGCTCGGCTCTGGGTTACCTTGGTGCTGGGATTAAACCTGAGACCTGAGAACCTCAGGCAAGAACATCTTTTGCAGAACCATCGTGCTCTCTCCCTGCCCTTGCCCAGGGTCCTTTAGCCATGATAGCTGCTTTTAAATTGGGGGATGGTCCTGCTGACCCCAGGGGTGGCTTAGGGATTAAGTGAAGGTATGGTGAGGTTTGGTGATGTCCACTTCACCCACCCTGAGTCCTTGGCTACTTCCTCCTGGGATCTGGCCATAGTGAATCGAGGCCTCTGCTATGTATAGTGGTTCTCTGAGGGCTGATGGAGGGAGGGGGGCCAGAGTGAGCCTCCTGACAGTGAGGGGAGCAGACACAGCTCCTCGCCCAGCTTCTGCCTGCGGGAGTGGCCTCCCTGCAGCCTCAGGGACACCTGTCATTAAAGAGTCGCTGGCAGCGGATGCAGGTTCCCAGGCCCAGGCCTCTGTGGTGATTGATGGTTCCCACAGGACTCCCAGCAGGATGGATTCCTGGGTCAGGTCTCTATTCCCAGGAATGCAGGCTCTGGACCTGCCAGACTGTTAGGTCCTATCCTTACAAGGCTCTCTGCCCCCCTCATCACCCCCCAGCCACTGGCTCTTGTTTTCGATACATCCAAGGAGGCACTTATGTCACCAACAAAGTCACTTACAATGACAGGACTCCCCAGTGACTGGGACAGAGACGGGGAGTGTCCTGAGCTGCCTTTGAAGGAGGCAAGTCTTGTCTTGCTGGAGTTTGTCAGAGGCTCACAGGGCCCCCCGCGTCTGCACTCCCTACGGGGGTCATCGGGAGAGGCGCCTAAGGGTGTCAGGGTGAGCACTCCGTGCCGCTCATGTTCCACAGGGGCATTCTGTCAGAGGTTTTTTTTTTTAAAAAAAAACTTTGTTTATTTAATTTGATAGGCCAGGAGAAATTGAGAGGGGAAAGGGAGAGAGAGAGACAGACAGACAGACACCTGCAGCCCTGCTTTGTCACTTGTGAAGCTTTCCTCCCGCAGGCTCCCCTGGGGACAGGAGGCTTGAACCTAGGTCCTCGTGCAGAGCAACATGCACACTTAACTAGGTGCGCCACTGTCCTGCCCTCCTCAGGAGGTTTTCTTTTTTATGTTTATTTATTTATTTCCCCTTTTTGTTGCCCTTGCTTTTTAAATTATTATTTGTTGTAGTTATTATTATTGTTGTTGGATAGGACAGAGAGAAATGGAGAGGGGGGGAAACAAAGAGGGGGGACAGATAGACAGACACCTGCAGACCTGCTTCACCGCCTGTGAAGCGACTCCCTTGCAGGTGGGGTCTCGAACCGGGATCCTTACGCCGATGCTTGTGCTTCACGCCACGTGCACCTAACCATTGCACTACCGCCCGACTCCCTCCGCAGGAGTTTTTAAAGCCTATGGTCCCTGTACTACATCTTTTGTACTCTTTAAAAAATCTTGCTCTGAATTTTGGGTCCAGGTCGTTTATTACTTAAAAGTTCAGGGGGTAGGAGGTGGGGCACGCTGGGGAGACAGCATAATGGTCCTGCAGAAATACTTTCAGGCCGGAGGCTCTGAGGTCTCAGGTTGCCACCCTCAGCATCACCATGAGCCAGAGCTGATTAGGGCTCTGGCATCTCTGTATCTTTCTCTCTGTACCTCTCTTTCATTAAAATGAATGAATGACAGCATAAGGATTCCAGTTGGAGCCCCCGGCTCCCCACCTGCAGGGGAGTCGCTTCACAAGAAGTGAAGCAGGTCTGCAGGTGTCTTTCTTTCTCTCCCCCTCTGTCTTCTCCTTCTCTCTCCATTTCTCTCTGTCCTATCCAACAATGACGACATCAGTAACAACAACAGTAGTAATTACAACAATAAAACAAGGGCAACAAAAGGGAATAAATATTTTTTAAAATGAATGAATGAATAAACAAGTAAATAAAATGTGCGCTGGGTGGTGGCACACCTGGCTGCATGCACACGTTACAGTGCACAAGGATCTGGGTTCAAGCTCCAGTCCCCACCTGCAGGGAGGAAGCTTCAGAGTGTTGAAGTAGTGCTGCAGACATTTTTCTTTCTCTCTACCTCCCCTTCCCTCTCTGTCTCTATCCAAAATCAACAAAAAAATGCATAAATAAAATCGTACCTTTAAAAAAATTAAGCCAAGAGAAAGAATTCAGCAAAAGGCAGGAGAATGTGGGGATCTGACGTGGGGTCCTTCATCACGTGACCTGCTGACCTTGGGTTGTGTCACCGGCCTTGTGGAAGCTCCATTTCCTTGGGTGACAAGTGGGGGGTGGGGGGTTCTTGTTTCACAGGTGTTTGCAAAGCCTACCATCCGGGCTCCCGAAGAGTGACTGCAAGTGACTAGTGATTTTTTTGCTTGTTTTGTTTTTTGTTATCCAGGCAGCCATTTTCAGACAGATAGAAAGAGACATGGGGAGAGAGGGAAAGACACTCTATATAGCAAAGAAACTTCCTCCGGTGTGGCTGGAACCTGAGGTGAGCAGATGCACTCCCTAGGTGAGCTGTTTTGCCAGCTTATCCCTAGTGACTTGACTTGTCTGTGTCCCAGTTAACAGCCCTGTTTCCCATAGAGGGGCTTTCTTTTCTTTTTTTTTTTTTGCTTCCAGGCTTTTTTTTTTTTTTTTTTTTTGTCGCTGGGGCTCGGTGCCTGTACTATGAATCCACTGCTCCTGGAGGCCATTTTTCCCATTTTGTTGCCCTTGTTGTCATTGTTATTGTTGTCATAGCTGTTGTTGGATAGGACAGAGAGAAATGGAGAGAGGAGGGGAAGACAGAGAAGGGGAGAGAAAGATAGACACCTGCAGACCTGCTTCACCACCCATGAAGCGACCCCCCTGCAGGTGGGGAGCCAGGAGCTCGAACCGGGATCCTTATGCCAGTCCTTGCGCTTTGTGTCATGTGCACTTAACCCGCTGCGCTACTGCCTAGCTCCCAGAGTGGCTTTCTGAGAAGTGAATACAAACTCTAAATGAACTTCTCCTGCCCCTCCAGAGTAGAGGTGAGTCACTAATCACATGCCCAGCCTCAACTTCCTGAACCATGAAAACTCTCAGGACTTGGCTTTGCTTTTCCTTTCAAGTTGGGGAGGCTCATGATTCTGCCAGAGGGAATTAAAAAAAAAAAATCCTGGGAGATACTCTCTGAGTTCATGCAAAGAGGCCTTTAGTACTTCTCACCAGAGATGTTTAGATCCTCAAGATTGAGTTGTGAGAAGAAAACAGTTTAGTTCTGGGAGTCTGGCGGTAGCGCAGCGGTTAAGCGCACGTGGCGCGAAGCACAAGGACCTGCGTAAGGGTCCCAGTTCGAGCCCCCGGCTCCCCACCTGCAAGGGGGTTGCTTCACTGGCGGTGAAGCAGGTCTGCAGGTGTCTATTTTTCTCTCCCCCTCTCTGTCTTCCCCTCCTCTCTCCATTTCTCTCTGTCCTACCCAACAACAACAACAATAACTACAACAATAAAACAACAAGGGCAACAAAAGGGAATAAATAAATAAATATTAAAAAAAACTAAATTTGCTAAAAAAAAAAGAGTGGTTCTGCCTCTCTAGGGAGTCTGTGTAGTGTGTAAAAAAGTTGATTTTCAACACTGCTTGGTCACCTTAGCCCTGGGCACACAGGGCCAATTCTGCCTTGTGACAGGTGAGTGGGTGGTCCTGAGCCAGTGCCGCCTGCTTTTCCAGAGATTTCCAGACCTGGGGCACAAGGACATGCTGGTGAGCTTCATTCTGAGATGACAAAAGAGACCACAAGCCCACCCAAAGGACAGACAGGGGAAGGTACCATAGTGAACTGGAAGGAAAATGATGTCACAGGGACCGGGTGGTGGTGCACCCGGTTAAATACACATAGTACTAAGCTCAAGGACACATGCAAAGATCCGGGTTCAAGCCTACACTCTCCACCTGCAGGGGGGATGCCTATGTATATTTAATTTATTTATCCATGAGAAAGATAGGAGGAGAGAGAAAGAATCAGATATCACTCTGTTGCATGTACTGCCAGGGATTGAACTCAGGACCTCATGCTTGAGAGTCCAATGCTTTATCCACTGTGCCACCTCCCAGACCACCAGGGAGATGCTTTACAAGCTGTGAAGCATGTCTGCAGGTGTGTATCTTTCTCTCCCCTCCTCTCTCAATTTTATCTAGTAAAATGGAAAAAATGACTGTTAGGAGCAGTGGATTTGTAATGCAGGCACCGAGCCCCAGTAATAAACCTAGAAGAAGGAAGAAAAGAAAAAAAGAAAGTAAGAAAGAGAAGAGAAGAGAAGAATGACTGTCACAGAGTCTTTGTGAATTCCCCCCAAAGCTCAGGTCTGGCCCAGCTGGCCTCTGTTCTTTTGTGTCAAGTCCCAGGCATCAGTTACAGCCTCTTTAGAAGCTCTGAGCTCTGGCATTTGTCAGTGGCCTTTGTGCTGGGCTCCTGCTCACCCAGTCCTTTGAGTAAGTCTGGAGCTGCTGCTATCATTGTTCCCTGAGGTGATTAGCCCATGGTTACCGCCACAAATATGAATGTCTTGGAGGTGGGGCCTAGTGGCTTTGCATTAAAAAACAAAATAAAACAAACAAACAAAAAAAAACAACAACAAAACCCTAAAAATCCACCTCTGGCAGGTACTTGAAACCCTGCTGCCACAGGACTTGGAACCCTAAAAACCCACCTCTGGCAGGCACTTGAAACCCTGCTGCCACAGGACTTGGAACTTGCCTGGTGTCCCCGTGACTATGAGCCTGGCTTTTCTGACTATGAGCGTGGGAAGGGCTGGGCCAGGCTGGGGGCGAGGGTTCCCCGGCCTGGGATGGCACAAGGAGAGATAGAATGATGGAAAAGAACTGTTTTGTGAAGTGAGTGGTGCTGTGTCTTCTGCGGGGAGATGTGGAGAAAGAGCATTAGGGTGGGGATTTGCGTATGGGAATCCGAAGGATCTGAAGGGAGCTGGTGAAATTGTGGGTGCCTGACAACCTGGGGTTCTTAGAGGCAAAAGCAGAGCATGCCGGAAGATGACAGTCAAGATGGAGAGCTTGGCTACAATCTGAAACCCCCCCCCCCCCATCCTGTAGCAGCGCCATGGCTATGGATGGACGCAAGCTTGGAGTGCTTCATAGTAAGTCCTGTCCATCCCCAGGAAGGTGCTTGGGTACCGAGGCCAAGGCTTTGGGAATGTGAGTCTGTGGAGTGGGCTTGTTTTGCCAGAGGACACAGCATGTTGCCATTTTGATCAAATTACCACATTGGTTTCTTGAAATGAGCTTGTTAGAGGCGTATTCATCTGCAGTTTTCTCTCGCTTGATGTTGTCATTGTCAAAGTGTTTGCCAGCCTGAGGGTATATGAAACATAGGCTCTCCTTTAATTTCCACCTTTGGGGTGCAACCTCTTTTTTAATATTTATTTATTTATTCCCTTTTGTTGCCCTTGTTGTTTTATTGTTGTAGTTATTATTGTTGTTGATGTCGTCATTGTTGCATAGGACAGAGAGAAATGGAGAGAGGAGGGGAAGATAGAGAGGGGGACAGAAAGACAGACACCTGCAGACCTGTTTCACCGCCTGTGAAGCGACCCCCTTGCAGGTGGGGAGATGGGGGCTTGAACCGGGATCCTTATGCTGGTCCTCGCGCTTTGCGGGACGTGCGCTTAACCCACTGTGCTACCGCCGGACTCCCACAGCCTTTTATTTATTTATTTATTTTCTTTCTTTCTTTTTTATTAAAGGTTTTTAAAAATATTTATTTTTCCTTTTGTTGGCCTTGTTGTTTTTTATTGTTGTTGTTAATTAATGTCGTCATTGTTGGATAGAACAGAGAGAAATGGAGAGAGGAGGGGAAGACAGAGGGGGAGAGAAAAACAGACACCTGCAGACCTGCTTCACCGCCTGTAAAGTGACCCCCTTGCAGGTGGGGAGCTGGGGGCTTAAACCAGGTTCCTCACGCTGGTCCTTGCACTTAGCGCCATGTCCACTTAACCCACTGTGCTACTGCCTGACCCCCCTTTTTAAAAAAAAATCTTTTTCTTTTATTTATTTACTGGATAGTGACAGAGAGAAATTGAGAGGGGAGGGGCAGATAGAGACGGAAAGAGATAGACACCTGCAGCACTGTTTCACCACTTGTGAAGCTTTTCCCCTGCAGGTGAGACTGGGGTCTTGAACCTGGGTCCTTGCGCAATGTAATGTGTGCGCTCAACCAGGTGAGCCACTGCCTGGTCCCTGCAACCTCTTTAAAAAATTTTTTTAAAAATATTTATTTATTTATTTTCCCTTTTGTTGCCCTTGTTTTTTTGTTGTAGTTATTGTTGTTGTTATTTACGTCGTTGTTAGAGCAGAGAGAAATGGAGAGAGGAGGGGAAGACGGGGAGAGAAAGACAGGGAGAGAGAAAGACAGACACCTGCAGACCTGCTTCACCACCTGTGAAGCCGGGGGCTTGAACTGGGATCCTTGCGCTGGTCCTTGCGCTTTGCACCACCCGCGCTTAACCCGCTGCGCTACCGCCCGACTCCCCTGCAACCTCTTTTTAAATGTCTGTTGGTATCTGAGTTTGAAAGAGTTGTATGCTTTATTATTGTTGTTGTTGTTATTTAACATACTTAACTTTCTGTCTTACGGCTGTCCCTTCATTGTGTTAACTTTGCAGTGACAGTTTTCCCGAGCTCTTCATGCTTTTTGTCTGCAGAGTCCATGTCCCCCTTCCTGAAATGGTTCCAGACCTCAGGCCAGGGCCGTCTCCTCCCTGCCCTGCCACTATCACCCCTGGGACTGGCATGTGTGGAGCATGTTCTGAAAGCCAGCAGAGTGTGTGTGGCCTCTCATTGCCCAGATTCATGAGTCTGAGTTATTCTCGTGGATTTTCTCTTCTGTGGGAGCTTAAATAAAGGTCTGTGTAGTAATGGCCCGGGAGATGGTCCTGTGGCTAGAGGGTTGGACATGAGATGTCCCAACATGAGAGGTCCCGAGTTCAGTACCCAGCATTGCATGTGCCAGTGTGATGCCCTCTCCCTCTCACCCATGTTAATAAAAAAAGATTTAAAAAAATTTATTATCTTTATTAGATAGAGACAGCCAGAAATTGAGAGGGTAGGGGAGATAGAGAGGGAACGAGAAAAAGAGACATCTGCAGCCCTGCTTCACCACTTGCAAAAGTTTCCCTCTGCAGCTGGGGATCGGGGGCTTGAACCCGGGTCCTTGAGCACTGTAACATGTACACTCAACCAGGTGTGCCACCACCTGGCCACAAGAAAAAGATTCTTGATCAGTTTCACCAGAAGAACCTTGTCAGATTAAAGTAATCAGATAAAGTAGATCTTGTTCATTCCTTTTAGTTATTTTTTTTTTTCCCTTTTTTTTTTTTTCCCAGGCTTATCTCATGATCAGCGGGTTTTTATACTCTCTGACTCTGGGCATCTCCCAGTTATCTATTAACAGGATTGGGGTCTCCTGGCAAGAAGTCCAAGAAAAAACATTTTTTAAAAACAAAGGTGTGGGGAGTCGGGCTGTAGTGCAGCGGGTTAAGCGCAGGTGGCACAAAGCACAAGGACCAGCATAAGGATCCCAGTTCAAACCCCGGCTCCCCACCTGCAGGGGAGTCGCTTCACAGGCGGTGAAGCAGGTCTGCAGGTGTCTGTCTTTCTCTCCTCCTCTCTGTCTTCCCCTCCTCTCTCCATTTCTCTCTGTCCTATCCAACAACGATAATAACTACAACAATGAAACAACAAGGGCAACAAAAGGGAATAAATAAAATAAATATTAAAAAATATATATATAACAAAGGTGTGTTTGTTTATTAACTAACAGAGGAGATATGGAGAGAGAGAGAGAGAACACATGAGAGCAGCACTATGGCACGTGCATTGCCAGGTATTGAACTTGGGACTTTACGACTGAACATTCAACACTTTATCCCCTGCACCACCTTCAGGCCACAAATTATTTCTCTGTGTGTGTGTGTGGTACTAGGGCCTCACACCTGTGTGTTGTGCTGATGAGCAGCCTCCCTGAACAGAGCTTCTTTTTATTCTATATTTTAGAGGGAGAGAGAGGAAGAGACAGAGAGGGTAGGCAGATCACAGCGCTGCTCTGTCATCCCGGTGCTCCCATGTGGTACTGGGACTTGAACCCAGGGCCTTGTGCAAGCTAAGCTGAATACTCTCCTAGGTGCACGATCTCTCAGCCCCTCCAGAGCAAACTCCTCACACTTGAAATGCCAGTTACAGATGGACACTGACTTAGCTCACTTCTGGCGGCTTAAAAAATGTCGGCCACCCATTCATTATTTAGTCAATATTCACTTTCTGTTACTTGTGACATTTTGCCTTATCTTATGTATTTATTGACTCCTGCTTCAAGTTTATTTATACAAAAGGCATGAAAAGGCAGCCCTGTGGGTAAGGCGCCAGACTCCCATGCCTGAGAATCTGAGTCCCATCTCCAGCATTGCATGTTCTAATCTGAGTGATGCTGAGTTCTCCACCCTCTACCCCATTAATTCATGACATTTCAAACATATATTTATTTGTTTATTTATTTGTTTCCCTTTTGTTGCCCTTGTTGTTTTATTATTATATTTATTGATGGCATTGTTGTTGGATAGGACAGAGAGAAATGGAGGGAGAAGGAGAAGACAGAGGGGGAGGGAAAGATCGACACCTGCAGACCTGCTTCACCACTTGTGAAGTGACTCTCCTGCAGGTGGGAGCGGGGGAGGGAACCGGGATCCTCTCGCCAGTCCTTGTGCTTTGTGCCGCGTGTGCTTAACCCGCACTACCGCCTGACTCCCGCATGACATTTTAAAAAAGAAAAATAGCATGGGAAGACACTATCCCGACGGAGGCAGGCATCCAGGGCTCACACCTGTCCTGCCATCCCTCACAGTGGCATCTGGAGGCCTTTGCTTGGGCACCTCCGGCAGCCTGAGTTGGTGCTGGCGCTGCAGCCTGGGCCCTGGCTGGAGCCTTGGCTTTTGGCCTGCGTAGCCTGGGGCCTGCAGGCTTGAGGGGAGCGGTGCAGGCCAACCTGCTGAGCTCACAGCTGCTGCCCTGCAGGATGCTGACCTTGGCCTCCTTGGGCTTCACAAGGGCTCGGATGGCCTCAGCGCCTGCACTCATGCCCTTGACCTGCATCATCTTCCGACCCTTTGTACTGTGTTTCTTGGCAAATCACATGCTCCTCATGAACTTGGGGTCTACCCCCTGTGGAGACTCATGTCTTTGTGCTTCTGTGCTATTTTGCAGGACTGGTTGGTTGTATGTAGTGTGGTTCTTGGATTTGGCCCGATTTTTATTGTTTGTTTTTACCAGAGCGCGACTCAGCTTTGGTTTATGGTGGTGCAGGGGATTGAACCTGAGACTTAGGAGCCTCAGGCATAGGAGTCTCATTGTTCAGTAATTGTGCTATCTCCCCCCCCAGCACTGATTTTTATCCTGTATCCTCACCTGCCCCCACCCCCAGCACTGCTTCACCACCCATGGAGGTCCTCTTTTGTCTCTGTCCTTGGTGCTGCTCATGGTTCGCACGTGTGGTGCCTGCAGTTGAACTCAGGACTTCATACCTGCAAGACATGTTCTGTACTGATTAGCCACCTTCTGGGCTCCTGAATATTCTCTCTCTCTTTTTAAATTATTCTTTATTTTCCCTCATTGTTGCCCTTATTATTTTATTGTTATAGTTATTATTTTTGATGTTGTTGTTAGATAGGACAGGGAGGGAAAGACAGAGGGGGAGAGAAAGATAGACACCTGCAGACCTGCTTCACTGCCTGTGAAGCGACTCCCCTGCAGGTGGGGAGCTGGGGGCTCAAACTGGGATTGTTATGTCAGTCCTTGCACTTAGCAGCACGTGCGCTTCACTCGCTGTGCTGCCGCCCGACCCCCTGAATCTTCTCTTTTGACCTATCTTCCAATTTATTAACATTCTTATTAGCTCTTTTGAGCACCCACCCACCCACCCTTCCTTCCTTCCTTCCTTTTTTTGGTGCTCTCGGGGATGAGAGGGCATCTCTTCTGAACACTGCTGAGGAGAGGTCTCTTCTGTGTGAGAAGCAGAAAGAATCCTACCCAGTGGACAGAGTGCTCAGTCCCACTAGTATGTCACTGGTGTGGAGACTGCCCACACATGTAACTTAATAGACTTTACTGACTTCTGCACAACCAGCCTGGGGAGAGCCGCCATTCATAGGCAGTCAGTGTAATTCTACTCCAACAATATTCCCTAGAGAAAAAACAGGCTCAGTGATGGTTACTTCTACCAGCTAGGCCTCAGGAGGTTTTGGGAGAAGGGGTGAAGTGCATCCACACAGAGGGGGTAGAATGCATCGGTCACCGTATTCAGAGTCCCGGCATCACCGTGCAAGGGAGAAGCGTGCCCAAGAGGGGCTGTGGAGTCTCCCTTCCCTCCCTCACTCCCTTTTTCTTTCTTTTTTTCTTTCCTTCTTTCTCCTTCTTTCGTTCTTTCTCTCTTCCTTTCTTTCTTTTTTTGCTTCCAGGATCTGGAAGCAAAATCTCTGGGGCTCGGTGCCTACACTACAAATCCACTGCTCCTGGAGGCCATTTTTCCTTTTTTCTTTTTTCTTTTTTTTGGATACGACAGAGAAAAATGGAGAGAGGAGGGGAAGACAGAGAGGGGGAGAGAAAGACAGACATCTGCAGACCTGCTTCACCACTTATGAAGTGACTCCCCTGCAGATGGGGAGCCGGAGGCTCGAACTGGGATCCTTGTGTGAGTCCTTGCGCTTCGTGCCATGTGTGCTTAACCCGCTGCGTGACCACCAGCCCCTCCTTTCTATCTCTTATTCTAGCTGGAAAGGAAAGGTGCTAGGAAATAGCACAGCATTCTATTTATTTATTTATCCCTTATGTTGCTCTTCTTTTGTTGCTGTAGTTATTATTATTATTGTTATTGATGTCATCATTGTTAGATAGGACTGAGAGAAATAGAGAGAGGAGGGGAAGACAGAGAGGGGAAGAGAAAGATAGATACCTGCAGACCTGCTTCACTGCCTGTGAAGCGACTCCCCTGCAGGTGGGGAGCTGGGGGCTCAAACCGGGATCCTTACGCATGTTCTTGCGCTTCGCACCATGTGCGCTTAACCCGCTGTGCTACCGCCTAACTCCCTATAGCACAGCATTCTATGCAACAGGGTCTGAGGTCCCCAAGGTCCCAGGATCAGACCTGGGCATCACCGTAAAATAAACCAGAGCTGAGCAGTGCTCTGATGAAAAATTTCTTAATTAAAAAGTTAAAAACTGTAATAAAATAAAGAGAAAAGAGTATCTGCAAGGAGCAGTGGCAATGTATAGTTACAGAGTCCCAGTGAAGCACTGGCAGCGGAACCCCCACCTCTAAAAAAAAAAAGTGCCAGAGCAGATGTGTGTCCCCTGGCTCACATAGTGAGGGCACAAGCCCAGGGCCAGTACTGCTAGCAACAGCAGCTAATCCCTGTAAATGGCAGCGACCCAAGACCACCAGACACCTGCTTGGCAGGTCACAGAGCTACTACCTCTCAGGCCCAGCCAGTCTATCTTGGCGTTACTCTCGATTGCACTCTGTCATTTCATGAACATCTCATAAAAACTGCAGCAAAGGTGGGCGCGAGGAATCACATCATTGCGAGACTGGCCAGCTCCTCATGGGGCGCGAGCGCTTCCACACTACGATCATCCTCTCTGGCATTATGCTATTCCACTGCAGAATACTGTGCCCCAGTATGGTTCCGTAGCCCCCATGTCCACTTGGTCGATTATATTCCAAATTATATTCCTCCATGAGGATCATTTCTGGAACCATCCGTTCCACCCCGGTTCCATGGCTGCCAGTTCTTAGCAACATCGCCCCGCCAGATATTCGTCGGGATGCGGCATCATCTAAGTTCATTTCCCACGTCTACACTCGACCGGACCTGCCAATATACGCGGATATCTTCGCCCACCATGTCCAACGCTTGACGTCTCGTCACCCAATCTGGTCCCCTATGCCTACACTGAACTTCTCTGTTCCAGACTCTTGGAAACAGAGTTGGCAGTCAGCTGAGGTCAAGAACAAACACCTCATCACAGACCCCTGCGAGCGTCAACCCGGCTTTGACCTAGCACGTTATGATCGGGCCCTCCTCAATTGCTATCGAACAGGCCATGGCCGGTGCGCCGCTATGTTCCATCGCTGGGGAGCCAGAGACGACCCGAACTGCCCCTGCGGCTCCAGACAGACTATGACCCACATAGTCAACGACTGCCACCTCTCCAGATTCAAAGGAGGTCTCAAAACTTTACATCAGGCTCAACCTGACGCTGTTGACTGGCTACGGAAGAAGGGCAAATGCTAGAAGAAGAAGAAGGCCTTGTCTTGGGAATTTATTTATTTAACCTTTTTTTTTTTTTTTTTAACTAGAGCACTGCCCTGCTCTGGCTGATGGTAGTGAGCCTAGAGCCTCAGGCATGCAGCTTTGTCTTGCGTAACTACCATGCTACTGTGATCTCACTGGCAGCTATTTCTGAGGGCAAGTCATACCTGCCTGCTGCTACTAGTTTATAAATAAAGCACAAGCGTGTGACGAAGACCTCTGGTGGAGACATATTTGACAGGAAGCATAGGGGAACTGCTGGCAGCTGCAGAAATAGCTCAGCTGCTAGAGCATTGGACTTGCATGCCTGAGGTGCCAGGTTCAATCTCCAGCACTGTACATTCCAGAGAGGTGCTCTCCCATCCCCTCTCTACTCCCCCACCCCTGTGACTGATGTGAAATGGTCTCTCTCACAGGTAATAAATTAAAAAAAAACTTTTAAAAAAGACCTTCTCCTCCCCTTCTGCTTCCTTGTTATTCCACTTAACTGTTAGGTCAGACTAGTCTTTGGGTGCACCTTAACCCAGCCCGGTCTGGCTGGACTGCAGTTAAAAAAAGGATAAAGCTGAGGGCTGGGCGGTAGCACAGCGGAATAAGCACACATGGTACAAAGTATAAGGACCGGCATAAAGATCCCGGTTCGAGCCCCCGGCTCCCCACCTGCAGGGGGGCGTCGCTTCACAGGCGGTGAAGCAGGCTTGCAGGTGTCCGTCTTTCTCTCCTCCTCTCTGCCTCCCCTCCTCTCTCCATTTCTCTCTGTCCTATCCAATAACAACAGCAGCAGCAGCAACAATAATAATAGTAATGATGATAACAAGGGCAGCAAGGGCAATAAAAATGGAAAAAAATCGACCTCCAGGAGCAGTGGATTTGTAATGCAGGCACTGAGCCTCAGTGATAACCCTGGAGGCAAAAAAAAAAAAAACTGCTTTTAATTTAATTTTTTTCTTTTTTTTGCCACCGGTCTATCAGGGTTATTGCAGAGGTTCAGTGCCTGCTATCCCCCCTTATTTTTTTCTTTCTATTTTTTATTTGCTATTTTATTTATTTTTATTTTTTATTTTTATTTGCAGGAGCCCTTGTAGTGGTGGGAGGGGTGATGGGGCCACTCACTGGCAGGAGCCCCTAGTGGGTTTGCACTTACCTTGGGTGAGTCCCTTAACCTTCTGACCCTCTGCAGCCCGGCCTGTGGTGCACCTGGTTAGGCGCACACCTTACTGTGCACAAAGACCAGGGTTCAAATCCCTGCTTCCCACCTGCAGGAGAGGAAGCTTTATGAGCGATGAAGCAGTTATGCAGGTGTCTCACAGACCTCTCCCCCTCTCAATTTCTCTCTGTCCTATCAAATAAGAGAGAAAGGCCTCCAGGAGCAGTGAATTTGTCCTAAGGCATCGAGCTATAACCCTGGTGGCAAAAAAAAAAAAAAAAGAAGCAAATTTCAAGGGCTCTGTGTTTGTTGACCGAGCACCTGAGGGGTGAGGAGGGTGAGGGAGGCCTGTGTGACCTCTGTTCTTGTGTTTCACCCCAGGGCCTGTGGCAGAGTTGCTTCCTGAATGAGATGTTTATGACCCTGGAGTGCTCGGGTGGGATGGGGGTCACCTTTTCATCTCTGCTTGTGGCAGAAAGTGTGGCGAGGACATTGGGATGGAACTGAGGCCACCCTCCCAGGTGACCCTACAGCCTTTCTTGACTCCCATCTGGTTATCCTGCAAATTGGGGTACAGACCATGAGAGTCTGGGGCTCCCTTCTGACTCTGGGAGTCCCTGACCCCAGGTGGCATTCGGATGAGCTTGGGCAAGGGGTGTCTCTTTGCTCTTCTGAAAGCTTTGCATTTGGCCCTGTCACCCCTGCAGGGGTGTACCCCAGATCCGGAGTGTGCTCTTGGAACCTGGAGGCTGCAGCACGTAGGAAATGGCCTTTTTCCTGACTGAATTATGTGCTTGAGTGCTGGGACCACCTCTGAACTCAGTATGTCTGTAGTCCCCACTGTAGCCACCACGGAATCCAGGCAGCAATGCTCTGCTGGAGGCTGGGGGAATGGATCCCACTCAATAGCTGCAGTGCACTCCCTCCTCAGCTTGGGTCTTTCCTCCTCCCTCACTGAGCCCTTCAGGACAGCGCAGATAAATGGTACCCCCCCCCCCCCCAGCAGCAGGAGCAGTGGGAAAGGGGGTGGGGCTGGAGTTAATCATTAAAAGCACTCACAACAGAAACATTCTACCGCCCCCAGCCCCCACGCCAGGCCAGGAAGAAGTTAATTACCAGCAGGCTTTTTGGGTGAGACAGTTGGAGGAATCGGGCCCAGCAATTTGTGGGTTAACAGCTCCAAGCAAAGCAAAAAAGTCCCCTAAGACTGCTCACCCACAGAGTGGGGATTGGGGGGAGGGACCGGACTCACTGCTGAGGCACCAGAGCCTGGCGGTTATTTTCAACTTGGTGGGTAGCACTATGAGGAAAGCATCTTCTCTGGGCCAGGGGCATTTCTGGGGGAATCCTGGCTGATGAATCCTTCCAGCGACAGTGATCCTAATTGCCACAGGCTGAAGAAGGGCTGCAGCTGGAACACAGTAGCAGGTCCTGGGAGCTGCTTCTCAGGTGGTGCCGAGTGGGGCTTGGGAGCATGGGGGCTGGGCGCCTTTGTCCCAAAGACATGCCAGGCGCTTCAGCCCCCAATCAACCCCTCTGTCTCTGCTGCCACCTCACCCTTTGAGGTCTAAGTGGGGGAGGGGGAGAACGTTGGGTGTCACTCTGCTTTGAGTGCTCCTGGGAGTGTGGGGACCAGCAGCCCACTACAAGGGCTCCTGCTTTTACCTGGCTACTTTTATTTTTTAAAAAAATTGTTTATTCCCTTTTGTTGCCTTTGTTGTTTTATTGTTGTTGTAGTTATTATTGTTGTCGTTGTTGTTGGATAGGACAGAGAGAAATGGAGAGAGGGGGAGACAGAAGGATAGATACTTGCAGATCTGCTTCACCGCCTGTGAAGTGACTCCCCTGCAGGTGGGGAGCTGGGGGCTCGCATCGGGATCCTTATGCGGGTCCTTGCGCTTTGTGCCACCTGTGCTTAACCCACTGCACTACCCGGCGACTCCTGTTTTTTGTTTTTTTTTTTGCCTCTAGGATGTGTATCCCTGGTGCTCAGTGCCTGCACTATGAATCCACTGCTCCTGTGGCCATTTTTTTTTTCAATTTTATGGATAGGACAGAGAGAAATTGAGAGGGGAGAGGAAGATAGAAACATGCAGGCCTGCTTCACTGTGAAGTGACCCCCTGCATGTGGGGAGCCTGAGGCTTGAACCTGGATCCTTGCTCAGGTCCTTATGTTTCATACCACGTACACTTAACCCAGTGCGTCACTGCCCGGCCCCCTACCTGGCTGCTCTTCATACTCTCTTCTGCAGCCAAAACCTGGGGCATGGGCTGGGGACATAGTATGGTGGTTATGCAGCAGGTTTTCACGCAGAGGCTTGGAGGTTCTGTGTTCACTCTCTGGCTTTACCCTAAGTCAGAGCTGAGCAGTGCTCTGGTTAAAAACAAACACCGGGAGTTGGGCGGTAGCACAGCGGGTTAAACACAGGTGGCGCAAAGTGCAAGGACCGCTGTAAGGATCCCGGTTCGAGCCTCCGGCTCCCCACCTGCAGGGGAGTCACTTCACAGGCGGGGAAGCAGGTCTGCAGGTGTCTCTCTTTCTCTCCCCCTCTCTTGTCTTCCTCTCCTCTCTCCATTTCTCTCTGTCCTATCCAACCCAACAACAACGACATCAATAATAACTACAACAATGAAACAAAAAGGGCAACAGAGGGGAATAAATGAAAAAAAAACACACAAAAAGCAGAATTTGGACTGGAGTTGGTGTACTGCATCAAAGTAAAAGACTCTGGGGTGGGGGGAGTGTCCAGGTCCTGGAACATGGTGGCAGAGGAGGGTGGGGGGGTCAGATTGTTATGTGGAAAACTGAGAAATGTTACACATGTACAAACTACTATATTTTATTGTCAACTGCAAACCATAAATCCCCCTCAGTAATGAAAAAACAGATTGCCAGAGACTGAACCTGTGACAGGTTCAATCCCAGCCTTCACTGCACTGGCAGAAGCTTTGGTGCTGTGGTCTTTTTTGCTGTCTGTCTGCCCCTTTTGTCTCTAGAAAATAAACAATAGGGGGCCCGGCAGTAGCGCAGCAGGTTAAGCGCAGGTGGTGCCAAGCACAAGAACTGGCGTAAGGATCCCGGTTTGAGCCTCAGACTCCCCACCTGCGGGGGGGGGGGGTTCGCTTCATAGGCGGTGAAGCAGGTCTGCAGGTGTCTGTCTTTCTCTTCCCCTCCTCTCTTAATTTCTCTCTGTCCTATCCAACAACAATGACAGCAATAACAATAATAATAACAACTGATAAACAGGGGCAACAAAAGGAAAAAAATAGCCTCCAGGTGCAGTGGATTCATAGTGCAGGCACTGAGCCCCAGCAATAACCCTGGGGGCAAAACAAACAAACAAACAAACAAACATTAAAAAAAATAAACAATAAAATTAAAAAAATAAAATGAACTAAGAAACCTGGGTCAGGCTCCTACCCTACCTCCCATCTGCACCCTGACCCCTTTCTCCATCTGCCCCCACCTCCACCTCCCATCAGCACCCTGATACTTCCTCCCAACGCGTTCCTCTTCCCCAGTCACCCCTCTCCCACACCCCATTCACAGCCTGGATGCCCCTGTGGCATTCTGCACACTGTCACTGTGTCACCCCGAGGACACTGCTCAGGGTTTTCCTCTTGTCCCCACTCCCCGCCCCAGTCTGGGCCTGGCTCTCACAGGCCTGTGAGTATCTGCTAAATTAATAAGTGTTGACAGTTTTAGTGAGTTTCTTTGAGTTTACACTGCAGATTAAGATCTGGGAAGAGATTTATTATACTCTGCGTAGGCAGCTGTGGTGGCTCCGGACGGACTTCTGTCTCCCCTTTTCAGGACCCTTGGGGTACCTACGAGGGAAATCCAATTTGTTGCTTTTAAGTCATCCCTTAATCACTTAATAACAGGATAGCTGATATTAGATTAATCTCTCCCATCTGTTCAGGCCCATGCTCACGGCAAGAACGGGGAGCTGGCATGGCTTCGTGGAACCTTGATATATGTGTTTGTGTGTGTGTCTGTGTGTGTGTGTGTGTTTGAGTATATATGCATGAATACATATGTATAGTTGTATATATGAGTGTGTATGCATGAGTGTGTGTTTGTGAATCCATGTGAGTGTGTGTGTGTGTGTTTGAGAGAGAGAGAGAGAGAGAGAGAGAGATGGTATATGAGTGTGTATGTGAGTGTGTATGCATGAGTGTGTGTTTGTGAATCCATGTGAGTGTGTGTGTGTGTGTGTGTGTGTGTGTGTGTGTGTGTGTGTGTGAGAGAGAGAGAGAGAGAGAGAGAGAGATGGTATATGTGTGTGTGTGAGGGGCATTACTTCAGGGAGAGAGACGGTATATGTGTGTGTATGTGAGGGGCATTACTTCAGGGAGAGCAGGGGGTGGGGACCCAAACCATGGACACAGTAGGTGCTCAGTGGAGTGCCCGTCCTGGGTGTTAGGTGACCTACAGGGGTGGGGAACATCCCAGTGGGCAGATGGGGGGTATGTACACTGTGACCGATGTCCTGGTGAATGACTTTGAAAAGTGCCTGAAACTCAAGAGCACATTAGCAGCAGATTAGTGTGGGCCAGGGTGTATCTGTAATGCTGCTGTAACAAGACCCAGCCTGCACCGCACGGGAGCGGGAGAGGGGTTCTGCCCGTCCTGACCAGCCCTTCCCCAGCTGGCGGAGGCACCGGACCTGAGCTTCCAAGACTGGACCAGGGAGGGAGGAGAAAGGCACCATAGCTTCTGCTTGCTGGCTGTTGGGAGAGGCTCAGGTGTAGGATCTTGTGAGAGGCCTCGTGTCAGCGCACAGATGTGCCTTGACAGCCATCCTGACGAGGCTGTATGATGAGATGTGCAGGTCTCTCTCTGTGCCTTCTGCCCATTCAAGTCAAGTTTTGCATCTTTTTTTTTTTTAATTGGGAGGATTAATGGTTTACAGTCAACAAAAAATAAAATAAAATAAAATATAGTAGTTTGTATATGTATAACACATCTCTTCCCCTTCACCCTAGAATCCTTTACTTTGGTACAAGACACCAAACCCAGCCCAAATTTTGCTTTGTGTTTTCTTTCTTCTCTCTCTTTCTCTCTCTCTCTCTCTCTCTCTCTCTCTCTCTCTCTCTTTCCTCCAGGGTAATTGCTGGGGCTCGGTGCCTGCACTACAAATGCACTGCTCCTAGAGGCTATTTTTTCCCTTTTGTTGCCCTTGCTGTTTATCGTTGTTGTTGGAGAGAACAGAGAGAAATCAAGAGAGGAGTGGAAGACAGAGAGGGAGAGAAAGACACCTGCAGACCTGCTTCACCGCCTGTGAAGTGGCCCCCCTGCAGGTGGGGAGCCGGGGGCTGAGATCCCTGCACTTAGTGCCATGTGCATTTAACCAGCTGCGCTACCGCCTGACCCCCCTGCTTTGTGTTTTCTTATTTTCAACTTCCTTTTTTTAAAATTTATTATTGGTGATTTAATAATAATTGACAAGATTGTAGGATTAGAGGGGTACAGTTCATACAGTTCCCACCACCAGTGTGCCATATCCCATCCCTTCCACTGGAAGGCTCCTTATTCTTTTAAAATTTTATTTATTAATTAATGATAAAGTTAGGAGGAGAAAGAGAAAGAACCAGACACCACTGTGGTACGTGTGCTGCTGGGTATTGAACTTGGGACCTCATGCTTGAGAGTCCAGTGCTTTTTCCAGTGTGCCACCTCCCAGACCACTAGGTACCCTATTTTTTTTATCTTTCTGGGAGTATGAGCCAAAAATCTCGAAGGGGTGCAGAAGGTGGAAAGTCTGGCTTCTGTAATTGCTTCTCTGCTGGGTATGGGAGTTGGCAGGTGGGTCCATACCCTCAGCCTGTCATCATCTTTCCCTAGTTGGGCAGGGCTCTGGGGAGGTGAGGTTCCCAGACACATTGGAGAGGTCATCTGCCCAGGGAAGGCAAGCTGGCATCATGGTGGTATTTTTCAACTTCTGTCTATGAGTGAGATCATCCCATATCCATCCTTCTGTTTCTGACTTATCTCACTCCACATGATTCAGAGTTTTGCATCATTTTTGCATCTTCCCATTCACTGACTACAGAACAGGCTCATTCATTTCCTGGTGAGGAAGTAAGGAGTGTGGAGGGGAACCCACAGAGCAGACAGGAGGATGGTGGGGTCCCGGAGGGGGCTTGTCTTCTAGCAAGAGCAAATTTGAAGCGGGAGAAAGTTTATGTTCTGCTCTCTGAATTCTGGATGAGGGAGAGAGAGAGAGAGAGAGGCCAGAAAGAAGGAAATTAAAACTCAATGACAGAGGTATCTTTTTAAAAAATTATTTATTTTGGGAGTCGGGTGGTAGCACAGCGGGTTAAGCGCAGGTGGCGCTAAAGCTCAAGGACCGGCGTAAGCATCCCGGTTCGAGCCCCTGGCTCCCACTTGCAGGGGAGTCGCGATGAAGCAGGTCTGCAGGTGTCTGTCTTTCTCTCCCCCTCTCTGTCTTCCCCTCCTCTCTCCATTTCTCTCTGTCCTATCCAACAATGACAACATCAATAACAACAACAGTAACTACAACAATAAAACAACAAGGGCAACAAAAGAGAATAAGTAAATGAAAACAAAGACTTTAAAAGTTATTTTATTTAATGAGAGGGAATGACCCAGAAAGCATGTGAGAGAAAGAGAGCCTAGAGCTCAGCGCTGGCTTTTGGGGGTGCAGAGGGCTGAACCTGGACCTTTAGAGCCTCGGCATGTAGGTCTTTTGCAGGACCATTATGCTGCCTCCTCACCATCAGAAACATCCTTTTTCTTTTTTCTTTTTGTTTTTCCTCCAGGGTTATCTCTGGGGCTCAGCGCCTGCACTACGAATCCGCTGCTCCTGGAGGCCATTTTCCCCCTTTTGTTGCCCTTTGTTACCCTTGTTATTGTTATTGTTGTTGTCATTGCTGTCATTGTTGGATAGGACAGAGAGAAATGGAGAGAGGAGGGGAGACAGAGGGGGAGAGAAAGACAGACACCTGCAGACCTGCTTCACCGCTTGTGAAACGACTCCCCTGCAGGTGGGGAGCCGGGGGTTCGAACTGGGATCCTTACGCCGGTCCTTGTGCTTCGTGCCATGTGCGTTTAACCTGCTGCGCTACCGCCCGGCCCCCCAGACATATCTTTTTTTGTCTTTTCTTTCCCCTCCAGGGTTATTGCTGGGCTCAGTGCCTGCACCATGAATCCACCGCTCCTGGAGGCCATTTCCCCCCTTTTTGTTGCCCTTGTTGTTGTAGCCTCGTTGTGGTTATTATTATTGCCATTGTTGATGTTGTTCGTTGTTGGATAGGACAGAGAGAAATGGAGAGAGGAGGGAAAGACAGAGACGGGGAGAGAAAGATGGACACCTGCAGACCTGCTTCACCGCCTGTGAAGTGACTTTGCTGCAGGTGGGGAGCCGGGGACTCGAACTGGGATCCTCACGCCGGTCCCTGCACTTTGCGCCACATGCGCTTAACCCACTGGGCCACCGCCCGACCCCCCAGACATATCTTTTAAGATGTCATATAGACAGGACAAGAAAAGATGCTCCCAGACACGTTTTTGCTTGCTAACAGGTGTGTTTTCATTGGCTAGCTGCTCTCTTGTGCTGTTTCCACAAAGCTTCCTGGTTAATAATCCCAAACGCCTATATCTTGCCCTTCCAGTGGCAGGCCCTTGCAATTTAGCATAGGAATTTTCTTAGCAAATATTTAGCCAGGGGGGGAAACAAATAAAAGGTCCACTCCCTTGTGTTCTTTGCAGCGATGATGTATGTTGCAAATTAATAGCCGTCTGGGCTAATATTTGATCTTTTCCGTAAAAGAAAAAGATATGTGATTTCTTCCTTCAGATGAAGAACGAGGTCTCTGGGAGGGAAAAATGGCCCATAGTGGGGAGCTGTCCCCTACCACTGGTTCCTCCCAAAGCACCATGGGGGTGAGGACACAGTGGGTGAGGGCTCATCCCAGTGTTTTCTGCTAGGCAAGATCCCCATGCTGACCAGAGTGGGTGCACCTTTTGGGGAGCCGTTGCATCCAATCCAAGGTCCTGATCTGCTCCCAGCCTCTCTAACTGAAGAAGCTAGACCACTACAAAGGGTCAGTGGCTTGGTGTACTCTGAGCGATATTGGCCATAAAATGAAGTCTCCGTGGAGTTATTCTGGAAGGGACTTCAGGGTTTTCCAAGTGGAGAGACATTGAGAGCGTATCACCTCAAGATTCCATCATCCCCTTTGTCTCTCTCTTTTTTGTTTCCTCCTCCAGGGTTATTGCTGGGCTCGGTGCCTGCACCATGAATCCACCGCTCCTGGAGGCCATTTTTTTTCCCCCTTTTGTTGCCCTTGTTGTAGCTTCGTTGTGGTTATTATTATTATTGCCCTTGTTGATGCAATTCGTTGTTGGATAGGACAGAGAGAAATGGAGAGAGGAGGGAAGACAGAGAAGGGGAGAGAAAGATAGACACCTGCAGACCTGCTTCACCGCCTGTGAAGCGACTCCCCTGCAGGTGGGGAGCCGGGGGCTCAAACCGGGATCCTTACGCCGGTCCCTGCGCTTTGCGCCACGTGCGCTTAACCCACTGCGCCACCGCCCGACCCCCCCCCCTTTGTCTCTTGAGCAAGACCGAGCCTGATGCCATGGCCGAACTGGACGGAGGAAAGGGCCATAGGGGATGCCAGGTCATCTACCTAGTACTCATACTATAGCTGGGGCACCCAGAGCTCGTTTTCTCTTGGCCATACCCCAGATTTCTAGAGATTCAACAGAACTGGGTTGCGGAGGACCCCAGAACCCACAGGTGACTCTGTGACTGGCAGGGCCTCGAACATGTGGAGAAGGTTCTGGGCCTGTCCTGCTATTGGACCTGTGCCCAGGTATGCTTCTGCCCTTGCAGGCAGGGGGAGTGCAGCCTGTGCTGTTGCTTCCCACCGCCTTTGTTGATGCTCTTTGCTCTGAAAGAGCTACAAATTATTGGTATTAGAAACCCTCACTGCTCCTTCTCCTCATTAAGTCTCAGCACTTAATAATTATTTTCTTTCTGCAAAGCACTGGTGTCAAGCCATCAGAGTGACGTGAAGGCTGCCAGGCTCCCTGGACTGTGTGGGGGAGGTTCCCTGGCTTCCCTGTCACCCCAAAACTGTGTCATGGGCATGAGCCCTGAGCCTGGTTCACATCCCTCGTCTCAGGGGCCAGGAGAGGGTTTGTCCTGGACTCCTGTCAGGGCTGTGAAAGATGCAGATGAGATCATGGAACAGGGGTGTAGCTGGGCAGTGGGGTGGCCTCTTCCTGGAGTTACCATTATGGAAAGAGGCAAGAAGGCCAGGCCCTGCCCAAGGCCACAGAGGAGCCAGGTGACAGAGGTGGGCTGTCTCCAGGGGAGTGTCTGCCAGCCAGGTGGGCCTTTCATGTACTTTTCATAACCAGCTTGGTGGGTTAGGTGTCACTCAGTGACACGCCACCCTCCTCTGGGTGCAGGCCCATTCCGCGCTTCCTAAATCAGGAAGAAAGGGGCGTGTCCCCCACCCACATGCAGTGAGGGGAACATTCAAGCATTTGTGATTACATGTGCTGTTATCCAAGATGGCACAGGTAGCATCTTTCCCAGATTTGGGGAAGAAAAGTAAATTCTAGTGGCCTTGGAGTTGGTGCAGTGGCTAGAGCATTGGACTTAAAAGCATGAGGTCCTAGGTTTGATGCCTGGCATCACAAGTGCCAAAATGATGCTCTGGTGTCTTCTCTCTCTCTCATTAATAGAAATTGAGAGGGAAGAGAGAGAGACAGAGAGAGAGAGAGAAGGAGAAAGAGAGATGATGCTACTGAGACCTGTAACACAGCGTTGTCATTTATGAAGCTTCCCTCCTGCAGGTGGGGGACCAGAGGCATGAACCTGGGTCTTTAATTATCGTAATGCATGTGCCCGACTAGGTGTGCCACCACCCAGCCCCAGTATGGGAATCCTTTTTTAAATATATATTTATTTATTTCCTTTTGTTTCCCTTGTTTTGTTGTTGTAGTTATTATTGTTGTTGATGTCGTTGTCGGATAGGACAACAAGTAATGGAGAGAGGAAGGGAAGACAGAGAGGAAAGCAAGACAGACGCCTGCAGATCTGCTTCACCACCTGTAAAGCGACTCCCCTGCAGGTGGGGATCCGGGGACTCGAACCTGGATCCCTAGGGAATCTTTTTTTAAATTTTTTAAAATTATTTTTATTTATTCATTGGATAGAGACAGCCAGAAATTGAGAGGAGGACGGAAGCTAGAGAGGGAGAGAGACAGAGAGACACCTGCAGATCTGCTTCACCACTTGCAAAGCTTTCCCCCTGCAGGTGGGGACCGGGGGCTCAAACCCTGGTCCTTGTGCACTGTAACACGTGCTCTCAACCAGGTGCACCACCACCCGGCCCCCCTAGGGAATCTTTTTAAGAACTCAGCATTCCAGAAGTGCCATGACCCAAGGGCTTCAGATCAGGGTTCTGGGCATCTCTGGTGAAGTCACGCCTGTTTCTGGAGTTGGCAGCAGTGGCACAGCTGCCTTCTGCCTTCCCTACTCAGTGTTTGCATTGGTGTCTGCAGTGGGGAACATAGCACCCCTTGTCTGGGTTTTCCTGGCCAGGGTGGGTGTGGCTTCCCGAGACCCACCTACTCCGTGGGATGCTGTCCTGGGATTGCGGGCTGTGGGGCCTGGGAACCGTCCATGCTCTGGTAACTCCAAGTGTTTCGTTGGGTGATTAGTTTGGCTCACGTTCTCACCAGCCCTGACCCAGGTTCCTCTTCTTCCTTCTCACCATCACTTGCTGGCGCCTGGTTTCTTAATCCTGGCCAATCTGGTGGGTGGGAATGATATCACTGTGGTTTCAATGTGCATTTCTCTCATGACTAAAGATGCTGAGCATCTTTTCATTGGTTTAGGGGACAAAAACAACCCTCCAGTTTGGGAGTCAGGAGGTAGCGCAATGGGTTGAGCGCACATGGCGCAAAGCCTGAGGACTGGAGTTAAGGATCCCAGTTCGAGCCCCCTGCTCCTCACCTGCAGGGGAGTCACTTCACAAGCAGTGAAGCAGGTTTGCAGGTGTCTGTCTTTCTCTCCCCCTCTCTGTCTTCCCCTCCCCTCTCCATTTCTCTCTGTCCTATCCAACAACAACATCACTAACAACAATAATAATCACTACAAGGGCAAGCAACAAAAGGGAATAAATAAATAAATAAATAAATATTTTAAAAAACCTTCAGTTTGGGGTTCACTTCATTATTAGTTATTTTCTTTCTTTTTTTTTTTTTTGTAAGGTGCTTGCAGGTACAAAGGTGTCAGTGTGATCCTGTGTTTCTCCTTTATGGCAGTGCTTTGTGAGTTTATGTCCTTATCTACTTCAAGACCGTAAATGTGGTTTTTATAGACTCTCTTCTAAAACGAGTCTTGCCTTTCGAGTTGAAGACTTTTTAATTTTCTGGAATTGATGTTTGCATTCGGTGTGAAGTAGGGATCGATGCCATTTTGTCTCCCTGATAGGTGGCAGATGGTCTTGGGAGATTTTAGGGGGTGGCTCCTCTCTGCACGTGGCCAGCTCTGTCATGCGGTCCCATTTCCACCAACTTGGAGTCTGTTTGTAGCCCTCTCACTCCATCCATGCAGAGGCCCCACCTGCTCTCAGCTCACCGTAGATGAAGACAGGCTCCATCGCCTCCTAGAACGTGTCCTTCCTCTGTTCTTGGGAGTAGCTGGCACTTCTTGACCTACCTGTTTGCTGACATTAGAGATTCATGAACTTGTGAGCTGGTCCTAGAGAATTCTCCTGTGAGTTCTGTGAAGGAGGCTGCCAAGATACTGGTAAAAATAGCAATCAGTCTGTGAATCAGTGTGAGAAAATGGCTACCTTCTCCAGATGGACTCTATTAATGAGTATGGATAGATTCACTTCATTTCTGTCTGTAATACTTTCATTTCTATTTATTTTTATTTATGAAGAGTTCTTCTTCATGGATTAATTTGAGAGGCAGAGAGGTGGGGAGGGAAGAGGAGACACCACAGCACTGAAGCTTTCCTCATTGTGGTGAAGGCCAGGCTTGAAACGGGCCGTGTACATGGCAAAGCAATGTACTATCCAGGTGAGCTATTTTGCTGCCCCTGAACCCTTAACTCTTGAGTGGAAGCTCCTTACTTTGACAAGAATGCATTTTCTCCACGCCTCAGTGCACAGCTTCTGTGGCTTGAGGTCAGGCTGGCCACTTGGAATCAGACACACTCCTTCCTGTGGGGTGGGGAGGCCTGTTAGCCTTCAGAAATGTTCCACTGGGCACACACATGATGAACTAGGTCAGGACGGGGGGGGGGGGGCATTTCCTCCCCAGCCCAACCACAGAAATATCTGTCTGTATAGGCCACTCTCATCTTTCCAGAAAAGAAGTTTCTGGCACTTGGCTGGCTGAAGCTGGGTGTGCATTGGGTGGGGTGGGGTCTTCTGGAGAGCTGTGGGTGTTTGTGAGAGTATGGGGGTGGGGCAGAAGGTAGAGTGTGCCCAACCATCCCTCTCCCCCTCGCAGTTACATCGAGAGAGGGAGAACCCTCAAGGGTGGTAGGTGGGGTCACTGGAGACAGTTGTTTGTTCCTGGGGGCTGGCATGCTGCAAACTCAACCTCACGCAGAACTCCAACCCTGCCTGGGGTGGTGGCGGAGCTATCAGTGAACCTGGGACCATGGAGACCTGACCAGAGAAGCGGGTAAGGAGTCTGGAGACCCAGCCAAGCTGGGATCCTCAGGAGGGCAGCCCAAGGTCAGGCCTGTGTGAGTGCGGGGGGGGGGGGGGGGGGGGCGGGGAGGGGTGAGGTCCTGGACAGACTGCCCTGTGGTATGAGGCGTGGACCTGCCAGAAGGGAAGCAGTGGGTGATGCACAGTGAGCTTCTCACGTTGTCTACGGTTCTCATTCCCCCCACCTAAATGAGGGAAGTGGGGACTTCAAAGGTTGTTCAGTGGGTGGAGCGCTGGGTTTGCAGGCCTGAGGTCCGAGGTTCGATCCCTGGTACCGCATATGCCAGATCTTGACTCATTAACGAACTCCCCCCTTTTTTTTCTTTGCCGTTCTTCCTTCCATTTTCTCCCTCCCATAAACCAGAGCTGAGCAGTGCTCTGGTTAAAAAGAAAGAAGGAAAGAGGAAAAGAAAGAAAGAGAGGGCCAGGCAGTGGCGCACCTGATTAAGTGCTTACGTTACAGTGCGCAAGGACCCAGGTTCAAGCTCCTGGTCCCCACCAATGTGTGGGGGGGGAGGACTTCAGAGTGGTGAAGTAGGGCTGAAGATTTCTCTCTTTCCCTCTCTGTCTGCCCCTCCTCTCTCAATTTCTCTCTGCCTCTACCCAATAATAAATAAAAGCAATTAAAAAAAGAAAGAAAGAAAAAAAAATCACAGGAAGAAGACACCCAAGTCACGGACTGCCTGGAGGGCAGGGGTGACCCATCTTCCTGTTGCCCAAATGGAAGCAGGATGGGGCTGCAGGCTCTGCCCTCTCCAGCCTTATCGGAGGCTGCTCTGGGCTAGTCCCATTAGCACTTCTGCAGGGTGGCCACCAGCTACACATGGTTCACGTGCTTGAATGGACAGGGGATGCTCCTTCCTGGGCTGAGCGCCTCTCCTCCGAGGGCAGGGCAGGCAGCATCTGCACCACCTGTGTGCCTGCCAGGCCTCACACCAGCACCTGTCCCCACTGTCCCCCCAAATGTAAGTCACCCACTGCTGTAAAGCAAGGCCTGAACTGTGGGGTTTGAGGTGCAGGTTCTAGGCTCAGCCTTTGTTGCCGGAGAGGAGAGAAACCACAGGCCTTGCAGGTAGCAGGTGAACCCCTGTCATCTGACCACATTCTGGCCTCCACTGGGAGAGGAACCAGAAAGCCACTTCAGAGGCCCCTGCTTGGGTCCTCCCTGTGACTTCAGGGCTGCGACAAGAGACAGCCTTTGTCTCAAACTGGCTGGACGGCCCTGTGGATGTGGTTGCAGCTGGCCTGACCCAGCTTCTCTCAGGCTGTGCCTGCCAGGCCTGGGGGGGAGGGTTCAGGGTGTGTACTGGGGTGGGGCCTCCTTTGTGGCCCCTCAGATACTTCAGCTGGCCCTGCCTCACTCTTGTCCCAGAGCCCAGCCTCTCCTACTTGTCTCCTGCGCATCCTCCGATAGGGCTAGTCCTCTGCACCTGTCAATTGCTGCTCTGGTGACCTCGTCGGGCCCCCCTGGCTGTCAGTGTCCTCCATGGGGGTGCCTACTGTGGTCACCCTCGTAGATTATGACAAGGGCAGGGGCCGGGCGGTGGTGCACGGGGTTAAGCGCACGTAGTACAAAGGTTATTGACCCTGGCGAGGATCCTGGATGAAACCCCCAGCTCCCCACCTATGCATGGGGGGTGGGGGTAGCTTCACAAGTGGTGAAGCAGGTCTGCAGAGGTCTTTATTATTATTATTTCTTTTTTAATTCCTTTTTTAAAATTTATTTTTATTTTTGCATCCAGGGTTATCACTGGGGCTCGGTGCCTGCACTACAAATCCACTGCTCCTGGAGGCCATTTTTTCCCTTTTGTTGCCCTTGTTGTTTATTGTTGTTGTTGTTATTATTATTGTTGTTCGATAGGACAGAGAGAAATCGAGAGGAGGGGGAGGGAAAGATAGACACCTGCAGACCTGCTTCACCGTTTGTGAAGTGACCCCCTGCAGGTGGGGAGACGGGGTGGGGGGTGGGGGGCTCGAATCCTACCCTTGGCGCTGATCCTTGCTCTGTGTGCCACTCACTGTGCCACTGCCTGGCCCCCATTATTATTATTTATTTTGGGGGGATTAATGTTTTACAGTCAACAGTAAATACAATAGTTTGTACATACATAACATTTATCAGTTTTCCACATGACAGTACAACCCCCACTAGGTCCTCTGACATCCTGTTCGAGGGCCTGAATCCCACTCACCCTCCCCAGAATCCTTCACTTTGGTGCAATACACGAACTCCAGTCCAGGTTCTGCTTAGTGTTTTTTTTTTCTTTTTTTAAAATTTATTTATTGGGGGACTAATATTTTAGAACAAGAAGGGCCCATGTTTCTTGAGTCCTAGGACGCTCCTTCCAGAACCTTACCTGCTTTGCTGTTCTTTGGTGTTTCATGCCAGGAACCCCTTTCTCCTGTGCTCCGTGACAGACTCCATCCTTTCTGGGAGACCCACTTGCTCAATGCATCCTGGGGTGGTCCAACTCCTTTGTGCCCCCAGTATTGAGTCCCCTGACACCTGTTCTAAAAGTGTGTGCGTGTCTCTCTCTTGTCCTTCATCCTCGTCACCAGCTCCACAGAGGCCATGTGGGACTTATTGTCCCAAGTGTCTCACTAAGCAGCGTGCTCCAGGGGACACAAATGATGGCTCACCTCCATTACTGAGTCAGGGGTCCTCCTCTGGGAAGACCCTGGGAAGCCATACTGGGCCACCTGGGGCTCTGTGGGCAGCCGTGCTCTGCTGCCTGCTCTGTCTCCCCCCCAGATGCAGGGGCCAGGAGACTCGCTGCATCTCAGAAAACTGTGACTTGCACTGAGCTGGTGCTGAGGTGTTGCAGAGTTGCTGGGCGGTGCTGTCTCTGCCCCCTAGGGACTGGCAAGGACCTGGATTGAGGAGGACCTGGGTGAGCACCGTGTCTCCGAAATAAACTCAGGCCAGAGGATGAGAAGCACAACAGATCCTCACACAAGACAAGAAAGCCATGTTGGAAAGTCCAGAGGGGAAAGTGAAAAAAAAATTTTTTTAATTTTTAATGATCTATATTTATTTATTGGATAGAGAGAGCTAGAAATTGAAAGGAGAAGGGGAGATAGGGAGAGAGAGAGAGAGATAGAAAGAGAGAGACCAAGACCGAGCTACAGACCAGCTTTACCACTCACAAAGCTTTCCCCCTGCAGGTGGGAACCGGGGGCTCAAACCTGGGTCCTTGAGCACTGTGACATGTGCACTCAACCAGGTGCGCCACCACCCGGCCCCGAGAAAGTGAAAATTAACCCCAGTGTCAGTGACCCAACCTTCCCACCCAGCTCGAAACTGTTGGGATCGTCAAGGTGCTGGGCAGTGAGGAAAGTCTGAGGCTCGTGATGGTGTGATGTCATGTGAGATTCTGGACCAGGAAGTAAAAGAGGAGGAGGGACCAGAGCCCTGCTCAGCTCTGGCTTATGGGGGTGCTGGGCATTGAACTTGCCTGAGGCAAGAGAGTCTTTTGCAGAACTATTATACTGTCTCCCAAACACCTGCAGACCCGCTCCACTGCTTATGAGGCATCCCCCCCTGCAGGTGGGGAGCTGGGGGCTTGAACCTTGATCCTTGAGCTTCATCATACTATGTGTGCTTAACCAGGTGTGCCACTCTCTGGCCCCCTGTCTCTCTATCTCTACTTCTGTCTCTCTGTCTCTATCTGAAGAAATCAATGTGTCCTGGACCCTCACATCTCCAGTTCTCTGGTCTGCTAGGGAAAGATAGAAACAAGCTGGGGGTGTGGATCAACCTGTCAACACCCATGTTCAGCAGAGGGGCAGTTACAGAAGTCAGCACTCCTACCTTCTGCTCCCCATAAACAACCTTGATCCATACTCGGGGGGGGGGTAGTGATAGGAGGAAGATAAGAGGGCTCTGCATTTCAGCTCCATCAGCACCCAGAGAGAGAGAAGGAAGGAAAAGGAGAGGGACATACGGAGGAAGCTATGATGTTATGAGTGGCTTAGAAGGGAAGAGAGGATTGAATCAGAAAAAGAAGGGGGCAACTATGTATAAATGTGGACAGATAGTTGCAGAGATAATGGTTGGCCCATGTCTACAACCTTAGGGGAACTGTGGTAGGTTGTAATGGGGAGACTGACGATTCAGAACGGTGGTGGTGGGGATGGTGTGGATTCAAACCCTGCTGACATATAATTCTTTGATACATTAAAAAAAAAAAAAAAACCCACCTGGAATTTGGTGAAGCTCTAATGATGACCAAATAATAAGTTTTTGTAACAGTTGTCAACAGGAGAAAGACAAACATTTTCTATAACTATATTATTAGAATGGGCATTTATTTAAAAAAAAAAAAAAAGAACACTGGAAAAAACCTGCTTATATGGAAAAATGGAGAATCTGGTGCATCTGCGCAAATGCCAGTCTTGCGGTTGAAGAGGTGCCTCTGGAAACTGTCACTCGTCACCCCGTCCCTCCTCCCCCTCCACCCCACCCCATCTCCTCCTTTTACAAATGTTTATCCAGCAGCTCGAGTGCCAGGAACTTTTATTTTGTTTGTTTAGTTTTTTTTTTTAAGATAGGGCAAGTATGGTAGGAACAAGATCTACTGGTTCTTAGTCCTGGGTGCTCAAGGTGGGGGGGGAGCGGGAGTGGAGGTGTGGGAGAGATATGAACAAATAAAAATGAAATTGGTGGAGTCAGACAGTAGCGCAGCAGGTTAAGCGCACGTGACACGAAGCACAAGGACCGGCGTGAAGAATCTGGTTCAAGCCCCCGGCTCCCCATCTGCAAGGGGAGTTGCGTCACAGGCGGTGAAGCAGGTCTGCAGGATCTATCTTTCTCTCCCCCTCTCTGTTTTCCCTTCCTCTCTCCATTTCTGTGTCCTGTCCAACAACGACAGCATCAATAACAACAATAATAACTACAACAATAAAACAAGGGCAACAAAAGGAAATAAAAAAATAATAAAAAATGGAAATAAATGAAAATTGGACCATGGCTGCTCCTGTGTGTGATTGAAGCAGGACAGTAGCAGATGGGGGCGGGGAGGCAGGCCCCTCTGATGAGAAATGCTCTGTTAAGGCCACAGTGACCGAGGGAGCAGCCCCGGCTGACGCGCAGGGCAGTGCTGCAGCAGAAGACAAGGTGTGCAAGGGTCCTGGGGCAGAAAGGCAGAGCAGGGTGAGGGGGGAGTTGGTGGGGATGGATCAGGACCATAAAATGGAGGCACAGCGTGGGCTTTAATCTGGGTGCCACTGGGGACCTGCAGGTGTGGTGTGAGGAGATGGACCTTTACAAGGCCCCCATGACTGAGGGGAGGGAGGGAGGGATGCCGTGTTTGTGAGGCCACATTGACCTTTGCATGCTCTTTTGCCCTAATTCTTGTGTCTTTGCCAGTTGTTCTTTGTTGTTGTTGTTGTTTGAATTGTTGTATTGCCACCAGGGCAGTTCAGTTCCTGCATGGTGAATCCATGCTGTTCCCAGCAGCCACTGGGCCCCCCCCTCATTTTTCAATCTCTTTTGCTAGAAACAGAGAAATTAAAAAAGAAAAGAAAAAAGAAACAGAAATTGAGAGGGAAGGACAGAGAAGGAGAGAGAGAGACGCCTACAGCACCGCTTCACTGCTGGAGCCTGGTCCTTGCACATGGTGCTGTGTGCGCACTCCCAGGCGTGCCACCACCCAGCTCTCTTGTTTCGTACTCTTTGTACACGGGTTGTGGACAGGGCCGGGACAGGCCCCAGCTTTCTGCTCCAGAGAAGCCAGCACAGAACCCAGTCTTCCTGCAGTTCTCGTGCACCGTCCTCACACCCAGGCGTAAGCGCCATCTTTTGTTTTCTGAATTCTGCCTGGCCCGGTTAGTGCCACAGCCACAGGGCTACCACCAGCCTGCTCAGTGGTGTTGTTATCATGGTGGGGCTGGATTCTTCCTGAAGCTTTTGTTCTCAGGGTGAAATGGGCCTGCCTCCCTTTCTCTCCTCTTAAGTGGGGTGCTGCTGTTGGGCGTCTCAGGACCTGTGGGGCTCTCAAGCTTTCTGTGATGGTCAAAGTGCATTTCATGCCTCGGTGCGCAGAACTTGTGAGCAGTGACAGTGCTTCCTTGTTGGGGCAAGTTACATGACTCATGGCCCCTCCCCAGAGTGGTTCCCGGGGGCCTAAGAAACTCCGCCTTGTGGTGCAGAAGCCTCTCTGCTCTGCGTTATTTTAAGATTGCTCTCACTGTCCCCCCCCCCCCCCCCCCCCGAGCTTTACACCTTTGCAGAGATGATCTGGAACCAGAATGACCATGTGACCTCCAGTGCTGTCACATCATAATGTCCCCTTTGGAGTTCTGAGACTTTCTTGCATCAGAAATGTCTTGCATCCCTCCTGCCTCTCCGGCCAGACCCTGGGTCCTGAGATAGCGGGAGAGGTCCTTTACCCCTGGAGGCTCACAGGCTTGCACAGGTGGTCTCCACACTGCTGGAGACTGAGGGACTCCCAGTAGGGGAGACAGGCTGAGCCACATTCTCCTAGGAGCCCCCTAGCAAAGGGAGGCTGGTGGAAGCTTTTGGGTTACCCTCTGGTCACCCAGGGAATACCCTCTGGTCAGCACCGACGCTGAGCCTAGAACCAATGGTTGTAAATCCAAGCGTTTTGCCCTTTTCAATCTTGGAGTCCAAGGTGTCTTGTTCCTGACACCCACTGCATCTCTGGGTTGTGGCATGTGGAGGATATGGCTCTGGGAAGACGTGCTTTCCCCATAGTGCAGAGCCAGGTGGGATTGGTATGGACATTTGGGGTCTGAGCTGGGCCAGGGTGGGGAGATGTGGGAGCTGGGCCAGAATGGAATCTCCTGGTGGCTGGAACAGATGTCTTGGCTGGCAGAGTGTCCTACATGTGTCAGGCCGGGGACTCTGGGGCGGTGAGGGGCTGAATCGTGGTGGTTGTTGGGCTGTTCTGCTGAGCAGTAGGGGTCCACTGGGGACATCTAAACAAGGCCAACATAGGACTGGGCAGTGGCACATCCAATAGAGTGCACGCATTACCATGCACAAGGACCCAGGTTCAAGCCCCACCCCACCTCCCCGTTTCTACCTGTCGGGGTGAAGTTTCACAAGTGGTGAAGCAGTGCTGCAGGTGTCTCTTTCTCCCTCTCTATCTCCCTGTCCTCTCAATTTCTCTCTGTCTCTATCCAAAATAAATAAATTAATTAATTAAAATGTTTGAAAGGGCAGATAAAAGGGTAGGGTGTTGGCACAGCCAGTTAAACACATGTTCTAATATTCACGCAAGTATCTGGGTTGGAGCCCCTGCTCCCCACCTACAGAGGGTCCACTTTTTTAATTTTTAAAACCAGAGCACTGCTTACCTCTGGCTTACTTTGGTGAAGGGGATTGAACCTAGGACTTAAGAGCCTCAGACATGAGAGTCTCTTTTCATTAACCATTATGCTATCTACCCCCACCCACGGGTCTACTTTGCAAGTGGTGAAGCAGGTCTACAGATGTCTCTCTTTCTCTCTCCCTTGCCCTCCCCTCTCAATTTTCTCTGTCCTATCAAATAAGTAAGTAGAAAGAAAAATAAATAAATAAAAAGGGGGAAAAAGGGTGCCCGGAGCGTTATATTTGTGTGCTGGCACCCAAGCCCCAGTGATAATCTTGGAGGCAGAAAGAAAGAGAGAGAGAAAGCCCATGTAATGGGAGACTTATTTTGGAAAACTGGGCGTGGAGGAATTGTAAAAAGCACTGGGAAGTTGAGAGCAAGGTGATGACCACGGGGAACAGGGATGACGCCCTGGGACCGGGCCTGACCACCGAGTGACCTGTCCCTCCCTTGTGTCCGCAGATGGCATTCACAGCGTGGCGGCCCTCTGCACCTTGCGGGTGACCATCATCACAGACGACATGCTGACCAACAGTATCACCGTCCGCCTGGAGAACATGTCCCAGGAGAAGTTCCTGTCGCCGCTGCTGTCCCTCTTCATGGAGGGGGTGGCCACGGTGCTGTCCACCACCAAAGACGATGTCTTCGTCTTCAACATCCAGAACGACACAGACGTCAGCGCCAACATCCTGAACGTGACCTTCTCCGCGCTGCTCCCGGGTGGCGTCCGGGACAAGTTCTTCCCCTCGGAAGACCTGCAGGAGCAGATCTACCTGAACCGGACGCTGCTGACCGCCGTGTCCACCCAGCGTGTGCTGCCCTTCGACGACAACATCTGCCTGCGGGAGCCGTGCGAGAACTACATGAAGTGCGTGTCGGTGCTCAAGTTCGACAGCTCGGCGCCCTTCATCAGCTCCACCACGGTGCTCTTCAGGCCCATCCACCCCATCAACGGCCTGCGCTGCCGCTGCCCGCCCGGTTTCACGGGTGACTACTGCGAGACCGAGATCGACCTGTGCTACTCCAGCCCCTGCGGGGCCAACGGCCGGTGCCGCAGCCGAGAGGGCGGCTACTCTTGCGAGTGTCTGGAGGACTTCACCGGTGGGTGTCGCTCCCCTGGGCCCTGGGGTGTGTGGGGAGTGTCTTTGGAATGGCTGGTTGTCTTAAATGCCAGGAGGGTTATCGCTAGGGCTCGGTGGTGGCGCTGCAGACCTACCGCTCCTGGAGGCTGTGCTTTCCTTTCCTTTTTTTTTTTTTCTTGCTGTTTTTTTGTTTGATAGGACAGAGATCAATTGAAAGGGGAGGGGGAGAGAGAGAGAGAAAGAGAGAGAGATACCTGCAGACACACTTCAACACTTGCGAAGCATACCCCCTGCAGGTGGAGAGCTGGGGGTGGGGGAGGCTTGAACCTGGGTCCTTGTGCATAATGATGTGTGTGTTTAACCTGGTGTGCCACTGCCTGGCCCCCTTTTGGAAGGGCTTGTGAGGGTCCCTGGGTTGCTTAATGGTGTGTGTGTGGGGGGGGGTGTCACTTCTACTTGACACGGGGCTCCCCATTCTCATGTTGGGTGCTGGAGGGTCTTTTTTCTTGATTTAATAGCGATTGACAAGATTGTAGGATAAGAGGGGTACAATTCCATATAGTTCCCACCATCAGAGTTCTATATTCCATCCCCTCCATTGGAAGGTTCCCTATTCTTTATCCATTTGGGAGTATAGACCCAGGATCATTATGGGGTGGAGAAAGTGGTCATATCTATGTGAGAATATGAGAATCCCAGGAGCCATTATTAAAGTGTGCTGGTGTCTTGCTTTTGTCCAGCTTTTGTTTATCTGACATGGTTCGACTAGAATGATTGAGGGAAGTGAAATAGGAAGTAGGTGAGGAGGGTGTCTAGGTCTAAGGAGAAACTATATATATATAATTTATTTTTTTCCTCCAGGGTTATTGCTGGGGCACAGTGCCTATACTATGAATCCACTGCTCCTGGAGGCTTTTTCTCCCCTTTTGTTGCCCTTCTTGTTTATCTTTTGTTGTTGTTGTTGTTATTATTGTCATTGCTGTTGTTGTTGGATAGGACAGCAAGAAATCGAGGGAGGAGGGGAAGACAGAGAGAGGGAGAGAAAGACAGACACCTGCAGACCTGCTTCACCGCCTGTGAAGAGACTCCCCTGCAGGTGGGGAGCCGGGGGGCTGGAACCGGGATCCTTGCACTGGTCCTTGCGCTTGGCACCATGTGCGCTTAACCTGTTGTGCTACACCCCGACCCCCTGGAGAAACTATTTGATAAGTACTTATGTTGCCTTTTTTAGGTCTTTCGACTTGTTTGCTGCACTTTCTGAGTCACGTTAAGGTCTATATTTCCCCCTAACTTACGGATACATATGCACATGTGCCTATCTCATGGGCCCTGGTCTGTATCTAGGTTCTGTGTCTTTGTTAGGAAGTGCGCCACCCAAAATGGAACTAAGGAGTCCTGTGAGCTAGGAAAGGTCTCCCCAGAGAAATGGAGCTGGAGGGTTGATGTCCCATGCCTGGCATCTCTGGACAAAATCCGATGTGATACATGTTGAGGTGGTACTGGTTGCACTGGTCTTTTCTTTTAAATTTTTTCCCCTATTTTATTGAGAGGTTAGTGGTTTGCAGCACAGTTGTCTACCTATGGGCACTATTTTCTATTTCTGAATCATAGGCATCTGCAAAAAAGTCTCACCTCCAACTTAGGACCCTGACCTCTTCCTCTAAGCCCCCCTCCCTTCCCAGAGTCCTTTGCTTTGGTGCAGTACACCTGGCTGGGGATAGGGGGCACGTTCTAATGGTCCTGTCAGTCCATGTTCCACCATTTGGATGTGAAAATTGTTGAGGGTCAGACATGGGTCCCAGGTGTTGGTTCCTGAACCCCCAGTCATTCCCAGTCCCCATGTTTTTGTTTGTTTGCTTGTTTTTTGCTTTGTTTTCCCCCCAGTGTTGCACTCAGTCCGTGAAAGTGGTTGAGGGACAGACCGGGGCCCCGGGTGTTGGCTTCTGAACCCCAGACATGATTTCAGAAGTGGCACCCCATTTTAGCCCAAGGACTTGAGGCTATACAGCCACAGTGCTGGGCTGTCACACCATTCATGAGAATTGTGGGAGAAGATTGCAGGGGGAGGCCTCCAAGGGCAGTCCCAGGGCGTGAGGCAACATGTGCCCCTTTCAAGTGGCTTCACGTGTCAAACATTTTATTCCAGATTTCACATTTCATTGGCTATTATAAAATAACATAACCGGGGTAGGGATCGTGAGCCGTTAATCATTTGGGTCTGGAAAGACGGGATTCATTTTTTTTTTTCATGGCTCATTAGGGCTGTAAAGATTACTCATCTTCTCTGACTTGAAGGCACACTTGCCGTAACATCCTGAACAATCAGAGATGAGTTGCTCCCAGTGCAACTGTGGCAGTTTTCAAAAAGGGGGCTGAATGGTAGCGCACCCAGTAGAGTACACATGTCTCCACTATGCACAAGGACCTAGGTTGAAGCCCCCGGTTGTCACCTTCAGGGGGGGCTTTATGAGTGGTGGAACAGGGATTGGTGGAGCCAAGTAGGCACCAAGCCCAGTGATAATGCTAGGCACACACACGCATACACTCACGCACACATGCACACACGCACGCACACCAGGCCAGAATTTCATAAGAACATTTGCCTTTGCTTTGGCTCTCCATTTCCTGTTCCGTGAATTGATGCTCCACTTGAAAACAATTTGGTAGCACAAGGACCGGCATAAGGATCCCGGTTCGAGCCCCGGCTCCCCACCTGCAGGGGAGTCGCTTCACAGGTGGTGAAGCAGGTCTGCAGATGTCTATCTTTCTCTCCTCCTCTCTGTCTTCCCCTCCTCTCTCCATTTCTCTCTGTCCTATCCAACAACGACGACAACAATAATTACAACAATAAAACAACAAGAGCAAAAAAGGGAATAAATAAATAAAATAAATATTTTTTTTAAAAAAAAGAAAACAATTTGGTGATAGCTCTGCTATGAGCAGTCTCTCTGGAGGTGGGGGCTGGGGAGGGGAGGATCCTCTCTGAGGATTAGGAGGGACTTGATTCACACCGGAGGTGGCTTTAAGAGTCTTCCAGGGACTGTGTCCTTGCCCATTGTTCACATAAACGCTTGAGAAATCGTCACCTGCTGCTGCCAGCCATGGCTGCATTCACGGAGCTTAGGATGGAGCTGATGGCATTAGCAGGTATTTATGAGGAAGGAAGAGAGGAAGCTGAGTAGGGCTGCAGAGAGGGGAAGCGGCTGTGCAGAGTGCTTTGCTCAGGAGAGGAGGAAGAGCCTGCGGAGAGAGGGCATTTGGCAGCGGTGGCGTGGGTACGTGCCGGTCTGCAGACTGTCAGCGCCAGCCTGGTGGTTACGCAGTGGCAGCCGGGGTGGTCAGGCCAGAAGGGCACTTAGTTGCCTGCCGCCTTCTTCCTTCCCCCTCTTCGTGGCTGCCTGCCTGATGAGGAGACCCAGAACTGTGCACCCAAGTTTTAGTGCAACTGTGCTCTGTGAAGTGTTGTCCTGTGGGTAGTGGGGCCCCTCGCTCCCCATTCCTACTTTGCAGGGTGAACTGGCATCTTAGTCACCTCTGAAGCACCAGGTGTGCCCATGGCTGGTACAGAGTGTCTCTCTGCATGGGAAGGTGGGCCCCTGTTCCCACTCCATCCATGTGGCTTTGCATGAGGGCGTGCTTTCCTGTGACTCCTGCTTCTGCTGGTGTCAGTATCGTGTGAGTCATTCACTGCACAGGAACCACTGAACCACCGGGTGCCCTCCATGTGCCTGGACCCAGCACACAGCTACCTGCCCCCTCCAGTTGGGTGGGCAATGCCAAGGTGGTCCATTCCATCAGCCCCTTCACTGATGAGACACAAGGCAACAGGAACTAGATTGGGGTTGGGGGAGAGAGCTCCTCATGCACCACCGGTGCTCTGGTAGCTTTTTAAAAATTATTATTATTTATTTCTAAAAAGGAAACACTGACAGAATCATAGGATGAGAGGGGGTACAACTCCACACAATTCCCACCACCAGCTCTTCATGTCCCATCCCCTCCCCTGATAGCTTTCCTATTCTTTATCCCTCTGGGAGTATGGACCCAGGGTCATTGTGGGTTGCAGAAGGTGGAAGGTCTGGCTTCTGTAATTGCTTCCCCGCTGAACATGAGCATTGACAGGTTGATCCATACTCCCAGCCTGTCTCTCTCCTTCCCTATTGGGGTGGGGTTCTGGGGAATCGGAGCTCCAGGACACATTGTTGGGGTCGTCTGTCCAGGGAAGTCTGGTCGGCATCATGCTAGCATCTGGAACCTGGTGGCTGAAAACAGAGTTAACATATAAAGCCAAGCAAGTTGTTGACTAATCATGAACCTAAAGGCTGGAGTAGTGCAGATGAAGAGTTGGGGGGGGGGTGTCTCTGTCCTGTAAATAGCGAGTAGGCATATTTTAGTTCTATTCCAAAGGGCCTGTGGTTATACTAGATGAACCAGAAGTCCAGGGTGAATCCAGCCCAGTCTAGGAGTTCAACTTTGCCTGTGGGCCAGCTGGCAGTAACCTGGGGTTTGAGAGGTCCAGGATGTGAGCTTTGGGGCCCAGCCACATGGAGGCAGGAGTACTCGAAGGAGTACTGAGGACCTGAGACCTTCTCCAGAGTGGAGCCAGGCCTTTGGGAGGGGAAATGACTTCCAGAGTCCTAACATTTTATTTTCATCACTGGAGCCATTGCTAGAAATTAATGAGCAGGGAACAGCCGAGAGGGTGTCATCGCCAGAAGCCCTGCTGGATCATGTAGGTGAACATGAGACTAATTGGAATGCCTCTGACCACTAACACGAATGTCTATTAGCTGGAGATAAGACTGATTCTGACTGATGACTCATCTGGGCCGTTCTTCCTCGATTTCTTCCTCTTTTTACCTTTGAAGCGCTCCTTCTCTTCTTGGGGTAATTGGGCTCATTTATTGGTGGTGAAAGCACTGCTGTCATCATTGGCATTTTATTACTTGCTGTTTGGTAAGCCGAGCTCAGGCCTTATGCTTGACAGGCCAGACTTGGCCTCCGGCGGCAGAAAGACCCCGGCTTCCTGTCTTTTGGACAGGAGCCGGATGAAGGGAGGCACCAGTTAATTTCAGGAAGAGCTCGATGAACTTGACACTAGCAAGAATACTCCTGGCAGTGCTCCTGCGCTGCTTTAAGTTCACTCTCGTCTTGGAGAAGCTCTGTGGCCCCAAGGGATACGAGTCCCTGGCTAGTGCAGGGTAGGGACTGTGCATTGAGTGGTTTGGGTCAGCAATGAATAAGTCACCTCTAAAAGAACAGAAAAGGGACTGAAAGACGGAGCACAGTGGTGTAGCAGAGCTGTGTGCATGCCCAGTATCTTTCTCAGTTCAGCAGGCGTTTCTGAGCCCCTGTGATAGACACTTGTGCTCTTGGCCTCCTGTTTCCTGGCCTCCACACATGCTGTGCCTCCATGGTGTGCCTCCTTTTGAAGCCACCTCTGCAGGTGCTGCTGGTCTAGGAGGATGCCCGACTTCCTCAGTGGTGTCTCCTCATGTGTTGATTCTTCTGCTCTCACACTGAGAACAGCAGCGACCTGCAGTTAACGCCACGCACTGTGCTGGGTGCTTTGCTAGACGAGTCTGCACATGTGATCTCGCTAGTCCTCACAGCACCTCTAAGGTCCTGTTTTCTAGGTGGAAAGCCTGAGGTTACAGAACATTCATGTGTCGAGTACAGCAGTTGGGGCTCTGGATGGTTGTTTGGTGCGGGGGAGGGGACATCTGACCATAGCCAGTGTCTCAGTGGGAGTGGGTACTGATGGCAGACTGGCAGACTCAGTCAGGGGTGCTGCTCCGTTACCTGTGGTGGACAGACAGTGGGGCTGCCCAGTGTGACTGGTAGGAGCCTTCTGTGATGCTGGCGGTGGGCCTCATGCCAGCTCCCTGGGGTGGACATCTCTGTTGTCCTATCTGAGACCCTGCCTGTCTCCTTTTGAGCACCCCAGAGCCAGATCAGTTCATGTAGTGTATTTTCAAAGCCAGAGAGACTTCTGGTGTAAAAACTGAATCATCTTCTCTACGTATGGGGAAAAACAATATAAATCACTTGTGACACTTGTGTGATCCTTTTGTAAAAAGTGTGTCCTATTGCAACTTAGAGTTTGATCTCATGACCACAGGGCTGGTGTGTCCTCTGTGCCGTAAGCTCCTGGTCGGATTATGCTCCACTTCCAAGTAGTCCTCATCAAGTTGCCATTAGTCCTTACACCAAAAGAGTTAATTATCATTCAGAATGAAACCCATTACCCAACCTGTAATTAAAATCTCAAATAGGGCAGAAACAGAATCCTTTCTTAGGAAAATACTCTTTTTCAGATAATCAGGATCACTTCAGGTTTTCCTCACATTAGCACCTCTTCGATCTTTGATGTCAGGCTCTTTCTGCAGACTGTAGGCTGTGGCTGGCACCCCGCATTTCCCTGGTGTTTGATGGCAGGGTTGGGACTTTCTTGCACTGGGGTGTGGCTTGGCTTTCCATTGGGATGGGAAGGTGTCAAGAGAGTGTGAAGGGGGGCGGTGCGCGTAGCCTGCGGTCTTTGTTCCTTTGTTCTCCGCGAAATCCTTTCTCCAAAACTGCGGCTTAATCCCCCCCCTTTCCTTTCTTTTTATTTAATAGGTCAGAAAGAAATTGAGAGGGAGGGGGGAGGGAGACAGAGAAGAAGAAAGAGACGCCTATGGCCCTTCTTCACCACTCATGAAGCTTCCTCCATGTGGGGACCAGGGGCTTGAACCCAGGTCCTTGCACATGTACTGTGGTAATTGTCATCATCAGGTTCCACAATTTTTTTTTTTTTCCTCCAGGGTTATCGCTGGGGCTTGGTGCCTTCACTACAAATCCACTGCTCCTGGTGGCCATCTTTTTTCTATTGTTGTTGCTATTGTTGTTGTTGGATAGGACAGAGAGAAATTGAGAGAGGAGAGAACGACAGAGAGGAGGAGAGGAAGATAGACACCTGCAGACCTGCTTCACCACTTGCGAAGTGCAGATGGGGAGCCAGGGTCTTTGAGCTGGGACCCTTTTGAAGAGCCTTGTGCTTCGCACTATGTGCGTTTAAGCTGGTGTGCTACTGCCTGGCTCCCCCTCCCCCAATTTTTTTAAATATATATATTTTAATGTGATTTTTTGAGGGAATCGTGTTTTACAAGACTATACATGTTACAAATGGAAACTTCTATGCCATTTCAGTTCATGATGACACACCACATTCACCATCAACGTACTACCAACGTCTGCAGTCCTTTGGACTCCCTCTGCCTTTGCAGCCCAGTTCGCCCTCACGTCTGCCTTGGGAACTTCCGTTTTGCAGCCTCAGTCCATACGTTTGATTTCGTTGGATTTTGCCTGTTTTCCTTGCTTTAAAAAAATTATTTATTTATATACACCCCTATGGCTGAGGTTATCCTATACTTTCTTTTTTGTAAAAGTTACAATGTTTCCTGTAAGGTTGATTTAGTGGTAATGAATTCCTTTAGGTGTTGTTTGCCTGAAAAGCTTTTCATGATTTCTTCAAACCTGATTGATAGCCTAGCAGAATAGAGGAGCTATTTATTTAAATTGCCACCAGGGTTATCACTCGAGCTCAGTGCCTGCATAATGAATCTACCACTCCCAGTGGCTTTTTTTTTTGTATTACAGAGATAAATCGAGGGGGGGGAGAAATAGAATGAAAGAGACACCTACAGGCCTGCTTCACAACTTGTGAAGCCTCCCCCCTGCAGGTGGGGAGTAGGGACATGAACTCTCGTCCTCACATTTGGTAATGTGTGTGCTTAACTAGGTATAACACCACTGTCCCCAGGATAGAGTATTCTTAAGGGTGGATATCTTTCTCATTCAACATTTTGAATAAATTCTGCTTATACTTTTTTCTAGTTTTACTAGTGACTTAATATTGATTTACAAAACTATGAGATGACAGGTATCATTCCGCACCATTCCCACCACTAGAGTTGTCTGTCCTCATTGGAAACTGCAGTAGTTTTCCCAAGATATAGGTTGACTATTATTTCAATAACTATCTATATTTATACAATTTTGGTCATTCACACCTATTACTACTTCTGAATGTCCTTTCTTTTTTCCTGTTCCCTCTCCAGGTCTTGATGGAGTTGGAGTTCAGAGCCCTCTGGTCATCTTCCCTTAACATTTATTCCCCTCTAGGAATATGAACCAAAATTCTTTATGGGGTGCAGAAGGTGGGAGTTCTGGTTTCTGTAATTGTTTCTCTGCTGGATGTGGGTGTTGACAAGTTAACTTATACCCCCAGCCTGTTTCTGTCTATCCTTAGTGGGGTAGGACTCTGAGAAGTGATGCTCCCGGATGGCCTGTTTATTCTTACTAGCCCCAAAGCTCCTCATGCACCTGCTCTGTCTCTGGGTCCAATTTCTTTCTTGTCAGGGTCACCAGATTCCTGTTCACATGCCCACATGTGCAGGAACCACACTGTGATTTCTGGGACCACATTCACAGGTATTCCTGGTTGGTTTGTGGGTACCCAGTTTCAGGGCTCCTGACTCACTCCTGCCAGCCTGTTTGTGGAGGATTCGCTGAGGCTGGGCTTCTGTGGTTGGTTTTCCTCTTAGAGAATGAAACAGGAGAGCAAGAAAACTCCCCTACATGCCCCCCAACCCTAACCCCAGCCTGCTTTCAGGTAGGTGGGTGAGCTGGGCACAGGGTGAGGGTCAGCATCAGCTCGGTGGAGTGACCAGAAGTCAGACCTGGAAGCAGTTTACCACGTGACCCAGCATCAGCCAGGGCTCCTGGGCTCCTGGGCTCCTGGGCTCCTGGACTGGCCTTGCTGGGCTGTTTGCTGTGTGCGCCCTTGGAGAGCAGCTGCCTTTGCAGGAAGTCGTGGAGCACAGGCCCTGCCAGGGCAAGGCTGGGCTTGTCTTTCCCCCCATTCTAGAGCTCGCAGCCACTGTTACAGTGCCACAAGCGAGTGACTCAGGACGGCCAGGCCTATTCCTACAGTCTCTCCTGCACATCCTTCTCCCCTGACATCCAAGGTCCAGCTCCACTGCTGATTCCATGGCCACCTTTCTCTCTCTCTCTATCTCTTGATTTTTTAAAAAAAAAGTATTAGTGATTTAATACTGATTTACAAAATTACATGTCAACAGGATCTAATCCACTCCATTCCCACCCCAGGGTTCTGGATCTTCAGTCGCCCCACTGCAGGCCACCTCACGGGCCAGCCATCATCTCTACAATGGTCTGTCTACATCTACACACAATCGCCCCCTTCTACTTCCTGATCCAACCCTCTCTTCTCCTCCAAGACACTCATGATAACATTACTACCTCCATATGTCCCTCTCCTCTTCCTCCTCACTCTCTGGGTGCTGATGGAGCTGGAGTTAAGAGACCTTTTATCTTCTTCTTCCTATCACTTCTCCCTCTGCTGGGAGTATGGATCAAGGTTGTTTTTGGGGAGCAGAAGGTAGGAGGTCTGGCTTCTGTAATTGCTTCTCCGCTGGACGTGTGCATTGGCAGGTCGATTCACACCCCCAGCCTGTCTCTGTCCTTCCCCAGTGGGCCAGAGCTCTGGAGATGTGAAGTTCCAGGACACACTGGTGAGGTCATCTGCATGGTTACCTTTCTGACCCTTGTTCTTCCTCCCCATAGAATAGACCTCGAACATTTCCCCAGGCCTCCCGTGATCCCAGGCCCCTGCTTCCCTAATTACAGCCACCCTGGGAAGCTCCTGCTACAGTGTGAGGTCACATTCTCAGGCTCTGGGGTCCATCCCTGGGGACTCCATGTTCTGACCACACCCCTGTTCCCCACCAATGCTTGACAGTGGAGTGGCACCCAACACATATTGCCGAAGGGACAAGTGAGCAAGGCTTTTGCTGTCAGTCTGCAGGTAGTGGATGTTCCTCTGGAGGCTCAGATAGAGGGACATCAGGAGTCTAGCGGTAGTGCAGTGGGTTAAGCGCACATGGTGCAAAGTGCAAGAACCAGCCTGAGGATCCCCGTTCGAGCCCCCGGCTCCCCACCTGCAGGGGAATTGCTTCACAGGCTCTGAAGCAGGTCTGCTGGCATATCTTTCTCTCCCCCCTCTGTCTTCTTCTCCTCCCTTGATTTCTCTCTGTCCTATCCAACAACGACAACATTAGTAACAACAGTAATAACCACAATAATAACTGCAACAACAATAAAACAACAAGGGCAACAAAAGAGAAAATAAATAATGAAAGAAAATGTAGCGGGGTCGGGCGGTAGCACAACAGGTTAAGCGCACATGGTGCGAAGCGCAAGAACCTGCATAAGGATCCTGGTTTGAACCCCCTGGCTCCCCATCTGCAGGGGGGTCACTTCATGAGTGGTGAAGCAGGTCTGCAGGTGTCTGTCTTTCTCTCCCCCTTTCTGTCTTCCCCTCCTCCCTTTTTCTCTGTCCTATCTAATAACAACGACACCAGTAACAACAACAATAATAACCACAACAACTTTGAGCCTTGGCTCCCCACCTGCAGGGGAGTCGCTTCACAGGCAGTGAAGCAGGTCTGCAGGTGTCTGTCTTTCTCTCCCCCTCTGTGTCTTCCCCTCCTCTCTCCACTTATCTCTGTCCTATCCAACAATGATGACATCAACAACAACAATAATAATTACAACAATAAAACAACAAGGGCAACAAAAGGGAATTAACAGATAAATATTAATTTTTAAAAAATAACCACAACTATAAATAAAAAGGCAGCAAAAGGGGAAAAATAGCCTCCAGGAGCAGTGGATTTGTACTGTAGGCACCGAGCCCCAGCAATAACCCTGGAGGCAGAAGAAAAGAAAATGTTACTGTAACTTGAGTTTGACATGCAAGATTTAGATTTAAAAAGAAAGAAAGAAAGGAAGAAAGAAAGAAAGAAAGAAAGAAAGAAAGAGGGACATGAGAAACTTTCCAGGATCCATAGTGAGCACCCCCTCCTTAACCTGAGGGTAGTGACTACAGTATGGCCCCCAGGAGGGATCTGATGAGTGTGGGCACCTGGGTTGGGGGGAGTTACTGTTGAGGAGGATGGGTTTGCCATTCCACCCTCAGGCTGTCAATAAGAACTCTGCGCTCTCTCTGGACCACCGTCTGTCCTTCCTTCCGGCACTACTCGGGAAGGGGATTTGCGCCACCGATTGGCTGATGATTGAGGTCCACATTCCAGTGGAGTTTGGACATGTCGCTGTTGAGAACTGGCACAGTTTCCCTGCTGATAAGAGGGGGGACACGCCTCTTCGAAGCCTTACTGAATGTGGCTGCCAGGATTGTGCTCTCTCCCTGGTCTCAGCTGGACCCTCACCCAGCCCCCAGTCTCATCCCCAGCAGGTGCTGTGGTCGGCTGACTCTTGCCCAGACCACTCCTCCTTCACAGTAGTCCAGGCCCCTCTGGTTGTGTCAGATCCTCTCCCGCTCCCCCTGTGCCCGCTGGTTCTGGCAAAGACCACTTGTCTTCTTGTGCCCAAGGCTCTTGTGTTCATTTAGTGCTCTGGCTACTACTAGCTGGACACCACTAGGCCTAGGAGACATCAGGGCCTTTTCTCTGGGGAGCAGCCCCCCCCAAAAAAAAAAGACTTTTGCCCTGTTTGTCTAGTTCCCTTGGTGAGTGGAGGGGTTTTTGCTATTTTTTTCTTTCTATAGATTTTTTAAAAAATAATATTTACTTATTGGATAGAGACAGCCAGAAATAGAGAGGGGAGGGGAGATAGAGAAAGAGAAAAACAGAGAGACACCTGTATCCCTGCTTCATCACTCACAAAGCTCCCCCCACAGGTGGAAACTGGGGCTTGAACTTGGGTCCTTGCACATTGTAATGTGCACTCAGCCAGGTGTGTCACCACCCAACCCTGCTGCTATTTCTTCTCTTTTCTCTGCATTTTTTTTCCCCTTTTTTGCCTCCACATATCGCTGGGGTTCGGTGCCTGCAGTACAAATCTACTCCTCCTGGTGGCCATCTTTTTTCCATTGTTGGTGTTGTTATTGTTAATTGTTGTCTTTGCTGCTGTTGGATAGGACAGGGAGAAATGGAGAGAGGAGGGGAAGACATAGGGGAGGAGAGAAAGATAGACACTTGCAGACCTGCTTCACTGCTTGTGAGGCTAACCCCTGCAGGTGGGGAGCCGGGAACTGGAACTAGGATCCTTGCACCGGTCTTTGAGCTTTGCACTATGTGCGCTTAACCTGGTGTACCACCGCCCGATCCCCTGTTGCTATATCTTATGGCTCTAACAGGTGACTATAAACCAAGGAGACTCAACACTGTAGTAACTCCTTTCTCACAGATCTGGGGGCCACGTACCCCCAACAGTGGTGTGGAGAGAGGTGGCCCTGCTCTTTGGAAGGCATCTGAGTGGTGGTGGTTGTGGGAGGTCCTTCCTGGACACTTCTTTTTTTTTTTTTTTGTTAATTAGTACATTTCTTTATTTCTTTTTTTTTTTTTATTTAAGAAAGGATTAATTAACAAAACCATAGGGTAGGAGGGGTACAACTCCACACAATTCCCACCGCCCAATCTCCATATCCCACCCCCTCCCCCGATAGCTTTCCCATTCTCTATCCCTCTGGGAGCATGGACCCAGGGTCATTGAGGGTTGCAGAAGGTAGAAGGTCTGGCTTCTGTAATTGCTTCCTCGCTGAACATGGGCATTCCTGGACACTTCTGCTCTGGGGATCCCAGGTGCCCTTGGCTTGTACCTCCATCCTGACCTCTACCTCTGACCTCACGTGGGCCACCCCATCTGGTCTCCATTTAAGGACATCTGTAATTGCAGGGTCCCCCATCCCTCAAGTCTGAGGTGCTAAGAATGATTCCTTTTGGGAGTCGGGCGGTAGCGCAGCGGGTTAAGCGCAGGTGACACAAAGCACAAGGACCAGCGTAAAGATCCTGGTTCAAGCCCCCAGCTCCCCACCTTCAGGGGAGTCGCTTCACAAGTGATGAAGCAGGTCTGCAGGTGTCTTATCTTTCTCTTCCCCTCTCTGTCTTCCCCTCCTCTCTCCACTTCTTTCTGTCCCATCCAACAACAACGACATCAATAACAACAATAAAACAACAAGGGCAACAAAAGGGAATGAATAAATAAATAAAATTTAAAAAATAATGATTCCTTTTGTTTGTTGTGTAGGAAAATGTTCATGGGACTCAGAAATTAGTGCATAGGTATATTTAAAATATATGCAATTTTATTCATGAGTGTGGGAATGAAGGAGAAAAAAACAGAATATTACTCTGACACATGAGGTGCTTGGCATTGAACTTGAGACCTCATGCTTTAAAGACCAGAGCTCTAGCACCCTGCCACCTCCCATGCTGCTTATAAGTTAATGTTTTTAACCTATAAGCCATTCAGTCTATCTCAGCATGTCCTCTTCTTTCTGGTTCCCCTCCACCATAGTGAGTTTGAGGCATCCACAGGTGTGATGGGGGCTAGGATTGGGTGGGCCAAGTGCCTGCTGGAACCTTCTCTTGGAGCCCCGGGGTTTAAAGTGCACCCTGACTGGGCTGGCTGGGCCTACCCCCTCCAGTGTGGGGCAACTCCCATCAGAAAAGCTGGCGTTTTTTTCCCTTTGCTGGAATGTAATTTTTATTTCTATTTTTTAAAAAGGGCGTGTCTGGGCTTCTGGGGATTTGCTTCAAAGGCTGTGATGAAGTCATCCTGGAGAAACTTGGCCTTGGGCTCCCCCACCTGTGAGAGAGAGAGTGAGACAGAGTGTTGGGAGTGTCAGGGGCAGGTATAGGGGGTGTCTAGGCTCTGGTCTCCACAGGAGAATGTCATGCAAAGGAGAAACTTCATGAGCCCTGAGTGGTACTCTAGCATCTTTTTTTTTTTTTTCCTCCAGGGTTATTGCTGGGCTCGGTGCCTGCACCATGAATCCACCGCTCCTGGAGGCCATTTTTTCCCCCTTTTGTTGCCCTTGTTGTTGTAGCCTCGTTGTGGTTATTATTATTACCATTGTTGATGTTGTTCGTTGTTGGATAGGACAGAGAGAAATGGAGAGAGGAGGGGAAGACAGGGGGAGAGAAAGACAGACACCCGCAGACTTGCTTCACCGCCTGTGAAGCAACTCCCCTGCAGGTGGGGAGTGGGGGACTCGAACCGAGATCCTTACGCTGATCCTTGCGCTTTGCGCCACCGCCCTACCCCCTCTAGCATCTTTTTTCCCCCTCTCTTTCTCTCCTTCCTTCCCTTCTTCTCTCCCTCCCTGCATATATTTCTTCCTATCTGGAAAGAGACCACCAGGACTGGTTGAATTTTGTAGGCACAAAGCCCCTGCAAAACTTGCTGGCAAAAATTAATAAATGGAAGAAGGAAGGAAGGAAGAAAGGAGGGAAGGAGGAAGGGAGGATCGTTTTCCATTTTCCTTGAGAAGGTGCTATCCCCTTCCTCTGTCCAGTCTGTGTGAGGACCAGGTTGAGGCTTGTTTTCAGGTAACTCTGTGCATGTAGGTGGGGACCCCGCTCGGGAACTGCTCTGTGTCTGTGGGTTCCTAATGCTGCCTGCACCGCAGGCTTCCCAGATCCTGCTGTGTTCACTGCCCTCGGAACGTCGAGTTTTTCTGATTCAAAGCCCTTAACTCGCTCTTAGGGCTGGAAGGGAATTGATTCTTTATTTAAAAACATGCACTGTCAAAGCTTTATACCCTTCTCCCTCTTGGGCCTGTCCCTGCCTCTAGTGCTGAGGGTCTCTGCCCAGCTGTTTCCCCTTCTCAGAGCTGGGAGAACCAGTATCCTTTGTATGTATGTATGTATGTATGTATGTATGTATGTGCTATTTTTTTAACCAGTGCACTGCTCAGCTCTGGGTTATGGTGGTGCTGGGGCCTGAACCTGGGACCTTTGGTGCTTCAGTCTTAGAGAATCAGCATCCTTGACCTGCTTCCCTAAGTCCTCCCCGTACTTCCCAGCCTCTGTTTGAATCTTTCCTAGGGCTGAGTGGTCACTACTTGCCTCTCTCCATCTCTAGACATCCTACAAAGCCCATCTCAGAGCCCCCTCCCTCCCTGTGTGCTCTCTCTCTCTCCTTTTATTGACAAGTAATTTTCTTTTGTTGAGGGGAGGCAAGAAACCAAGGCACTTTTCTGCCATTTATGATGTGCTATTAATTTGGTCTCTTTCATTGTGATGTGGTGCCAGACATTGAACCCAGGACCTCATACAAACAAGGCACATGCTGTACAGCTGAGCCACCTCCTTGGCCCCCAAATTCACTTTGAATGAGAATTCCTAGAGACCAAAGGAAGAAATTAAACCTGGTCGTGAGCACATCTGACTTCAAAAAATGGTTTTTTAGGAATCGGATGGTGGTACACCAGTTAAGCACCCATACTGTTAGATGCAAGAACCTGTGTAAGGATCTGGGTTTGAGCCCCCGGTTCCCCACCTGAGAGGAATGTTCAGGAGTGATGAAGCAGGTCTGCAAGTGTCTGTCTTTGTGTCCCCCTTTGTCTCTCCCCTCCTCAATTTCTCTCTGTCCTAGCCAATAAAATAGAAAAATGGCCACTTTTATTTATTTTGCCTCCAGGGTTATTGCTGGGTCTTGGTACGTGCACTATGAATCCACTGCTCCTGGAGGCCATTTTATCCCGTTTCTGTTGCCCTTGTTGTTGCCCTTGTTGTTACCCTTGTTGTTGTTCTTTATTGTTGCTGGGTAGGGCAAAGAGAAATGGAGAGAGGAGGGGAAGACAGAGAGGGGGAGAGAAAGACAGACACCTGCAGACCTGCTTCACCACTTGTGAAGCAACCCCCACTACAGGTGGGGAGCTGGGAATTCCAGCCGGGGTCCTTGCACCAGTCCTTGTGTTTCGCGCCATGTGTGCTTAATCCACTGCGCTACCGCCCGGCCCCCCTAAACTCATTTTTATTTTAACCAGCGCACCACTCAGCTCTGGCTTATGGTGGTGCGGGACATAGAACCTGAGATATTGGAGCCTCAGGCATGAAAATATTTTGCCTAACTATTTTTTTTTATTATTTTTATTTTATTTATTTATTCCCTTTTGTTGCCCTTATTGTTTTATTGTTGTTGTTGGATAGGACAGAGAGAAATGGAGAGAGGAGGGGAAGACAGAGAGGAGGAGAGAAAGACAGACACCTGCAGACCTGCTTCACCGCCTGTGAAGCGACTCCCCTGCAGGTGGGGAGCCGGGGTTCGAACCGGGATCCTTATGCTGATCCTTGTGTTTTGCGCCATCTGTGCTTAACCCGCTGTGCTACAGCCCGACTCCCTTTGCCTAACTATTATGCTATCTTCCCCACCTGTTTCATTTTATTTTATTTATCTATGAGAACATTGACTTTAATTTTTTTTTGTGTGTAAGAGCTGTGTCAGAAAATTGTATTATACCACATCTCTTCTTAGCTCTGTGTTCAGTCACCACTTTGTAGCTTGGATTGGCCTTGAAAAGTATGTGCTTAAGGAAATGAAAGAGTGGGTCATGGTACTGTTAGGACCCCTGAGCTGGAGTATCCTCTGTGGGAAGTATCCGGAGTCTGTACTTTGCAGGAGACTCTGCTGAGCACCCATGGGAATCTGGAATCAGAAAGCTCCCAGACTTGTTCACTTTACTCTGTTCCTCTGAGACAATCCAAGTTCTCACTGCCTTTTGTTTAAAAAAAAAAAGTCATTTCAGTGCAGAATTAATTCTTCCTTTATTATGTCACATTTTCCCCACACTGTTTGAATCAAATATGTGAGTTATTTGGGTTTCTCTAAGTTCATACAAACAGCAGTTGTTGGCTGGGAGCTGGGAGATCCTGGTCTGTCATGATTCCATGTCACAGGCATCCACCAAGTGCCGGTCGTGTGGCTCTGGCCGTCTTGGGCACAGGAGGCATTCATGACTGTGTGACCCACTCATCTGGACAGGCTGCCCCTGTCCCCAAGATTGGGGACATAGAGGCTGAGGACAGGTGCCCAGCCCTTGCCTCCGAGTCTGGGTTGGGACAGGCCCATCAGAGTCTTGTACATATCAAGCCCCGGCCGGGCAGGTGGGTGAAGACACAGGTCGCGTGAGAGACTGGGCAGCACCCAGGAGCAGGGCTGCCAGGCCTGAGAAAGATGGGCTCTGTGGGCATCTCACTATGGACGGCGGTGAACACTCGCAGAATGTGTAAGGCACCACCGATGGGAGCCCCAGAATGCGCCAGTGGCTCTGCAGGAGGAGGGGGATTGAATGCAGGGCTCAGGCGCCTGACCTGTGAGGCCCACTTGTGGCTGTGAGGGGAGATGGCCCCGTTTCTAGCAACCCTCCACCCTCTTTGCTGGGGCTGCCTGCATAACTAGATGTCCCTGTGGCCACTGAAAGCCACACCTGGAAGCAGGAGCCTCAGGCTGCAGAACCACATTCAGAGCTTCTGGGGGGAAGGACGAGCCCCCCATGGGTATTCTTTCCCTGGGCTAAGCGACAATGGGGGAGTCACAGCCTCAAGTCGGAGAGGAAAGCAGAGCTGGAAGGACTCTGGCCTGCAGTATGGTGGGGCGGGTGGCAGGTGGGGGAATTAGCCTTCCTCTGGTTGGATATGGGACCCTGGACCCAAAGCCTGGGGGTACAGGATTCTGGAACCTCACCCACTATTTGCCCTCATGGTGTGGGGAGTGTACCCCACCTTCCTCCTCATGGCAGCTGGGTTCTTCCAGAACTGCGCTGTGTTTGGCCTCCGGTGGGCTGGGCTCAGATTCGAAGAGCAAACATTCCCAAATGTGACGTGTGTTTAGAAGCGAGCTCAGAGTCAGAAGTGCCTGGCGAGGGGCAGACACTCCTTAGGCCGAGCACTTACAGTCATGCCTGGAATGTAAGAGGGCCGTGGGCTGGCCACCTGGAGCAGAGCCCTGGAGCTTGGATTCGCGAGTGTGTGTGGCACGTGTGTGCTAGCACATGTATGTGTGTGACTGAGGGGCGTGTCTGGGTGGGTGAATCCCAGTGATTGGGAATTTGTGCCCCAAGGGCCTGATTTCATAAACAGGTGGATGGTTGCGTGTGTGTGCATGTGCATACATGTGTATATCTACAAATGTGAGATTGAACACATGTGAGGTTATGAGTGTGTGTTCTTGTGCACATGTGAGATCAGAACCAGAGTCTGGAGAAGGCAGGGCACCAAGGGAGTTGGACTCAGTCCTGGAATCACTGGCCTGGTGACCCCTGCGAGGCTGTGACAGATTCTTACATGGTCAGTGATTTCACTTTCCCCTCCACTTCCGGTGGTTCTCAGACCTGGGGTCCCCTGTGCTGAGCTGATCGTGCACCCTACGGCCACAGGTCTTGAGGGGAAGGGGGAAGAAACCCAGATCTTGCTGGAGCACCCATGGCTTGTAATGCTAATTGAGGGTCCCTTTGACCCCTTCCTCAAAGACAGGCTCATTTGAAGCATTCTCTTGGATGGCTGAAAAGCTCTCTGGAATCCTCCAGTTTCAGGTCAGTCCCCCCGGAGAAAGAGCTCTGAGACCTCAGATCTGCCTTTCAGGATTGCATGTGGTGGGGTGGGAGTGAGGGGGCATGAGAACGGCCAGAGGAGAGGTGGGGCTGCTGTGCTATGGCTCTGAAGTTGAGCGGGCCCCGGAGAGAACCCTGCACTGGGCAGGGGCCTGGCAGTTGCTACACGGACCAGGGAATTGGGGGCAGGGAGGGGTGACGGTGGTCCCGTTGAATATAGGATGTCAGCTGTGAACCACCAAGACCCAATACTCCTGAATCTTGGTCCTGGAGGGACCAACTCCCATCCCACCCCTCACCCTTGAAAGCATCCATTTAAAAGATAAACTGAGATAGAAACAGAATGGTGGAAACTGAGGCATGCTTCCATCATCTACCGAGTTCCCTGTGTTTTATCTTTGGTTTTATCTTTGTTTTTTTATCTTTTGTTTTATCTCTTGTGATGATAGCAGTCCAGCCCAGGGCCCCACACATGCAAGGCAGGCACTCTGCTGTTGCACGACCTTCTCCTTTTTGTTTAAAAAAGTTGAAAATAAGGGCGGCGATATAACTTACCCAGGAGAATACACATGTCACCATTAACAAGTTGAAGCTGGGTTCAGCCTCTGACCATCATGTGGAGCGTAATACAAAAGGGAAGAAGCTTCAAAGCGGTGGAGTCAAGTTGTGGGGTCTCTCCTCTCTTATGTCTCTCTCTCTCACCCTCTCTTTTGAAAGATTTTGTTGTTGTTGTTTAAGATTTTATTTATTCGGGAGTCGGGCTGTAGCGCAGTGGGTTAAGCGCAGGTGGCGCAAAGCACAAGGACCGGCATAAGGATCCCGGTTCGAACCCCGGCTCCCCACCTGCAGGGGAGTCGCTTCACAGGCGGTGAAGCAGGTCTGCAGGTGTCTGTCTTTCTCTCCTCCTCTCTGTCTTCCCCTCCTCTCTCCATTTCTCTCTGTCCTATCCAACGACAACAACAATAATAACTACAACAATAAAACAACAAGGGCAACAAAAGGGAATAAATACATAAAATATATATATATCTATATATTAACAATACAACCCCCACTAGGTCCTCTGTCACCCTTTCTGGACCTGAAATAAATATTAAATATTAAAATAAATATTAAAAAAAAGATTTTATTTATTCATGAGAAAGAGAGGAGAGAAAGAACCAGACATCACTCTGGTACATGTGCTGCTGGGCATTGAACTCAGGGCCTCACGCTTGAGAGTCCAGTGCTTTATCCACTGCACTACCTCCCAGACCACTAGAAAGAATTTTTTAAAGAAGTCACTGGGAGCTGTGGAACTGCATAGGCACAGACATTCAGCAAAGCCGTGGCAGGAAGAAGACGGCAGGAGCTAGGGCAAGCTCACCTAGTAGGGCTAGTAGGGCGCGCACCTTACCATGCGCAAGGCCCCAAGTGCAAGCTCCAGCAGCACATGGCAGCACCATGGTATCGGTACAAGCCCCACGGAAAGTGGAGCCGCGTCTTTCTCTTTCTCTCTGTCTTCCGATCTCCATGTGAAATGAAAAATAAATAAAAGGGGCCGGGTGGTGGTGCAACTGGTGCACAAGGACCCAGGTTCAAGTCCTCGGTCCCCACCTGTGTGTGGGGCAGAAGCTTCACAAGTAGTGAAGGAAGACTGCTGGTGTCTCTCTTCCTGCCTCTGTTTCCCTCTTCCCTCTCAATTTCTCTCTGTCTCTAGAATGAATGAATGAATAAATAAATTCTTCTTCTTCTTCTTCTTCTTCTTCTCCTTGTCCTTCTCCTTCTCCTTCTCCTTCCTTCTTCTCCTTCTTCTTCCTTCTTCTTCCTTCTTCTTCCTTCTTCTTCTTCTTCTTCTTCTTCTTCTTCTTCTTCTTCTTCTTCTTCTTCTTCTTCTTCTTCTTCTTCTTCTTCTTCTTCTTCTACTTCTTCTTCTTCTCCTCCTTCTTCTACTTCTCCTCCTCCTCCTCCTCCCCCTCCTCCCCCTCCTCCCCCTCCTCCCCCTCCCCTCCCCCTCCCCCTCCCCCTCCTCCTCCTCCTTCTCTTCTTCCGTTTGCCCTTCTTCCGTAGCCAGTCAACAGCGTCAGGTTGAGCCTGATGTCAAGTTTCGAGACCTCCTTTGAATCTGGAGAGGTGGCAGTCGTTGACTATGTGGGTCATAGTCTGTCTGGAGCCGCAGGGGCAGTTCGGGTCATCTCTGGCTCCCCAGCGATGGAACATAGCGGCGCACCGGCCATGGCCTGCTCGATAGCGATGGAGGAGGGCCCAATCATAACGTGCTAGGTCAAAGCCGGGTTGACGCTCGCAGGGGTCTGTGATGAGGTGTTTGTTCTTGACCTCAGCTGACTGCCAACTCTGTTTCCAAGAGTCTGGAACAGAGAAGTTCAGTGTAGGCGTAGGGGACCAGATTGGGTGACGAGACGTCAAGCGTTGGACAGGGTGGGCGAAGATATCCGCGTAGATTGGCAGGTCCGGTCGAGCGTAGACATGGGAAATGAACTTAGATGATGCTGCATCCCGACGAATATCTGGCGGGGCGATGTTGCTAAGAACTGGCAGCCATGGAACCGGGGTGGAATGGATGGTTCCAGAATTATCCTCATGGAGGAATATAATAAATAAATGGAGGAATAAAATAAATAAATAATAAAATACTTTAAAAATCAAGCGTGGAGTGATGGAATTGTGGAAGAGCCCCAGCAAAACTCTGGCAGTGAAAACAGAAGCCAAAAGCCAATAATTTGATGGAAAGATGAGCACAAGGGTTTAGGCAATAGCACAGCAGGTTAAGCGCACATGGTGTGAAGCGCAAGAACCAGCCTAAAGGTCCCAATTCGAGCCCCCGGCTCCCCACCTGCAGGAGAGTCGCTTCATCTTTCTCTCCCCCTCTCTGTCTTCCCCTCCTCTTTCCATTATCTTTCTGCCCTATCTAACAACGAAGACATCAATAACAACAACAATAGTAACTACAACAATAAAAAACAAGGGCAACACCCACCCCCTTCAGTTTCTCTGTGTCCTGTCAGATAAAGGAAAAAAAATGTCGCTGGGAGTGCTGGATTCACTGTGATTCATTGTGTAGGCACCGAGCCCCAGCGATAACCAAGATAGCAAAAAGTAATTAATTAATTAAATTAAATAAAGGATTTATCTATTAATGAGGGAAGAGAAAAAGAGAACACCAGAGCATCACTCTGGCACATGTGATGCAAGGAATTGAAGTCAGAGGACCTCATGCTTGAGAGTCCAGTGCTTTATCCATTGTACCATCTCCCTAACTAGTAGGAGCTGCTGCTTGGGAGCAGCAGGAGCCCTAGTAGTGGCTCTCCAACAAGCTGGTGCCAGATTTGACTTTGTCACCTCCAGCCTCCGTCCTCATTCTCCTTTCTGCCCTAGTAGTTTTTTGCCCGCAGCTGGCTTGGCGGCTGGTGTCTCGGGGTCCTGGGGCAGTTAGCTCCCTCCTTTTCCAGCTGTGTGACCTGCCTTCTGCTCTGGCCCCCAGGGGAGCACTGCGAGGTAAGCGTCCGCTCAGGGCGCTGTGCCCACGGCGTGTGCAAGAACGGGGGCACCTGCGTCAACCTGCTCATCGGCGGCTTTCGCTGCGTGTGTCCTCCTGGAGCGTACGAGAGGCCCTACTGCGAGGTGACCACCAGGAGCTTCCCACCCCAGTCCTTCGTCACCTTCCGAGGCCTGCGCCAGCGTTTCCACTTCACCGTCTCCCTCGCGTAAGTGCCATTGCCCCTGGGGCGCCACGCCCCCTGATAGAGACAGAAATGGAGCTGGAAAGGGGAAAAGGGGGAGAGAGAGACAGAGACACTTACAGCACTGTTTTGCTGCCTGTGAAGCTTCTTCAATATTTTTTGTCATTTATCTTCCCTTTTGTTGCCCTTGTTGTTTTTGTTATTGTTTTTGTTCTTGATGTCATTGTTGTTAAATAGAACAGAGAGAAATGGGGAGTCGGGCTGTAGCGCATCGGGTTAAGCGCAGGTGGCGCAAAGCACAAGGACCGGCATAAGGATCCCGGTTCGAACCCCGGCTCCCCGCCTGCAGGGGAGTCGCTTCACAGGCGGTGAAGCAGGTCTGCAGGTGTCTGTCTTTCTCTCCTCCTCTCTGTCTTCCCCTCCTCTCTCCATTTCTCTCTGTCCTATCCAACAACGACGACTGTCGTTTTCGACGGGTTAGGTTGTTTTCACCGGGCTGGCTTCACGGGCAGGTAACAGACGACCAGGGACTCATAGTTGAGCTGTAGGCAGTATCTCTTTATTCATGCAGGACGCAGCACAATCTAAGCCGAGCTAAGCTAAACTAAAGGTAAAGTACTCTAAAACTCACAATGTTGTCTTTATATATACTTCCCAAGTAGGGTGGAAACAGGATGTGACATAGAGAGGGTGGAGAGAAAAGTGACTGGTGAAAATCAGAGTGTGACAAAGAAGGGGCAGAGCAGGAGAGAATCCTATCACTGAACCACAATGCCCTGGAGGGAGGGTGGAACTTGTTAACAGTGATTATGTAAATAGAATAGTGTTAAGCAGGGGGGATTTAAACCAAATGAAACAGAAGGGGTCTCATGCATACCAACAGACGACAACAATAATAACTACAATAATAAAACAACAAGGGCAACAAAAGGGAATAAATAAATAAAATAAATATATAAAAAAAAACAGAGAGAATGGAGAGAGAAGGGGAAGACAGAGAGGGGGAAAGAAAAATAGACACCTGCAGACCTGCTTCACCGTCTATGAAGCGACTCCCCTGTAGGTGGAGAGCCAGGGGTTCGAATGGGGATCCTTATGTCGGTCCTTGCGCTTTGCACCATGTGCGCTTAACCCGCTGTGCTACCACCCGACTTCTTATTATTTGTTTTTTTATCGCCACCAGGGTTGTTGTTGGGTCTCTGTGCCTGCGTTATGAATCCGCCACTCCCAGAAGCCCTCTTTTTCTTCTTTTACATTTTTATTATCTTTATTTATTTATTGGGTAGAGACAGCCAGAAATTGAGAGGCAGAGAGAGAGGAAGAGAGACAGAGAAACATCCTGGGTCTTTGTGCACTCTTAACTGGAGCACTTAACAAGGTGTGCCATGTCCCTCTCTTTCTCTCTATCATTCCCATCTATCTCTGTCTCCCTCCCTCTCTATCTCTCTCTCCTCTCTCAATTTCTGTCTCTATCTGGTAAAATTTTTTTTGATAGGACAGAGAGAAATGGAGAGAGGGAGAGAGAAAGACCTTTTACCGCCTGTGAAGTGACTCCCTTGCAGGTGGGGAGCCGGGGGGCTCGAACCGAGAGTCTTATGCTGGTCCTTGTGCTTCTTGCCATGTGCGCTTAACCTGCTACACTACCGTCCGACTCCCATAAGTAAATTATTTTTAAAGAGAGAGAGAGACAGACAGACAGATAGACAGACACCTGCATCACTGCTTCACCACTTGTGAAGCTTCCCCCCTGCAGGGAGGGAGCGGAGGCTTGAACCCCGGTCCTTGAGCATGGTAATGCTCCTTAACCGAGTGTGCCACTGACTACACACCCTCATCTCCCTTTTGAAAACTTGAAATGAGCACAGGGAGCCTCTGACTGGCATTTTCTGCCTTTGAACTCTGGAGAGCTGCACCCCCTTTGCTCTGACCTGAAGCTCCTCACAGCCTTTTGTCCTGTGTCCTCAAGGCCCAAGAGCCTGTGGCCCCCAAGCCACCAGCCGGCCAGGTGCCTCTTGCTGACCCACGGAAAGGGCTCTCCGGTACAGCATGGGCAGCCCCCCCCCCCCCCGACTCTCCCTTGGGCCCTCCTAGCCACCCCTCTGCACACTCAGACTCTCACACTGGCCGTGTCTGATCCTCTCAGCGGAGGGGAGGTTCTGTGTGGAGACGGGTCCCCACTGCAATTCCTCCGGGATCTGCCCACAGCCTCAGGGAGCATGTGCGGGCCGCTGCGATTCCTCTGCTGGTGAGGGTGCAGAGGAGCTCAGATCATTGGCTCTCGGTCCCTGGCTGGCCAGTGGCACCGCAAATCTGTTCTCTTCACTTCTCTATAAACTCGGGGCCTTGGTCTGCTTGATTTGGAGGCATTTCCTGTGGCCCTGCCCCTCTTCCTCATTTCCCGTCTGAGGCTCGCTTTGGTGACAGAGGGCAGCTGCTAGGCTGGCGTTTCTGTTTTGAGAGCTTTGCTTCTTTCTAGTTGCCAGAAAGCAGCCTCGGGTCCTTTCCCACTCTTGTCACATCTGGTATTTTTATTTTAATTTTTTATTTCTGGGGGGGTGGGAGGAGCACATGTCCCAGACTAGTTTCTTTCTTTGTTTGTTTATTATTGGATAGAGACAGAGAGAAACTGAGAGGGGAGAGAGCTAGGGAGGGAAAGAGACAGAGACACCTGCAGCCCTGCTCCACCACTCATGAAGCTTTCTCCCTGCAGGTGGGGACCAGGGACTTGAACCGGGTCCTTCACACTGTAATGTGTGTGCTTATTAACCAGGTGTGCCACTGCCTGCCCCCTTTTATTTCCCTTTTCAATCTCAGATAGGAAATCACAGAGAGCCAGAGAGAGGAGAGACACCACAGCACCGTTTCTCTGATGCTCTGCCATGATGACCGGGGGCTTGAACCCGGGTCCTTATGCATGGTAAAGTGTGCACCCTGGCGGTGAGCCCTGACACAGGCTTTTTTAGAGAAGATGTTTGCTAGCAATTTATGGACCTTTCCCACATGTCTGGCAGTGGCTGAAGACCACAGGGGCGCGGCAGAATCAGTGTTTCATAGGGAATCATTTCAAAAAGCAGGACTGTGGTGGTCCAGGAGGTGGCGCAATGAGTAAAGCATGGGACTCTCAAGCATGAGGTCCTGAGTTCGATCCCTGGCAGCACATGTACCAGAGTGATGTCTGGTTCTTTCTCTGTCTCCTCCTTTCTCATTAATAAATAAAATATTAAAAAGGGGGGCGGGTGGTGGCGCAGCAGGTTAAGCGCATGCATTACAGTGTGCAAGGACCCGGGTTTGAGCCCCCAGTCCCCACCTGCAGGGGAAAGCTTTGCAAGTGGTGAAGCAGGGCTGCAGGTGTCTGTCTGTCTCTCTCCCTCTCTATAGCCCCCTTCCCTCTTGATTTCTGGCTGTCTCTATCCAATAAATAAAGATAATAATTAAAAAAGCAGGACTGTAAAAAGCCCTCCCCAAACCTCGCCAATGGAGCAGTGGTAACAGAGATGGCTCTGTGGTGGGGCCCCGTGAGGGGGGGCCTCTGTGCCTCCTAAGGGGCTCCCCAGCCGTGAGAAAGATGGGCCAGGGCACCGGCCGACTGGCTTTTGTTTCAGGGGTTTCTTTCCCTGCAGCTTCTCCTCTTTCTGCTCTCTGTTTGCCAAGCGCCAGGGTAGCTGCCACTTGCCACCCCCCTCCCTACCCCTCTCCCTGCTGCCTGGCTTTGTTCTCGAGCCCCCTGGGCCCCTCTCCCAGCCTGGGATTCTGTTTCTGGCTTTTCCTCCTTTCTCCTGCACCGTCCAGACCCTCCCCTTGGCCCTGCTCCCTCCTCTCCTTCTCTCGACCCCACCCTGGCATGAGTGGGGACCTCCCCAGGATTAATGGACACTGACACCCTGTGCCAGCAGCCACCTAAGGGAAGCCCACAGCAGAGGGATCAAGGAGGGAGACGCGGGTCTGGCGGTCCCCTGCCACGTAGCTCATGCCTCCTCCAGGGTCATGGCGTGGCTGTGATTGCTCTGGAGTGTGCCTTCAGCCACGCTGATGACGCCAGATGGGATTCGAGGTCTACCTGGGAGTTGTACATCACTCCAGGGAAATGCGGGGGTCAGGCGTCCAAGGGACTCTAGCAGCAGGAAAATGAGGAGGCGGTCTTGAACCAGAAGAAAGAATTTCCTCCACTCAGTCTCCAGTGATAGAGATATCCCGCCAACTCAGGAAATAGTGCTCAGATCATTCGGGCAAGGGGTGCCAGTCCGCTGAACAGGGTGGTGTTGTGGAGACTCGGGGTGTCTGCATGACCTTCCCGTCAGGGACCCTCAGCACCGTGGGCTGGGAGACGGCTTTCCTAGTGCGGCTCCTCTCTGGCCTGGGTTTTCTCTCAAGACACTTGAGCTCTGACAGCCTGTGAGCTTTCACCCATCCACTGCTCTTTTCGCCTGTGCCCTCATTCCTTCCGGGACTCGGCACAGCGTGCTCAGCTGTTTGCGGCCCTGGCTGCAACACTGAGCGAGAGTCATCCTCCCTGCCTATTAAGGATCATTTTCATGAAAGCAGCGGATCAGTGGGATCCTTTGAGAAGGAAACCGAGTGGGAGGTGTCCTTGGGCACACTTTTGATCCGAGGAGCCTTGGAAAGCACATTGGCGTGACCCCCAGGAGAGCCACAGAGCCAGGGAAGACCGCTTCTGGCAGAGGAGCAGCAGGTGCAGAGGTCCTGGGGTGGGGAAGGGCGCAGTGTGTAGCAGCAGAAGAACGCGCTGCGGCGGCAACAGGGGCCCTGGGGTGGTCATGGGTGCTGGCCCTCTGCATGTGAGTCCCTCTTCCCTAAGGTGTGTGCATGCGGTCTCCTTCCTGAAGCAGGAGATGTGTTCTCTGAGCAAACTTCTCTGAGTGGAAAAGTCCTAGAATACTCAGAGGCGATCTGTGCATACTCTCCAGGTCACGGCAACCAAATCCTTCTGTGGAATCTAGTCTGCTGCTTTCAGTAAAGGGCATGGTGGGCCAGGTTTTCCAGACTGTCAGGTCCTGATGTGAAGGCCACGTGCCTGGGCCCAGTGTCTGTCCTGAGTATGGCCCAGGCTGGCAACCTCCATGGCTGGGCCTGCTGTGTCCAGGCAGCCTCCTGCCGGCCTCCCCCCACCCTCCCGGCTGCCGTGTGACAGCTCCTGTCTGGCCCACAGGTTTGCCACCCAGGAGAGGAACGCCCTGCTGCTTTACAACGGCCGCTTCAACGAGAAACACGACTTCATCGCCCTGGAGATCGTGGACGAGCAGGTGCAGCTCACCTTCTCAGCAGGTAGGGTCTCCTCCAGGGCCTCCCCCAGGGGTGGTCCAACACTCTCCAGCCCCCAACAGGTCCGTCAGTGGCTTTGCTTTGGGCTGCCATGACCCTTTACCCGGGAATCCATTTTGGGGAGTGGTGGTTCCAGACCACACAGAGATGTTTACTGCAGTATTATTTACACTGCTGGGAAGGGAGAAGTTGCAGCTTGGCTCTCCAAACATTGGGAGATCACAGAAGGTTCGTACATCATAGATGAAACATATTTACAGTGGGCGGTTGGGTGGTGGCGCACCTGATTCAGTGCACGTGTGACCACGAACAGGAACCTGGGTTCAAGCCCCTGCTGCTTCCCACTGCAGGGGAGAAGCTTCACGAGTGGTGAAACAGGCCTGCAGATGTTTCTCTCTCCCTATCTCCCCCTTCCCCTCTCAGTTTCTCTCTGTTCTATCGAATGAAACGGGAAGAAAAGTTGGGGGGAGGAAGAAATATCCTGCGGGGAGCAGTGGATTCACAGTGCTGGCATCGAGCCCCAGCGACACCCCTGGTAGCCATGGCTGTATGCCTGGGAGGTGGATGCATGAGGTCCTGAGGTCAATCCCCAGCAGTGCACGTGCCAGAGTAATGTTAATAGTTCTTTCTGTGTGTCACACAGAAGTAGATCTTTAAAAAATTTCAAATAGGGTTGGGGTAGGGAGCATAATGGTTATGCAAAAAGACTTCCATGCCTGAGGCTCCAAAATTCTAGGTTCAGTTCCAAACACCACTGTAACCCAGAGCTCTGGCTTAAAAAAAGAAAAAGGAGAACATTTTCCTGGGCTGGCAAGATTGCTCACGTGGATAGTCCCCTTATTTTGTCATGGACATGACCCAGATTCAAGCTTGGCCCCCACAGCATTGAGAGAAGCTTTTGTGTTTCTCCCTCTCCCTTTATGTTTCTTTCTTTAAAAAAAAAAAAAGTGTTGTTTTTTTTTTTATTAATGAGAAACATAGCAGAGAGAAAGAACCAGACATCGCTCTGGTACATGCACTGCCGGGAATTAAACTCAGGACCTGATGCTTGAGAGTCCAATGCTTTATCCACTGCACCACCTCCCGGACCACTCCCTCTATGTTTCTATTTGTATCTTTCTATTGGGAAAAGATTAAAAATAACTATATCGATCAAAAGGACATTTAGCCTCAGTGGTCTGCTAACTCTGTCTTCTCTCTGGCCCAACCCTTAACCTCCAGGCGAGACCAAGACCACAGTGGCACCACAGGTTCCCGGGGGTGTGAGTGATGGGCGGTGGCACTCGGTGCAGGTGCAGTACTACAACAAGGTAGGATGGGGTGCGTGCCCCCAATACTGTGATGCCTCCTGCTGGCTCCAGAGGAGTCAGCTTTTCTGGAACCCTGGTCGCTTTTCTTTCTTCAGACATTAATACTCTGCAATTAAAAAAAAATACACACACACACTGATTGCAAAAGTGATTTAGGGAATGAGCATTTTTCAATTGTATGTGTAAATAGACCCAAGCCCTGTGCTGTGGTGGGGATACTCCCTTGGGGAGCTCTGGGTGGGGAGACAAGAGGACCCCAAGACCACCCTACACCTTGGGGAGGGAGCAGAAAGAGTTTATTCATTGCAGCTGCCTGGCTAAGATTCCAGGCCTTTTCAAACACAAGGCCGAAGCCATAGCTGAGACTTTACCTGGCTGTAACCTGAGCATCACAAGGCCCTGAGAGGAAGTGCTGGGAAGGTGGGGCATTTTGGGTTTCATTTTATTTTTTTATCCTGATTTGTAAGAAAACTCAGCTGTTTGTGCATCAGAATGCCCTGTGTTTAGGCTGTGACTTTGCAGGCCACTTTTCTCCTTCCTGGGAATCTCCAGGGCAGTGCTGGCCTTGCCCACCTTCTACAGAGCTTGGCAAGCACCCCCCCCCCCTCCACTCCACACTCCCAAGTCCCCAAGGCTCCCACAGGCCTGAGTCTGAGGGTTCCTCTCACTGTTAGGACTGCACCATGGGGGCTGTGCGGTGGCGCATCCAGCGAAGTGCACGTGTTACCAAGTGCAAGGACCCAGGTTTGAGCCCCCACTTGCCGCCTGCAGAGGGGATGCTTTGTGAGGGGTGAAGCAGGTGTTCAAGTGTCTCTTTCTCTCTTCCTCTCTATTTCTCCTCCCTCCTCAAATTCTCTCTGTCCTATCCAACTTAAAAAAAAAAAAAGTAGAGGAAAACAGTGGCTGCTGGGAGCAGTGGATTCATTCGTATGGAGGGCGGTATCCTGGCTTTCAGGCCTGCTACCCACTGCTGGGACCTGAGGTCCTCTGCCCCCTGGCTTCCTCCCTCTGCTCACCTGGAGGTTGCATTTCCTGTCCACCCTCAACAAACGTCCTCAGTGGTGCCCTCACACAGGGGGTCCCCAGTCTCCCAGCTCAGTGTGTGTGTGTGTGTGTGTCGGGGGAGAGGGGCAGACCCAGATACCTGTGCAGATGTGCCTTGTTCTCCATGAGGGTGCAGGATGGGGCGGGGCTCACATCTGGGTCTGGGGTGCATATCTGAAGCCACGTGGGGACTGAATGCTTATTTGAGGGGTTTGAGGTCCAAGGAGGAAATGTTCCCAGGTCGGGGGATGGAGTCTGGGCTGCCAAGGGCCTTAAGCAGAAGCCGCTACTCTGGGTATTGTCGCCCCCTCCCCACCTCCACCTTAGGGTGGGGGCGCTGCTGTTGGAGGCATTTGTGAGGAAGAAAGGAGGCAGGTGGGGTTCCGACTGAGCAAACAGAAGTGGGGACTGGGCACCTCTGCAGATACAGATGTACATGTCAGCAACCTTTCTTGGGGTGCTGGCTACACCCTGTGGTTGGTTTTGTGTCCCGCCACTCTGGGGCCTGGGTGGTGTCCACGACCCCCTTACCCTTCTCTGAGCTGGGAGCAGGATGTGAGGGTGTCTCTGTCTCCCTTAAACCAAGAGAAGCCTAGTGGCTGCCTCCTTGGATACTTGGGAGAGCTCAGCACCCAGAATTGTGAGGGGAGCCCCACCTGCTGGGGCCCGTGAGACCAAGCCTCCTGCTTCCTTTCCTCAATATGATGTTATTTTCCAAAACGGGGTGGAGTCACCTGCTATGGAAACACTGTTCTGGGGGACAGAGGTGCCCCACCTCCCCAGCTTTTGTGTCCTGGCCTCTGTTATGGAAAGTCACCGCAGGCCTATGGGCTGGATGCTGGCATTCTCCCCAGCCTGTCTGGGGGTGGCCACTCTTCTCCACCTGCACCTGCTGCCAGTCGGGTTGGGGATCCTTGCTGGCCCACCCCCTCCACCCTCTCCCGATTCTCTGCTCCAACCTGGATTAGGAAATAGACTACCTGAGCAGCGGCGGGGGGGGGGGGGATGAACACTGAGGGGGCAGTGTGTGGGGGTGTCATGAGGACTGGGAGTGTGTGCATGAGGACCCTGAGGGGGAAGTGGAGGAGATCCTGGGGAAGCAGTGTGTGTGGGGTGGGGGGGCTGAGGGGGATGTGGAGAACCTGCTTTTGGAGTGGGGGGAAACTGAGGCACAGGGTGAAGCTAGTGGGGACCACAGCTGGGCTGAGCTGAGGACCAGGTGCCTCCCACCCACTGGAGCCTGTCTTGCATCTAGAGCTGGGCCCCCAGGGCTGTTGGTGGCTCCCGCTGAGACTGCCCCTCCCCCTCCCCTCTGCCTTTTTCAGCCTCTTCTGTGCTTTCTCTTCAACAGCTCCGCCCTCCCTTTTCACTTTCACTGAGGGGCCCGAGTATTGCAGCCTGCAGTAGGAGGGAGGGGTTGAGGGGGCTGGATTGGTCAAAAAGGAGGTTTGGGAAGGAGGTCGCCCTGGAGGGCTGGGAGGGACATTGGAGAAGGTCTAGGAGCCTCTCTTCTTCTGTTCAGACTCTGGGGACAGAGAAAGGCCTGTTAGGGTCCCAAGAGGAGCAGGCTGAGGCTTTGTAGGAGTGTGTGCGCACACGTGGGCAGGCCCGTGCATGCTTTTGTGTTACCAGGGATAGAGGCCTGGGCCTCATATGCAAAGCAGGCACTGTACTGTGAAGCCACCTCTCTGCCTGAAAAAGACCCCTCCCATCTCCTCCTCCTCACTGCAAATACAGGGAAGGGACAGTACCTGCCGTGCTCCTGGTGGTGGCTTAGTGGATAAAGCGTTGGACTCTCAAACATGAGGTCCCAAGTTCATTCCCCTGCAGCACATGTACCAGAGTGATGTCTGGTTCTTTCTCTCCTCCTATCTTTCTCATGAATAAATAAATAGATTCAAAAAAAAAAAAGGAGAAGAAGAAGGTGCAAAGACTGGCTTAAGGATCCCGGATCCCCACCTGCAGGGGAGTCACTTCACAGGCGGTGAAGCAGGTCTGCAGGTGTCTCTCTTTCTCTCCCCCTCTCTGTCTTCCCCTCCTCTCTCTGTTTCTCTCTGGCCTATCCAACAACAATGACATCAATAACAACAACAATAATAACTACAACAAGGGCAACAAAAGGGAATAAATAAATAAATATTGAAGGAGAAGTGGTACCTGCAGACCAAGCCCCCACAGCCACGGGCGTCTCCTTACCCACAGCCAGTCTGACCTCGGCCACTGGCTGCTTCGCTGTGATGGAGACTCCAGACCCTCAGCTGAGTTCCAAGTCGTATGGCCAGTTTGGCCACATGGGGAAACCCGTCTAGTCAGTGAGCCCGAGAGGTAGACTCTCTCCCTGCCTGTGAGCCTGGTGTCTGGGGTGTGGGGAGGGGCGCTGGCAGCTCTTTCTGTCTGACGTTGAGGTCTTGAATTTGGGTTGGATCCTGGGAACACATTGTGTCTCTGTCCTTTCACTTTGTCTGTTTCCACAGCAGCTTCAGGGAAATGCCATCCGATCTTGGAGGGGTGTGTGTGTGTGTGTGTGTGTGTGTGTGTGTGAGAGCTGGCTATGGACTGGTGAGTGTCTCCCCTGGGGTAGAGTTGGGTCTGTTGAAGGAGGCAGAGTCCACAGGGACAATGCTTCTTACACCCAGCCATCTGTGAACTCTGCTAGGAGCTGCGGTGAATCCTTTCTGACATGGAGTGTGAATCCGTGTCTTTCCCAAGACTCGCCCCTCCTGGTGTCTGATTCCCAGCATCCCCCCTCCAATACCGTCTTCCCCAGCATCCAGCGTTTGAAATCAAACTCCCATCAGCCTCCTGGTGGAGGAATTGTCTGCCGCAGGTTGAAAGGCTGTGGAAACATGAGCTCTTTATAAGAATTGACTACTGGGAGTCGGATGGTAGCGCAGTGGGTTAAGCGCACGTGGCGCAAAGCGCAAAGACCGGCATAAGGATCCTGGTTCGAGCCCCCAGCTCCCCACCAGCAGGGGAGTCGCTTCACAGGCGGTGAAGCAGGTCTGCAGGTGTCTCTCTTTCTCTCCCCCCCCTTTCTCCATTTCTCTCTGTTCTATCTAACAATGAACAGCGTCAATAACAACAACAATAATAACTACATCAATAAAAAAAAAGCAACATGGGCAACAAAAGGGAATAAATAAATATTTTTTTTAAAAAAGAATTGACTACTTTTCTGCATATATGGACGGACACACACACACACACACATACACACACGTGCGCGCACACCTGTTACTTTAAAGCATCCAAATGAAGACAAGCAGGAAGAAAACAGGTTTTTCAAAAAATATAGTCTCTCCTCTCTTTAAAAATATTTTATTTATTTTAAATGAATCAATACTTCTAAAAAATCTTTATTTTGCATAGGGACAGAGAGAAATTGTAAGGGGAGGAGGAGATTAAGAAGGAGAGAAACAGAGAGACACCTGCAGCACTGTTTCACCACTTGTGAAGCTTCCCCTCCACCCCCCATAGTTGGGGACCAGGGGCTTGAACCCAGGTCCTTGAACATTGTAATGCTCAAGCAGATACTGATCTTTCCTTCCTTTTCAAACCTTTCAAACTGTTCTGTTGTGTGGAGAGGTCATGTTCTGTTTACCGGTTCAGTTCCTTTTTAAAAAAAAATATTTATTTAATTCCTTTTCGTTGCCCTTGTTGTTTTTATTGTTGTAGTTATTATTGTTGTTGATGTTGTCATTGTTGGGTAGGACAGAGAGAAATGGAGAGAGGATGTGGTCTGGGAGGTGGCGCAGTGATAAAGCATTGGACTCTCAAGCATAAGGTCCCGGGTTCGATCCCCGGCAGCACATGTGCTAGGGTGATGTCTGGTTCTTTCTCTCTCCTCTTATCTTTCTCTTAAATAAATAAAATCTTTTTTAAAAAAAAGAAAGAAATGGAGAGAGGAGGGGAGGAGAAAGATAGACACCTGCAGACCTGCTTCACTGCCTGTGAAGCGACTCCTCTGTAGGTGGGGAGCCAGGGGCTCGAACTGGGATCCTTACTCCGGTCCTTGCGCTTTGCACTACTTGCGCTTAACCCGCTGCGCTACCACCCAATTCCCTCAGTTCTTGCTGGTCTGTTTCTGCCTTGCAGCCACTGTGATTTGTGTGTTCCCATGAGCATTTGTGAACATATCATCCTTCAAGTCCCACTGTTGGGTTCCTTGCCTGTGCACCCGGGAGGGGGATTACTGGGTCGTGTCCTGACTCTGCTCTTTTTTTCCCCTTTACTTTTCAAGGGACCAACCAACCCCACCTCCCACAGGCCCCCTCCCCAGCGCTGCTGTTACAGGCAGCCTCTGCCTGGTTTGTTGCCCTTACTGCTTTGCGCTGGGGAAGGGGTGACTGAGGACTCTGTGGAGCAGGTCTGCGGGGTGTCCCCAGTGGCTGTTGTTTGTTCCATATACATATATTGTTTACATTTGTATTAGTGATTTAATAATTGATCTACAAAATTACAAGATGACAGGGGTACAGTTCCCCACCCTCCCCACCACCAGAGTTCTGAGTCCCCAACCCCTCCATTGGAAGCTACAGGAGTCCTAAGGTTGCAGACATGGGTTAACTATTATTTCTACAGATATCTGTATTTGTATTAATTTGCCTCCCTTTTTCTTTTCTCTATGATCCCATCTTCTCTTCCTTTTCAAGTCACACATATACCTACTACTATGTCCAAATGTCCCTCCCTTTTCCTCTTCTCTCTGGTCCTGATGGAGTTGGATTTCAGAGCCCTCTGGTCATCTTCCCCCCATCACTTCTCCTCCACTGGAAGTAGAGATCAAAATTCTTTATGGGGTGCAGAAGGTGGGAGTTCTGGCTTCTGTAATTGTTTCTCCCCTGGACACGGGCGTTGGCTGGTTGACCCATAGCTCCAGATACTGTTTGTTCTTATCTGACATGCCAAGGTTCTGACTTAGCAGCTGCTGGGGTGAGGGGCTGGTTTCCTCAAAGCCACACTCACTGGCTCGGAGACTCTCCCTGGGCCTAGGCAGGAAGTACAGCTCTGCTTGCAGACACTGAGCGTGTCTTCTTTTTCCTAGACGTTTCTGCTCCAGGGGGTGGCTCGGGGCTCTTGCTTCCAAGCAGCTGTTGACGAGGCCGCAACTTTGTAAACTTTGTAAAGCACTATCTCATCACAGCTGCCCAAACCTAAGTGCTGTTTACCTCTTCCCCTGGAAGTCTCACACCCATCCCCAGAAATGTAAATTATAACTTGTAGAGATAATTCAGGGCTTGTGCAGCCTGGGGGACGGTTCTTTCCCAGGGATGGCACCTAGCACTTAAGCATCCCATAATAGGAACTTTTGCACATTCTCCAAAGCAGCCTGCTGCCATGAAGTGGGAAAACAGATTCCATCTCCTTCCACCCCTCCCCCCCTCCATACGTATATATGTATGTATTCATCTAAATATTGCTTATCTGGAACTCTTTAAGGATATAGTATAGCCAAGCTTCTAATCTTTATCAACCGATGGAAAAGATTATCCATGCACTGAGAAAATGAGTGGCATGGTTAAAAACCTCCCTTGGATTTATCTAAGAGGGTTGGTGGGTGACTTTTTTTTTTTTTTAATCTGGGTGACTTCTTACATTAACGTCAACCTCAACGTCGCAGTCATCCATAGGAGACAGGTGTTCTGGGAGTAACTCCTTGTCTGGTAGGCAGAGAAGTAGGTCCAGTCATTAGCCTTGTCCAGGCCAGATGGTTTGCTGAAGTGACTCTGCACTGCGCGCAACTCCCAGGCCCCCAGCAAGGGCCCCTGAGACCCGTGAGTCAAACAGCTCAGCCACCTGGCTCAGGTCCTCCCACCAGGGGCTCCATGTCCTGCCTTCCATCACATATCTCTTTGTCTCTCATGCACGTTCAAAAACAAAAAATTGACCACCAGGAATAGTTGAATCATGCAGGCACTGAGTACAGGTGACACCCTGGTTGGGGGTTGGAGGGGGAGGAGCCATTAGGTAATTCCAGAACTGAAGTCACATATGGGGAAGCAGGGAGGGGTGATCCAGGAGACTTCAATGGGGGTTGTGGCAGGTAACATGCATCAGGCACAGCTTTGTAAACCAACATTGTCTCAATAACACTTTTAAAAAAAAAATTTATTCCATTTTGTTGCCCTTGTTGTTTTATTGTTGTTGTTATTATTGATGTTGTTGCTGTTGGATAGGCCAGAGAGAAATGGAGAGAGGAGGGGAAGACAGAGAGGGGGAGACACCTGCAGACCTGCTTCACCACCTGTGAAGCGACTCCCTGCAGGTGGGGAGCCGAGGGCTTGAATTGGCATCCTTCCACCGGTCCTTGCGCTTTGCACCACCTGCACTTAACCTGCTGCACTACCGCCTGACTCCCTCAATGACACTTTTTATAAAACCTTGGGGGTTGGGGGGAGGCATCGAGAATGATGTAATGAACCACCCGTGCCCACAATTGTGACAGAAGCATCCAATGGCATCGTGTTAGAGCTGCCAAAGGTGGATTTGGGGGCCAGGTGGTGGAAGGGCCGGGGTTCAAGCCCCCGGCCCCCACCTGCAGGGGGGAATCTTCACAAGTATTGACATTGTGCTCCAGGTATCTCCTTTTCTCTCTCCCTCTCCCTTCTCAATTTCTCTCTGTCCTATCAAATAAAAAAAAGGAAAAAAAATGACAAAGATAGCTACTGGGAGTATTATATTTCTTATGTCTGCACTGAGCCTCAGAGGAACCCTGGTAGCAACTAAAAAAAACCCCAGCACCTGCTCAGTTTCTAGTTCTGCTTCTTTCTGGTTCCCTGGCAGGAACAGACCAAGTGATTTTACGGGCTGTGTCCTGCCTGTGGGCCATGTGTTCCCCACCAAGGACCTAGCTGATGCTTAGGCTCGCAGGTAGATGGGACCTAGCCTTTGGCAATGGCTCCCACAGCAAAGTGTTGCAAACAGAGGAGTTAAAACACACACACACACACACACACACACACAAAAACAGAGGAGTGTCGGGCCGGGGGTGGGGGTTGAGATCGCATAATGGTCATGCAAAGAGATTCTCATGCCTGAGGCTCCAGTGTCCCAGGTCCAACCCCCACACACACCACCACCATAAGCCAGAACTAAGCAGGGCTCTGGTGTAAAAAATAAAAAAATAAAAAAGTTATTTTTTTAAAAAGATACAGGAGTGTCCTCAGTCAGTTCTGGAGACCAGAGTTTGACATCCTGGTGTGGATTGAGCTTCTGGCTCTTCCTGTCTCTTCCAGCTTCTCAGGGTGCTGGTGCACCTTACTGCTCACTGACTTGTGGCAACAGAGTTCCCCAGTCTTCCTGTGTCTCTGCCTTTTACAAGGATCCCAGCCATAGCGGATCTTGGACACCCCACAGTTCAGTATGCCCTTGTCTTAACTAACTCCCCATTGAAAAACACCCTTCACATCAGGTCACACCCCGATGTTTCAAGAAGAACACAACTTGTATGCTCTTAACTCAGGACAGCTGTCTTGGGGAATGGTTTAAAGGAAGAGGCTGGAGGCTCAGGAGAAAGCTCACCAAGTAGGGTGACTGCATCTCCACGCACACGACCCAGGTTCGAGCCCCAGTAAGAGACACTATGACACTGGAGGGAGGTCTAGTGCTGTGGTGCCTCTCTCGGTCTCATGGTCTTTCTTTCCTTTTTAAAAAACATTTATTTATTTATTTATTTATTTATTTATTCCATTTTGTTGCCCTTGTTGTTTTATTGTTTTAGTTATTACTGTTGTCGTCATTGTTGGATAGGACAGAGAGAAATTGAGAGAGGAGGGGAACACAGAGGGGGAGAGAAAAACAGACACCTGCAGACCTGCTTCACTGCCAGTGAAGTGACTCCCCTGCAGGTGGGGAGCTGGGGGCTCAAACAGGGATGCTTACGTCGGTCCTTGCGCTTTGCGCCATCTGCGCTTAACCCGCTGCGCTACAGCCCAACTCCCGTGGTCTTCCTGTCTTCCTTCCTTCCTAAATGAAGAGGTGTCCTGGGGGTGGTGAAATCATGCACGTGCAAGACCCCAGCCCTGCCGAGAGAGAGACAGACAGACACACAGATACACAGACACGCAGCTACACTCTGGAGGGGACTCCTGTGCTTTGTCCACAGGTGGCCCCAGCTCCCACGTCTTCTTGTTTCTGTCCCCTGGGAGGGGTGCAGACGGGGTGGAATTCACTCACCGATGTCTTCTGTGCTTTCTCCCGACAGCCCAACATCGGCCACCTGGGCCTGCCTCATGGACCGTCTGGAGAGAAGGTGGCTGTGGTGACAGTGGACGCCTGTGACACGACTGTGTCCGTTCGTTTCGGCAGCTTTGTCGGGAACTACAGCTGTGCTGCCCAAGGCACTCAGAGTGGCTCTAAAAAGTGAGCATCTGCCATGGCAGCGGGGCGGTGGTGCACCCGGTTAAGCGCACATGTTACCATGCATAAGGACCTGGGTTCAAGCCCCTGCTCCCCACCTGCAAGGGAGATGCTTCACAAGTGGTGAAGCGGGGCTTCACGTTCTGTCTCTCTTCTTTCTATCTATCCCCCCTTTCTTCTCAGTTTCTCTCTGTCTTATCAAATAAAAGTAAAAAAAAAATAGAAAAAATGGGGGGTAGGGGAGTGGTTGCTGAAAGCAGTGGATTTAAGTGCGCCAGGCTAAGCCCCAGTGATAAGCCTGGTGGCAAAAAAAAAAAGAAAAAAAAAAGAAATCTGCTCCAGGTGGAGGCCCTCACGGCTTCCCAGGGCAGGATGCAGGGCAGGCTGGGCCCAGCACCCTGCAGCCCAGTCCAGACTGAGGAAAACACCTCCCTCCCCTTGGGTAGGCCTTTTCCTTCAACACATTAGAACATTCTAGAATAAGTCCCTTAGAAACACCTGCTGAAACAGTCAGTGGCTAAGCCAAGTCCAGGGTGCAATGTCCCCAACCCTGTGTCCATGATATTACTGGCCACTCCTAGTGGACACTTGTCCCCTGAGCTAGCATTTGGTCACTTGCCTGCCCCTCTGGTAGGCCCAGATGAACTGGGGGTTTCTTGGGCTTCCTTCTAGTTTGTGAACAAGGACGCAATGATAGAGACCTGTGTGGCCTTTCTGGGGATTTCCTTTTTCTGTGTCAACCTCAGGACCAGGTTGAGGGTTTTGGTTGGATTGATAATTGTGTTTGGGGGGTAATGTTTGTTATTAAGTTTTCTTTTTTTCTGGAAGTAGCTTGCTTGCTCAAGCACACTGCTGTGCCATGAGGCCTGGGGTTCCAGCCCCAGAACCATGGGGAGCGTCAGAAAATCTGGATGCTGCTGTGGGGGTCTCTCCTCAGGAAGGAGGGGGAGGGGAGGGGGGAAGAAAGAGAGAGAGAAACAGAGAGGACAGAACAGTTCAACTTTGGCATTTGGTAGTACAGGGATTTGAGGCTGAGCCCGCAGGCATGAAAGTCCTGTGCTCTAAAACACTGAGCTATTTCTCTAGACAATTGGCTTTCCCTTCTCTCTCTCTTTTTTTCTTAAAAAAAAAAGTAGAGATGGGCCTCGGGTGGTAGCGCAGCGGGTGGTGAAGCAGGTCTGCAGATGTCTGTCTTTCTCTCCCCCTCTCTGTCTTCCCCTCCTCTCTCCATTACTTTCTGTCCTGTCTAACAATGATGACATCAATAACTACAACAATAACTACAACAGCAATGAAAAACAACAAGGGCAACAAAAGGGAAAATAAATAAATATAAACAAAATTTCAAAAAAAAAAAATTGGGCTTGGGGCCAGGTGGTGGTGAGCCTGGTTAAGCTCATACATTACAATGCACAAGGGCTGAGTTCAAGTCCCTGGTCCCCCACCTGCAAGGGGAAAGCTTCACTAGTGGTGAAGCAGGGCTGCAGGTGTCTCTGTTTCTTTTCCTCTGTATCACCCCTCTCTCAATTTCTTTCTGTCTCCATTCAAAAATAATAAGGAGAGAGAATTGGGCTTGGGTGTCTGCTGAACAGCTCATGGGTGAGGTCCTGGGTTTCTGCTTTGATGCCTTCTTAACAAAGACTAATTTTTTTTAATTGTCACCTAGGTTACCACTGGGGGTCATGGTACTGGGTTATTGCTGGGGCTTGGTACCTCCATGATGAATTCACTGCTCCCTGCAGCCATCCCCCCCTTTTTTGTTGACATAACAAATAGATATTGAGAGGGGGAGGGGAGATAGGGAAAGAGAGAGAGACACCTATATATAGTGCTGCTTCACCACTCCTGAAAGCTTCCTCTCCCTGCAAGTGGGGAGCAGTGGGGCTTGAACCCAGGTCCTTGTGCATGCCAGGGTGTGCACTCAACCAGATTCACCCTCCCCCCAAAAAGAGAGTAGTTCAGAAAGATTGATTTGTTAGGATGAGGGAGAGAGAGAACCAGAGCATCACTCTAGTACACATAATGCCAGGGGTTGCATTTTGGACCTCATGCCTTTAGGACCTTTGCTGTAGCTATTGTGCCATCCCTGGGTGGTGGTGATGATGATGGTGGTGGTGGTGGTGGTGGTGGTAGTGGTGATGGTGATGATGATGGTGGTGGTGGTGGTGGTAGTGGTGATGGTGGTGATGGTGGTGATGATAGTGATGATGGTGGTGATGATAGTGATGGCGGTGGTGGTGGTGGTGGTGGTGGTGATGGTGATGATGATGGTGGTGGTGGTGATGATGTTGATGATGGTGATGGTGGTGGTGATGATGGTGATGATGGTGGTGATGGCAGTGATGGTGGTGGTGGTGATGATGGTGGTGGTGATGGCGGTGATGATGGTGGTGATGGTGATGATGATGGTGGTGGTGATGGTGGTGATGATGGTGGTGGTGGTGGTGATGGCAGTGATGGTGATGGTGGTGATGATGATGGTGGTGGTGGTGATGATGGTGATGTTGATGATGGTGATGGTGGTGATGATGGTGGTGGTGGTGGTGATGGTGGTGGTGATGGTGGTGGTGGTGATGATGGTGATGTTGATGATGGTGATGGTGGTGATGATGATGGTGGTGGTGGTGATGGTGGTGATGATGATGGTGGTGGTGATGATGATGGTGGTGATGATGATGATGATGGTGGTGGTGATGGTGGTGATGATGGTGGTGGTGGTGATGATGGTGATGTTGATGATGGTGATGGTGGTGGTGGTGATGGTGGTGATGGTGGTGGTGATGATGGTGATGATGGTGGTGATGGCAGTGATGGTGGTGGTGGTGATGATGGTAGTGGTGATGGTGGTGATGATGATGATGGTGGTGGTGATGGTGGTGATGATGGTGGTGGTGGTGATGGTGATGATGATGGTGGTGATGGTGGTGGTGATGGTGGTGGTGGTGATGATGGTGATGTTGATGATGGTGGTGATGGTGATGATGATGGTGGTGGTAGTGATGGTGGTGATGATGATGGTGGTGGTGATGATGATGGTGGTGGTGATGATGATATATAATAGGCATTTTGAAGACTTAGGTAGATGAACTTGGTCCCTCCTGAGCATCTGGTGTGGACAGGGATAGTCTCGAGCTTCTTCAGCTGGCCCCACCCAGGTGCAATGCAGGTGATGCTCATTTCTGTTACTGATGCGAAGCATCTGCCCTGCAGAGGTGGGACCCCCCCACACACCCGCTCCAGCCCCCAAGCCACTCGGCTACTTTGGCAGAACCAGGGTTCTGTTTTGCTGTGACCTCCCTCCAAGGTCACCAGAGGCCAGTGACATGTGCCCACTCGGCCGTGCTCTCCCGTTTCACTGTGGACCATGTGTCCAGTGGCACTCAGCAGGCCCCCACCCACAATGCTCAGTTTATCTAGATCTGAGGCTGCGGTGAGGAAGCCAGACAGAGGGTCGCCTTTTCTGCTCTGACCTGCTGACTGCCACTCTCTGGCTCTTCCCTCTCTGAGGGTTGACACTCGAGGGGACAAGCCTGCTGCTGCTGCAGTGTTGGGGCCCTCACGGCCATGTCTTGCCACTCAGACCTCACAGAGGTTGGCTCTGCTCCCCCTCCAGGTCCCTGGATCTAACGGGCCCCCTGCTCCTGGGGGGCGTCCCCAACCTGCCTGAAGACTTTCCAGTGCGGAACCGGCAGTTTGTAGGCTGCATGCGGAACCTGTCTGTCGACGGCAAAAACGTGGACATGGCCAGCTTCATCGCTAACAACGGCACCAGGGCAGGTACGGCCCACCGCCGAGTGTCACTGGCTCCAGTGGGGAGGATACCTCACCTCCAGGGAGCAACCTGTTGTTGGAATGGAGACACGTGTCTAACCTCAGGACAGGACCCCTTCCCACTCACCTCCTGCTGCTCTTGCCGGGGTGGGGAGGGTCCTGCAGTGTGGGGTCATGCAGGCCGTTCTCGTGCACTGCACCACAGGTCTCATTGTCACCAGGTGTCCCGGTCCAGACTCACGTTCTGGATGGGGCTGTGCATTCAGTGCCAGTTCTTTCTTTCTTTCTTTTTTTTTTTTTTTTAGATAGGACAGAAAGAAATGGGGGGGGGGTGAGAGAAAGACAGATACCTGCAGACCTGCTTCACCACCTGTGAAGCGACTCCCCTGCAGGTGGAGAGCCAGGGTTCAGACTGGGATCCTTTCGCCAACCCTTGTGCTTCGCGCCACGTGTGCTTAACCCACTGCACTGCCGCCCGACTCCCTTCAGTACCAGTTCTCACCTTGCTCAGGAGTTTCGGGCCTGCCTAAGGCTGCTGTTCCCTGGGCTGCTTGCCTGGGTACTTTAGGGGAACAGTGACAGTCCCCCCCCCAACACTCTGACCCAATCTACCTGTTGCCCACACCAAGACCCGGTCGTGTGTTCTGCTGTTGTAGGCTGTGCGGCTCAGAGGAACTTCTGCGAGGGAGCCGGCTGTCAGAATGGGGGCACCTGTGTGAGCAGGTGGAACACCTATCTCTGCGAGTGCCCGCTGCGCTACGGAGGCAAGAACTGCGAGCAAGGTGAGGGCTGGGTGTGCATGCGCCCCCTCCATGGGTGCCTGGGACCGCTCCTGTGGGCCTTCACGTCTGGGCTGTGCCCCAGGTATCAGCAGGCATGGGTGTCCCCAGACATGGGTCCTCCCCAGACAGGAGTAGGTGCAGTGCCTAACTGTCAGAGCTGGGGCCTTGTGGGGGTGAGGGCCGGCCACAGCCGTGAGAGGGGATCTGGGAGCTTCTGTGGGACACAGCAGTAAGTCTTCTATGGGACAGGAGTCTGTGACAGTCAGAGAATGAGGTCTGCAGCCTGCCTTCCACCAGTTCCCCAGGATCTCTTCTCCCTGCCTGGGAGAGGGCCCCCAGCTGGCTGCATCCCTATTGAGGACGTCAGAGGCAGGGCCTTAGCTCTTTCCACGTCGCCCTGGCACTGGGCATGTGTTGGGCATGACACTGGCTGACTCAGAATGCTCATTCACTGTGATGTAGTCTGGTGTTAGATAACCAGCAGCATCTAGAGCACGCTGTCCATGGAAGGCCAGCCACAAGTGGGTGTGAGATCAGGTGAGGCCGAGTGGGCCGCCGGCATCCACCTTTGGAAGGGTCTAGTGTTTGCATGTCTGCAGGCTGATGGCCCTGGAGCTGCCCTCTGGCCCCAGTCTTACAGAAACAGGGTGGGAACTTGCTTCAGGGGGACCCGTTGTGTGTGTGTGTGTGTGTGTGTGTGTGTGTGTGTATCTCACCACCCATGACTTTCCCTAGCTCCTTAGAGGAGTAAATGAGCCAGGAAGGGGTGGGCACAACTCAGGGGCTACCCTTCTGGAGTTGAGACTGGTGGTGGGACAGGTGATGTGGAACTGAATTATGTCCCCAGTCTGCATGTGGCTCCAGCTTCCTTAGGGTTTGATGGGTTAGAGAGCCACCATGCAAACTGGCTCCCTTGGATGAGGGTACTTTGTCATGTGTGGTGTGGCTCAGATTTGAACCCAGCCCTCTGTGCACTGGGGAAACAACAGTGTGCTGTGATATCTTTCCCTCTGTGTGGGTGCTCTGGATAGGGGAGGCCCAGCTGAGATGACAAACGTGTGGGAAAACTCGGGCCACAAGGGTGTGTGTGTGTGTGTGTGTGTGTGTGTGTGTGTGTGTGTGTACACATGTGCATGCACCAGGCAGGGCTGCCATGCCCCCAGTTCCTGTTGTGGAGGCCACAGGCCAGTTCTGCTGTGCCAGAGAAAACAGCTATCAGGCTTGGGTTCAGAGGATCAGGAAACAGACACCCGTGCTTAGAAGGCTGAGTTACTCCAAGGGCAGTTCCACAGGGCACACCCTGGGCTGCTGGCTGGTGAGTTGCTCATTTAAGGACTCCTGGCACCAATTAGGCAGTCAGTACCACCTGGAGGGGTTCTGGTGCCTTCTGGCCTGGGCTGCTGCCTGTGGCTATGAGGGGTCTGGAGGCAAAATGGCAAAGTCAATCTGACTTGGCATCTGGCCTAGTCCCGGTGCTGTCTGATGCCCACAGTTTTTCCAAGGAAACAGACAAGGTGAGGTTGTCTGTCCCTTGCTGCTACCTCCCTGGTCCACCACAGACACCCAGAGCCCCCGAAGGCCAGCTGCTTCCTGTGTCCCTGCCCACCACCCATGTGCCTGGTGGTTGGAAGCCTTAGGCCAGGGTGTGTATAGCAGCACAGTGCTTACTGGAGGCTCAGACTATGGCCTCCTCTCCAGGGGACCCACCTCTGCAGTCTAGCTCTGCCCCATGTCCCCTCCCCAGCAGGTGTGGTGTGGGCCAGGCAGGCATCCAGAACCACTGCCTGGGTGTCCTGAGGCCCCCCTCCTATCTCCTGGGAACCCCAAACTTTGACCTCATGCCCTAGGAAGAGGGTGGACATCCTGGGAGTGGGTTCATGGAGTGACAGGGACAGGAGCTGGATTAACACAGGTTTCAGAGACCAGCCTTTGCCTTATAATGAGAAAGGTACCATTCCCTCCCTGTCCCCCTTCTCCTGACCTGAAAGAGTCCCATGTGACTCTAGGGGGTCCTGTGTCTGTGTCCACAGTCATGCCTCACCCCCAGCGCTTTACTGGCGAGAGTGTCGTGTCCTGGAGCGACTTGGACATCACCATATCCGTGCCCTGGTACCTGGGGCTCATGTTCCGGACCAGGAAGGAAGACGGTGTCCTGCTGGAGGCCACAGCGGGGGTGTCCTCCCGGCTGCATCTCCAGGTGAGTGAGACCTGTCTCCCGCCTGGACACCTGCAGGCCAGGTGAGCTCTGAAGGGGTTCAGGCCGCAGGCTCTCTGAGCACACGTGTGGGGCAGCTTTGTGTTTGCCTCAGTGTCTTCCCTCATGGCTCTGGCCGGTGACCTCTCCAGTGGGAAGAAGAAAGCATGAGCTGCTTTGCCCAGGGTGGTGCAAGGAAGCACAGCAATCGAGTGTGTGGCCACGGTTCTCACTGGGGCCCCACTCCAGCCCTTTCTTTCCTCTTTTACTGTGGCACAAGTTAAAATAAGTCAGCCCAGAGTGGTAAATTATCAGCTGTCGGGCTAGCTTCACGGGCAGGAGACAGATGACCAGGGACTCATGGCTGAGCTCAGTATCTCTTTATTCATGGGGAACGCAACGCAATCTAAACTAAGCTATCTAAAACTAACTATAATCACAATCCTGTCCTTATATATATACTTGTAGGGTGTAAACAGGATGTGACGTAGAGAGGGTGGAGCAAAAAGTGACTGGTTGAAATCAGGGTGTACTATGAGAGGGGGTCGAGCAAAAAGACATCATGAACCAGTGGGGATTAAACCAATGCCCTGCAGGCAGGGCGGTGCGTAGTTAACAGTGGTTATATAAACAGAATACAGTGTTAAGCAGGGGGGGGGATTAAACCAATGAAACAGAAGGGGTCTTAGAAGCATACCAACAATCAGCTATGACAAAGAAAGGATGGAAAGATGGAAGGGGGGAAGGAAGGAAGGAAGGAAGGAAGGAAGGAAGGAAGGAAGGATGTTTTCTTAAGACTGAATTACCTTCCACATCTCATCTCTTTATTTTCTGTTTATTCCAGACATTGTAGGCACAAGATTATTAGTTTTTTGGTTTTTTTCTGTTCTTTAAAGCTTTCTGCTAGATTTTTTAGGTTTTTCTTTTTTTTAATATTTATTTATTCCCTTTTGTTGCCCTTTTTATTGTTATTGATGTCATTGTTGTTGTATAGGACAGAGAGAAATGGAGAGTGGAAGGGAAGACAGAGAGGGGGAGAGAAAGACAGACGCCTGCAGACCTGCTTCACTGCCTGTGAAGCGACTCCCCTGAAGGTGGGGAGCCAGGGGCTTGAACTGGGATCCTTATGCTGGTCTTTGCGCTTTGTGCCATGTGTGCTTAACCTGCTGCGCTACAGCCTGACTCCTTATTAGTATTTTTTTTACATGACCCTATTGCTCCCAGTGGACTCTTCTATTTTTGGATAGAGGTTGAGAGGAAGAGAGACTGAGAGGAGAGAGGAGGGACGTTGCAACAGCACTCCACCATTTGTGAAGCCTCCCCTTTGCATGATGCTCCCTTATAACACCAAGTCCTCATGATGGGAAAGTGGGCTCTGCTCCAGTAACTACTTCCTGGCCCCCTGTATGCAAGATTATTGTGATAAATCGTACTGCCTACTTTGTTCGTCGCTTTGCATCATACATAGTTCCGCCTAACCTTCCCAGTGCATTGGAGGCAAAGCATTAAGTTACCTCATGAGCCACATTGGGTCTTCTGCAGCTGTCATTTTGGACTCTGGCTGTCTTTGCTGTCAACCTGAGCCCATGGGAATGTAGAAGGCTTCCTGACTCAGGATGGGGTTGGGGCTGCTTTACAAGCCACCAGCAGGGACATCAGGGTGCAGGTGGCAGGTTTATCTAAGGGCAGAGGGCTCAGCCTCCTCCGACAAATGATATAAAGTCCTGTGTGAAGCCTGACCTCCCTGACTGCTGCTTGACCGGGGATGGCACCAGGCAGCCCTTTGTCCTCGAAGTCTGACTTGTTAGACCCGGTCTGTCTCCCCGATGCAGCAGGGGCCTGTGGGGCTCTTGCCTGAGCAGTGTTCTTTCTTGGTCTGTAGACATTCCTTGCTGGGCTCTATTTCCCCATTTTCTTAAATTACCTTTGTCATTGATTTATTGGATAGATACAGTCAGAAATCAAGAGGGGAGAGGGAGATAGAGAGGAAAAGCAACAGAGAGACACCTGCAGCCCTGCTTCATCGCTTGCAAAACTTTCCCCCTGCAGGTGGGGACCGGGGGCTTGAACCTGCATCCGTGTGCATTGTAACATGTGCGCTCAACCAAGGTGTGTCACCACCCGGCCTCTCCCGTCATTTTTTTTTTTTAGATTTTCCTTCAGGCATGCATTCAGGCGTGTGCATGTGTGTGTGTGCTGGTCCTGTGTGCCCATGGCCTCTGTGAATGGGCGAGGACCCCGGCAGCTCCAGACTCTGGCATCTGAAGTATCTCTCCACCCTTTGGGACCCTTTGGCAGGGCCAGGCAGGCAGACTCCCCAGACCTCCTGCTGCAGGTGCACCCCTCCCACAACTGGAAGTCTCCCCAGAGCAGGTGTCCCCACTGCTCGGACCCTCACACCCTCACACCCTCACCCAGATGTGCCTCTTTCTCTTCCCTCCCTAAGTCAGGGAGTTCTTTTAAGTATTTTTTATTTATCCCTTTTTTGTTGCCCTTGTTTTATCGTTGTAATTATTGTTGGAGTTATTATTGTTGCTGTCACCATCATTGTTGGATAGGACAGAGAGAAATGGAGAGAGGAGGGGAAGACAGAGAGGAGGAGAGAAAGATAGACACCTGCAGACCTGCTTCACCGCCTGGGAAGCAACTCCTCTGCAGGCGGGGAGTCGGGGGTTCGAACCGGGATCCTTAAGCCGGTCCTTGGGCTTTGCGCCACCTGCGCTTAACCCACTGAGCTACTGCCCTACTCCTCTTTTAAGTATTTTTATTATTTGCGACTTCATGTTTCACATTGGTCTACAGAATTGTAAGATTTCTGAGGTATCATTTCACCTGTATGTGTGTGTGTGTGTCCTTGAGAGCACAACTCAATGCATACCCCACCAAAGCCCTGTGCTCTCCCTTCCCCTTTGGTAACCGCCATACTTTTCACGAAATTTAAGACATATGGTTTGGTTAACTGGCCTTTTGGTTTGGGCAAGATGACTTGCTTTAGTGGTCTGTATCCCACACATGAGCAAAACCATCTAGTAGTTGTCTTCCACCGATCATTTCACTGGACATAACCACTTCCAGTTCCCTTCATTAACCGAGACAGCTTTTTACTTTTTTTTTTTTTTTGCCTCCAGGGTTATTGCTGGGGCTCAGTGCCTGCATTATGAATTCACTGCTCCTAGAGGCCATTTTCTCGATTTTGCTGCTGCTATTGTTAGATAGGACAGAGAGAAATGGAGAGAGGACAGGAAGACAGAGACGGAAAGAGAAAGACACTTGTAGACCTGCTTCACTGCTTGTGAAGTGACCCCCCTGCAGGTGGGAGCCGGGGGCTTGAGCCGGGATCCTGTGGTCCTTGTGCTTTGCACCACATGAGCTTAACCCGGTGTGCTATATCACCCAGTCCCCAGCTTTTTACCTTTTTTTTTAAAAAAAATTTATTTATTTCCTTTTGTTGCCCTTGTTTTATTGTTGTAGTTATTATTGTTGTTATTGATATCGTTGTTAGATAGGGCAGAGAGAAATGGAGAGAGGAGGAGAAGACAGAGAGGGGGAGAGAGAGACAGACAGACATCTGCAGACCTGCTTCACTGCCTGTGAAGCGACCCCCCTGCAGGTGAGGAGCCAGGGACTGGAACCGAGATCCTTCCACTGGTCTTTGCGCTTCGAGCCACATGCGCTTAATCTGCTGCTTTACCGCCCAACTCCCAGCATTTTAAAGGGCGTTGGTGCACTTGGTTAAAGACACACATTACAAGCCCCTGGCCCCCACCTGCGGGGGGGGGGGGGACTTCACCAGTGGCCAAGCAGGACTGCAGGTGTTTTTCTCCCTCTCCCTTCCATTCTCTCTCCCTCTTGCCTTCTTTACTCCCCCCTTCCTCTCAATTTTTCTGTTTCTACTCAAAATACATAAATAAAATATGAATATATACATACATGTAAAAGATCTTATTTATTTATAAGAGAGCAGGAGAACCAGAGCATCACTCTGGCGCGTGCAATGCCAGGCATCCAACTCAGGGCCTCACCCTTGCAAGTTCAGTGCTCCAGTCACTGGGCCACCTCCTGGACCCCAGCTTCCAGACAGGGCTTCTGAGAGGGGTCAGAGACACTCAGAGGGCAGATGGATTTGGGGGAAGATCCATGCCAGCGTCACACTTCTCACATGGATTACTCTGTTCATTCATTCACTGCCTGGCTCCTGCCAAGTCCTGTTACCCTCTGCATCACCCGACTGTCTGGAAGCACTAATGGTCTGGGGAGACAGCACAGTGGTTCTGCACCAGTCTCTCATGTCTCAGACTCTGAGGCCTGGGTTCAATCCCCTGCATCATCATAAGCCAGAGCTGAGCAGTTCTGAGGTGACAGACAAAAATGGGAGCACTGCCATGTGGTGAAGAAAAGGAATGGGGTGTTGCCCAGCACCCATGAGAACTCCCTATTGGAAGCCAGAGTGACAGGACTCCTAGGAGTTTGCAGACCTCAGGCTCAGCAAGTCCTGTAGGACGGGGCAGGAACTAACCCTCTCCAGGTACGGGGGCTCGGCACCCCGACAGAAGCCCCCTTCTTTTCCACCTGTACTCAGTCATGAAGCAACTCAGAAGCATGTCTAGCATACAGTTCACTCGTGGCCCAGAGATGCCACCAGCATCTCCCAGGCAGTGACAGGACTTACCTTGACTGGCCGAGGTTTGCAGGCAGCCTGGGAACTGGCTCTGGGCAAATGCTTGGTAAGCACAGCCCTGCCCTGCAATGCTGTTTGCCTCACTGTCGGCTGCACTGTTGAAATGAATTAAATTGACTGGTTTTCGTTAGTTTGTTTTTGCCTTCATTTGCTGGGGCTTAGTGCTTGGTGCCAACACTATGAATCCACCACTTCCCCCCAGCCCCTTTTTCTTTTGATAGAACAGAGAGAAATTGAGATGAGAGGGATAGATAGAGAGGGAAGGAAAGGGAGATACCTGTAGACCTGATTCACTGCTTGTGAAACATCCCCTGTATAGGTGGGGAGCCAGGGGCTTGAACCAGGATCCTTGTGTATAGGACTATAATGCACTTAACTAAGCGCACCACCATTTGGCCACCTAAATTGACTTTTCAGTTCAGGTTGTCATCTGGCAGTGGGACCTCTGGGGGGGGGGGGAATAAAAAAGTCTGTGGAAAGCCAGACTCCCAGATTGCTTGAGAAATCAGGTTCTGGATAGCTATTCCAGAAGTGTTGTGGAGGCCAGGCAGTGGCACGCCTGTTTAAGCACACACCTAACAGTGTGCAAGGACCCAGGTTCAATTCCCTGGTCCCCACTTGCAGAAGGGAAGCTTCATGAATGGCGGAACAGGGCTGCAGGTGTCTCTCTGTCTCTCTCCCTCTCTATCTCCCCTCTCCTCTCAATTTCTCTGTCTCTATCCAATAACAAGTAATTAAAAAAAAGAAGAAAAAAAAGTGTTGTGGGTGGCTGTATGAGTTAAGGGTGGGCCTTTGAGGGGACCCTCCAGAACCCAGGGGTCGCCCACCCAGAAGGTCCCTACAGGTGAATTCCTCAGGGCGGCTGATGAGCGGGACCTCAGGCATGTTCAGGACCATTTCCACCTTGTGTATGTGGGGAGCAGGCCCCTCGAGCTGGCAGGTGAGGAGGGAGGGAGGAAGAGCGGAGGTGTTCTAAAGTTCCCCCTCCCCTCTGGGGCTGGCCAGGCCATCTCGGAGTCAGCCGGTAACCCAGACAATTTGGGTAATTGCTCTCAGGCGCCCTAAATCCACCCTGGCATTGTGGAGGGGATAACCTCCCTATTGTCACACACCTCTCTTAACCCTCGGGGCAGACAGTCCCTATGTAGTCTGGGTTCATTCTTCTGGCTTCACTTTTGTTGACAGGCCCATGTCGCCTTTGTAGTTGCTCTGCTGGCTTGGGGGTTTTGAGAGCAAGGACTGTGAAAGAGCCGCAGAGGGAATTAACCAGCTGAGTTAACACACTCCCCAGCAGAAAAGAAAACAGTGTGGAAAATGACAAACAAGGGGGTGGGTGATGGCAGCACACCTGGTTGAGCACACGTTACAGTGTACAAGGACCAAGGTTCCAGCCCCTAGCCCCTAGTCCCCACCTGCTGGGGGAAAAGCTTCACAAGCAATGGTGTCTCTCTCTATCTCTCCCTTGCTATCTTCCCCATCCCTCTTGGTTTCTGTCTAATACATAAATAAATGAAATACTTTTTAAAATGACAAACAAGGCCTGGCAGTGGCACAAGTAGTTCAGCACATGCATTACAGTGCACAAGGATCCTAGTTCAAGCCCTCGGTCCCCACCTGCAGGGGGGAAGCTTCCTGAGCAGTGAAGCATTGCTGTGGGTGTCTTTCTCTGTCGCCTCACTTCCCTCTTGATTTCCATCTCCAGTCAATCAATAAATAATAGCAAATCTTTAAGAAAAATTGGTGAAGGAGGACTCCCACTGGAGTGACGCGCAGACACGTTTCACAGGATGAGAGATTGTGCTCAGGTGACAACAGCTGTCTTGTAAATTGCTAATAGTAATAATCTCGGGAGTTGGGCGGTAGCGCAGCAGGTTAAGGACAGGTGGCGCTAAGGACTGGCGTAAGGATCCCGGTTTGAGCCCCCGGCTCCCCACCTGCAGGGAGTTGCTTCACAGGCGGTGAAGCAGGTCTGCAGGTGTCTATCTTTTTCTCCCCCTCTCTCTCTGTCTCCCCCTCCTCTCTCCATTTCTCTCAGTTAGGACTGAGATGACAACAATGATGACATCAATAACAACTACAATAATATTACAATAATAAGGGCAACAAAAGGGAAAATAAATAAATATTTTAAATAATAATAATAATCTCAGTACAGTAAACAGCAAGACATGTGACTATCAATGGAAGCTGAAATCACGTGAACTTGAAGCTGTGGAACCAGATCTTCGCATATGTGACTTCACCAATCCAGGCTCCATCTCTCTCTTTTTAAAACTCAGAGAGGGAGGCAGAGAGGAGAGATATCACAGCACCAAAGCTTCTTCCAGTGCCATAGCACCTCCTGTTTGGAGATAGGGCTTGAACCTATGCCATAGGCCTGACAATGCAGGTATCCTACCTGGCGAGTAAGGGCCCAGGTTCAAGTCCTCGGTCCCCATTTTGGGGCTGGAGCTTTGTGAGTGGTGAAGCAGTGCTGCAGGTGTCTTTCTCTTCCCCCTTCCCTCTAAAGTTCTCTGTCTCTATCTAAACAAACTAAATAAATAATAATAACAATATTTTCTATTTGCCTTCATGATTTCTTCTTCAACCCAGGGGTATTTCAGAAATAAGTATCTGTCTTAGCAGACAGGTGCTGTTTCCCGTCAGTCATGCTGCTGCTCTTTCTGGCATAATTGCAGGTCCTAGAATGTGCACTGTGTGATTTCAGATCTTGGAAATGTGCTGAGGCTTGCTTGACAGCTCAGCACGTACTCATTTCTGTCCTGTTTCACCTGTACTTGAACGAGTGTTTTGCAGTGTGGGCACTCTGGCGCTCACTCTCAAGTCGATGGAGTTTGCTAATTGTGGCATTTGCGTGTGCCTTGTCATTACTGACATTCAGTACACTCTCAGTTCTGAAGAGAGATGTTAAAATGTCTCTGGTCTTGATTGTGTATTTACCTCTGGTAGTTCTGCCAGGTTTCACTTTGCCAATTTTGAGACTGTGTTATTAAGTGCATATGAATTTAGAATTGTTTTATCTTCCTGGAAAACCGACTTTTCCCAAAAGAGAGGTGGGGGCGAGAAAAATAGAAACCCCCTATAGCACTGACCCACCACTCACAAGCTTTGCCCTGCAGGTGGGGTACTTGACCTTGATTTCTCATCCCTGTTTTGTTCTGTCTTGTTTTTGGTGCTACAGGTTAAACCTAAGACCTCACATATTAGAAATATTCACTCAGCTACTAAATTACATGCTCAGCCCTGTCTTTTCCACTCTGTTTATATATTTATATATTTTAAATTTTTTTTTTTTTTACCAGAGCACTGCTTGTCTCTGGCTTATGGTGGTGCTGGGAATTTAATGTCTTTCTTACATGCATGTAAACATAGCAGCTTGCTTCACATCCCATGAAATGTACTCTTGACATCCAGAAATAAGATCTGGTGGTCAGTGGCACCTCCTTCCAGCTCTGCGGTTTTGTTGTTTTAAAGTGGAAACAGGATAGCTCAGGTAGAGTGAACGCCTTGCCATGTGCCAAGACCACCTCCTGGGAATGCCATGCACAGCATGGGACAGGGAGAAAATTGCACAGAAGGTGGAACAGTGCTGAACTGTCCCTCCCATCTCCCCCCCGCCTCTGTCTCTGTCTGTCTTTCTCTCAAAGGCCCAGGAGTCTGCTCAGTGATATCCTGTCAGCGCAAGGATCTGAGTTCATTTCCCAGTGCCGCACTCAAATCTGTGTGGTGATGCTGTTGGTTCTGTTTCCACTGCTTCCTGATTCCCTGTTGGTTCTGTTTCCACTGCTTCCTGATTCTTACGGTGGGCCTTCGGGTAGCTTGTTGTTTTTGACTGAGTGCTGGACTACATCTGAGCAGCTGTAGAAAAACTGAAACCAGAATGGTGTTGTCATTACCCCCTTGTGGTGCTTCTGCTGGGTACCCTACCCTGGGTGGCTCTAAACTCTGTTTTTCCTTCTCCAACGCCACAAACCTAGAAAATTTAGCTTGGCTTTCCGGCTTCGGCCATGCTGGGGGTGGACCATGAGGAAGGAGGCACCAGGTTCCTCTCCGCAGGTTGCCATGTTCCCCCGGCTGTGACTCTGACTTAGCTGTGAGCTGAGTCACTCTGGTGCCTTCAGACATCTGTACTTGAAACCCTGTCCCGTGTTTCTTTTCTCTCTCTCTCTCTCTCTCTCTCTCTCTCTCTCTCTCTTTCCCACCTGCAAAGTGTTTTCTGTGTTGTCGGAACTACACTAACCTGTAGGCGCGACTGTCTCCCTGCTCCACAGATCCTCAACAGCTATGTCCACTTTGAGGTGTCCCACGGCCCCTCGGACGTGGCTTCTATGAAGCTGCCCAGATCACGTGTGACGGACGGGGAGTGGCACCACCTGCTGATAGAACTGAAGAGTGCCAAGGAGGGCAAGGACATCAAGTACCTGGCAGTCATGACCTTGGACTATGGGCTGGACCAGGTGTGTGGCCACTTGCCCCCTGATAGGAATAGATGCCCCCCTCCCTTTTGGCAGACTGGGGGCAGCTAGGGGTCCTGCCTGATGCCGTGTGGAGAGCAAGTGCACACTCCCTGCAGGACCCCCCCCCCCCCACCTTGTGCTGAGGTCACTGGCGTCTGCACTCCCAGTGACCCACACCCGCAGTGGTTTCTTTTGGCAAAGGTTTCTTGAGCAGTGACTTGTGCCTCTGGGGCAGGGGGATGAGATTAGGGACTCCCGGGCCCCTGGCTGCAGTGTGGTGCGTGGGTGAGCACAAGACCAAGAGCACAGAGGGGCCGGGCCCTGGGTGGGGTGGTGGCTTTCTGGACAGGGATCTCTATCTCTCTATCTATCTCTTATTTAATACTTTATTTTTGAGAGAGATGCAGAGAGAGAGAGGAACACCAGAGCACTGCTCAGCTATGGCTTATGGTGGTACGGGGGGATTGAACCTGGAATTTCTGGAGCCTCAGGCATGAGGATGCCGGGAGAGCCTGAGGGTGCTTCTTCCCGAGCTAGTGCTCTCTGGCTTGGAGAGAACTCAACTGGAGCTGATCTAGGCTGCTGCGTGGGAGAGGGACCAGGAACGCGTGCTGCACCAACTTCCGCAGGAGATACACTCTGGAACTCTCGGAGCCGGAAAGCAATTTCCAAGTGTCTTTAATCAGAAGAGCAGCTGTTTTTATACTCTCCAAGTAGGGTGGAAACAGGATGTGACATAGAGAGGGTGGAGCGAAAAGTGACTGGTGGAAGATCAGGGTGTGACAAGGAGAGGGGGTGGAGCAGGCGAGAATTCTACCACTAAACCACCAATGCCCTGGAGGGAGTGTGGTGCTTTATGTAAATGTAAAAGTGATTTATGTAAATAGACCAAAGCTTTGAATGGGATTAAATCTATCCCTATATGGGCATATGGTTAAGCAGAAGCCAGGGGGAGCTGGCATACTATCCAACATGAGAGTCTGTTTGCGTAACCATGATGCCGTCTTATCTCCCCAGCCCCAGGCAGGGATCTCTTTCATGAAGTACACTGTGCTCATCTGCTTGCCTAGCAGATGGAGAGACTCCTGGGATTATTTTTTGAGACATCTACTCACTTACGGGGCCACTTGAGAGGTCTAAGTGGCCTGGAGGAGTGTGCGCCAGCCCACTCGCGGCACTGAGCGTCAACAGCGCTGTGTTCCGTGTCGGGCTTCCTAGGGCCCGAGGACCCGGCAGAAACGTCTTAGGTTCTGCGGACAGTGAGCCCACTTTCCACACACCCAGTACTTTTTCCCAAGGTGGTGATTGATGGCAAAGTGCTTGGTAGTAGTTGCTTTTGGAGGTGGCAGGCGTGCCCGTTCCCTTGCCATGTGTCCACCTTGGCTGGACTGGCATATGGAAAGGTCCTCTGGCTGGGTCCCTCACCTGCCCGCCACACGCACACACCTGCTGTCCACACCAGCAGAGCCCCCCTCCACCCCCTCCACCCCTCCCCCAATCCAGACACCCAGGTGTTGTCAGGGGAGCTGACGGAGGCAGGGGCAGAGCGATCACTTTTAGGCCCCTCCTTGCTGGCTGGGAAGCTTCTCCTGAGTGGTGGCTGTTGCCGTCTCCTTGGGCAGGACACAGTGCAAATCGGGAACCAGCTCCCAGGGTTGAAGATGAGAAGCATCGTGGTGGGAGGTGTGTCTGAAGACAAGGTGTCCGTACAGCGTGGCTTCCGGGGCTGCATGCAGGTATGGCCTGGTGGGGACCATCTCCTCGGGCAAGTTTATGATTCTTAATAGCTGAGTAGTATTCCACTGTAGATACAGACCGTAACTTTCTCAGCCACTCATCTGTTATTGGACACCTGGGTTGCTTCCAGGTTTGCGTCCAAGGTTTTGGGGAGTTGTTTTCTTTGAAGCTCACACTGTGCTCTAGCTTTACGTCTTCTCTCAATTCTTCTGTCTCCTCCCCTCTCTGGAACATTCAGGCTGCATCCCTACTCCTGTGCCTTGCTTGGACCCTCTGCCTGGGCTCCTCAGTTCAGCCACCCCTTCCGCCATGAGACGCCTGCTTCCATCCTCATCAGCACCCACCTCAGTGAGAGGCCAAGAGCATCCCTTCCGCACACGTTGTGCCAGGGATGAAAGTCAGGGCCCTATGCCTATGAGTCCTTGCTCTACCACTGAGCCACCTCCTGGCCGTGCTCATCTTATTACCCACACTCATGTTTTCCTTTGGACAACAACTGTGGGATTGTTGGAATGTGGAATTAGTCCGTCTCCATTCCCGTGTCCCCATCCACAACACAAACCCAAGGGTGTCAGACACAACCCATTCCCACCACCTCCCCACCCATCCCAGTCCCATAGGCTCATGAGGCCTTGTTTGTGAAATGAGGAGGTTTGGGGGTTCTCCGAGCCCGAAGGCCAGGGGGACTGAATGTGGCTGCCCTGTTCTTGTGCAGGGAGTGCGGATGGGGGAGACGTCCACCAACATCGCCACACTGAACATGAAGGATGCGCTCAAGGTCAGAGTGAAGGACGGCTGTGACGTGGAAGACCTGTGCGCCTCTAACCCCTGCCCTCTGCACAGCCGCTGTCACAACACCTGGGACAGCTTCTCCTGCATCTGCGACAAAGGTGGGAGCCGGTACCTACACCCCTTGGGTGCCTGTCTGCAGGAAGGTGCCACCTGCAGGTTAAAATACACCCAGGAAAGCCAGGTGGGGCATCAGCCTCCCTGTCTACCTCCTGTGGGCCTGTGGGACCCTGAGCTTTTTATTTTTTATTTTAATGTATTTATTTATAAAATGGAAACACTGGTAAGACCACAGAATAAGAGGAGTACAATTCCCACACCAGAATTCTGTATGCCATCCCCTCCCCTGACAGCTTTCCTATTCTTTAACCCTCTGGGAGTATGGACCCAGGGACATTATGGGATGCAGAAGGCGGAAGGTCTGGCTTCTGTAATTGTTTCCCTGCTGAACATGGGTGTTGACAGGTTGATCCATACTCCCAGCCTGTCTCTCTCTTTCCCTAGTGGGGAAGGGTTCTGGAGAATCGGAGCTCCAGGACACATTGGTGGGGTTGTCTGTCCAGGGAAGTCTGGTTGGCATCATGATAGCATCTGGAACCTGGTAGAGTTATCATATAAAGCTAAACAAATTGTTGATTAATGGTGAACCTAAAGGCTGGAATATTGCAGATGAAGATTTGGGGTCTTCGTTTGGAAATAACTAGTAGGTCTGTTTTAGGTATATTCTAAAGGGCCCATGACTTTATTAGTTTTTGCCTGAGCCTGACATCTGAGCTTTGTTTTTTAAGTAGGTGTGAGCCCTCCTCAGCATGCATTCCTAGGTCCCCTCTTTTTTTGGGACGTGGGATACTCCAGGTTGTTCTTGGGAGCTGGGCAATAGTGCAGTGGGTTAAGTGCACATGGCACAAAGCATAAGGACCAGCACAAGGATCGTGGTTTGAACCCCCTGGCTCCCCATCTGCAGGGGGGGTTGATTCACAAGTAGTGAAGCAAGTCTACTGGTGTCTGTCTTTCTCCCTCTCTGTCTTCCCCCTTCCCTCTCAATTTCTCTCTGTCCTATCCAGTAAAATAAATAAATAATTTAAATGCATATGTATATATTTTTATGGTTGTGTCAGAATTTTTTTCTTTTCTTTTTCTCTTTTTTTTTTTTTTTTTTTTTTGCCTCCAGGGTTCTTGCTGAGGTTCAGTGCCTCCACTACAAATCCACTACTCCTAGAGGCCATTTTTCCCATTTTGTTGCCCTTGTTGTCATTATTTTGACTGTTGCCATTGCTGTTGTTGGATAGGACAGAGAAATTGAGAGGGGGAGAGAAAGATAGACACCTGCAGACCTGCTTCACCACCTGTAAAACAACCCGCCTGTAGGTGGGGAACTGGGGGCTCAAACTGGGATCCTTATGCTGGTCCTTTCATTTTGCATCATGTGCGCTTAACCTGCTGGGCCACAGCCTGGCTCCCGGTTGTCTCAGAATTTGTGAGGTGTTGCAATTGTCCTTAGCTGGTGTGATGTCCTGAGTGTGCTGAGGCAGTCGGTACCCCAACCCGACAGCTCCTGCTACCAAGGGGCAGCCTAGGAGGCCCCTTGTTTGTCTCCAGGTCTGACTCAAAGCCCAGCAGAGAGGAAGCTTGGGAAGCTTTTGTGGAGTGGGGTGGGCTCTGTGTCATGCTGACTTGTCTCCACAGGCTACTTCGGACGTAAGTGTGTGGATGTGTGTCACCTCAACCCCTGCGAGCACGTGGCAGCCTGTGTGCACAGCACCAGCGCCCCTTGGGGCTACGTGTGTGAGTGCGGGGCCAGCCACTATGGGCAGTACTGTGAGAACAGGTGAGCACACCACAGGACCCTGTGCCCAGTGGCCCCTCCTTTTGCTGTGACTTGGAAGGAGAGAGGAAGAGAGACACCTGCAGCAATGTTTTACCACTTATGAAGCCCCCCACCCACACACACACACATGCATGTGGGGACAGACCAGGGGCTTGAATTCAGATGCCTGCACACGGTAAAATGTGTCTCTCTTCCTCTCTCCTTCTGTCCCCCCCCTTTTTTTTTTTTTGGCCTCCAGGGTTATCGCTCAGGCTGAGTGCCTGCACTATGAATCCACTGTTCCTGGAGGTTATTTTTTCTCCTTTTGTTGTACTTGTTGTTTATCATTGTTGTTGTTATTGCTGTCATTGTTGTTGGATAGGACAGAGAGAAAAGGAGAGAGATGGGGAAGACGGAGAGGGGGGAGAGAAAGATAGACACCTGCAAACCTGCTTTGCCACCTGTGAAGCAACCCCCCTGCAAGTGAGGAGCCAGGGTCTTGAACCGGGATCCTTACGCCGATCCATGTGCTTTGGGCCATGTGTGCTTAACCTGCTGCACTACCGCCTGGCCCCCTCTTCTTGATTTCTTTCTATTCTGTACACTTAAAAGAAGAAAATGGCCTCCAGGAGCAATGGATTTGTTGTGTAGGCATTGAACCCCAGCAGTGACCCTGCTGGCAATTAAAAATAAATAAATAATATAAAAAACAACTAATCAGGGGACCAGGTGGTGCCGCACCCAGTAAAGTGTGCATGTCAACGTGCAAAAGGGTCCGGCTTTAAAACCCCAGTTCCGCTGCAGAGACACCTGCACAGGGGAAGCTTCACGAGTGGTGAGGCAGTGCTGCAGCAGGTATCTCTCTCTTCCTTATCCTCTCTCCTCCCATCTTTCTGTCTCTCACCCTCTATCCAAAAATAAATAAATAAAATCACTGACAAATGGTGGTAGAGTCGTGCAGGTACCAAACCCAAAGTATAAAAATAAATAAATAAATAAATTATTTTTCTAAAAAATTCTTTTTTTAAAACTAAAAAAAAAATTCTTTTTTTTTTTTTTTTTGCCTCCAGTTGTTAGGGCTTGGTGCTGGCACTACGAAGCCACCTTCTGGCAGCCTCACCCCCTTTTTTATTTTTAAATTTGATAAGACAGAGAGAAATTGAGAGAGGGAGAGAAAGACACCCTGGCAGGTAGGGACCAGGGGCTCGAACCTAGATCCTTGTGCTTTGTGTTATGTATGCTTAACCTGGTACGCTACTGCCCAAACCCAGAAAAAAAAATTTTTTTTGATTAATTAGAAGCACATCCTCAGAATTTGGAAATGGGGACACGGGGTGAGGGGAGCAGGGCCACTTGACTCAGAATCCAGAGCTGAGCCAGGCCTTTGACAGGCTTCCTCTGGTTCCAACAAGGACAATCCGTTCGCCTTCTTTCCTTCTTACTTTCCCAACAGGATCGACCTTCCGTGCCCCAAAGGCTGGTGGGGGAACCCTGTGTGTGGGCCCTGTCACTGTGCTGTTGGCAAAGGCTTTGACCCCGACTGCAACAAGACCAACGGACAGTGTCAGTGCAAGGTGAGACCCGGGAAGGCGGCCGCCTGTGCACTCACTCCCGCCTGTGTGTGTACAGCACACGCGTGCAGTGCAGACACCACTCCAGGACACACCCACACACAGCATGTGTATGCAGTCACGTCTGCACACACCCGTGTACGTATGTGGCTTTGGGTGTTCACAGCCTGCCACTGAAGGCATTGTGAATTCACCAGGCTGGTTCTTCTTTGGGTTAGACTGTGGGAACTGGAACCATTGACCCCACATCCACTTGATAACTGGAAATCTTGCAGTTTCTCTGAGGTCAGCTTTTCCTTAGCCCCAGCCACAGCTGTCTTCATTGGCCATTTTCCAGGTCTTCTGTCAAATGCTTGGTAAAATGGCAGGCTTTGCTCTGAGTGAGTGACACGGAGCTCCCCTCCTGAATCACATGGGGCCTCTGTTTCCCATCCTGAAAACCATGAGGCCCTTGGTGAGGGAGGTCCTGCTGTCACTGGGATGGGCAAGGAAATTGCCCTGGGTTGTGTCCCTCAGCTGCTCCCAGCAGGCTGCTTACTGTCACTGAGACCCCACTGAAAACAGGGTCTGACTGGACTCCTGAATACTTACATTAAACCAACTGGACTTCCCTAGGCAGATGTCTCCACCAGTGTGTCCTGGAGCCCCACTTCTCCAGAACCCCACTCTACTAGGAAAAGAGAGAGAGAGGCCGGGAGTCTGGATCGACCTGCCAACACCCATGTTCAATGGGGAAGCAGTTACAGAAGCCAGACCTTCTACCTTCTGCACCCCATCATGACCCTGGGTCCATGCTCCCAGAGGGATAAAGAATAGGAAAGCTATCAGGGGAGGGGATGTGATCCAGAGTTTCTGGTGGTGGGAATTGTGTGGAGTTGTACCCCTCTTATCCTATGGTTTTTGTCAGTATTTCCTTTTTATAAATAAAATAAGTAAATAAATAAAATATAGATCCTGGTCTGGGAGGTGGAACAGTGGATAAAGCAGTGGGCTCTCAGGCATGAGGTCTTGGGTTTGAGCCCCAGCATTGCATGTACCAAAGCGATGCTCTGGTTCTCTCTCTCCTTACTACCCCCCTATCACTTCTCTCACTCTCTCATTAGTAAATAAATAAATCTTTTATGGCTCAGGCTTGGCAGGCTAGCCATAGTGTGGTGGTGGATGTGACATGAGTTGGTGGCAGAGTAGCTGAAAAGTGAGGAGTCTTTGGAGAAAATGTACCTAGAATTTTTCTCTCATAGGAAATTACTGACCAGCTGGTGGTGGTGCACCTGGTTGAACACACACGTTACCATAAATCAGGACCTGGGTACAAGCCCCCACTCTCCACCCCCTACTTGCAGGGGGGAACCGTTTGTGAGCCATGAAACAGTGATGTAGGTGTCTCTCTCCCTCTCAAATTAAATATCTGCTGATTTCAGTGAGAGAGAAAGACAGATACCAAGGCACTGCTCAGTGCTGAGGATTGAACCTGGAGCCTCAGAGCCTCAGGCATGAAAGTCTTTTGCAGGGAGTCGGGCTGTAGCGCAGCGGGTTAAGCGCAGGTGGCACAAAGCACAAGGACCGGCATAAGGATCCCGGTTCGAACCCCGGCTCCCCTCCTGCAGGGGAGTCGCTTCACAGGTGGTGAAGCAGGTCTGCAGGCGTCTGTCTTTCTCTCCTCCTCTCTGTCTTCCCCTCCTCTCTCCATTTCTCTCTGTCCTATCCAACAACGACAACAACAATAATAACTACAATAATAAAACAACAAGGGCAACAAAAGGGAATAAATACATAAAATAAATTTTTAAAAAAGACTTTATAAAAAAAAAGAAAGTCTTTTGCATAACCATTGTGCTATCTCCCCAGCCTTCTTTTCCTCTCTCTATATCCCCACCTCCCCCCCTAGATTTCTCTTGGTCTCTATCCAATAATAAATAAGTACATAGATAAATAAATATTTTACAAAAGAAATCATTGAGGGAGCCAGGTGGTTACACACCCAATTAGGTTCATGGAGCACTATGCACGAGGATACATGCAAGGACCCGGGTTTGAGCCCCCGCTCCCCAACTGCAGCAGGAATGCTTCACCGGTGGTGGAGCAGGTCTGCAGGTGTCTACATTTCTCTCCCTATCTCCCTCCTCCTCCTCCTCTTCCTCCTCCTCCTCCCTCCAATTTCTCTCTGTCCTATTGAATGGGAAAAAGGAAATAAGGGGGGGAAAAGGCTCCCAGAAGCAGTGGATTTGTAGTGCCAACCCCCAGTGACTGGAAGCAAAAAAAAAAAAAGTATAGAGAACTCTTCTCCCGTCTCAGGGTGACTACGAGTGTCTCAGTGCTTCCTCTTGCCATTGAAACTTTACACATAGTCACAACCCGTTGTGGGAGCAGTTCTGTCTCTGTTACAGAAGTCTGGACAGACTCCAGAATGTGCCCAAGTCACTATCTAACCCAGTTCTCGAGGATGCACAAGGGCCATGTGACCAGTAAACAGGCATAAACTCAGGATTTGCCGAATCCAAAGCCCATGATCTTTTTTTTTTTTTTAATGGTGTCTCATTGTCTTTATTTGCATTTCTCTGACAAGCAATAACTTGGAGCATTTTTTCATATGTTTGTTGGCCTTTTGTATCTCTTCTTTGGTGAATATTCTGTTCATATCCTCTCCCCATTTTTGGATGGGGCCATTTTTTTAGCAGCCTCCTGTGCTGCTTTTTTTTTTATTATTTATTTTTTTAATTTATTCCCTTTTGTTGCTCTTGTTTTATTGTTGTAGTTATTATTGTTTTTATTGATGTCATCATAGTTGGATAGGACAGAGAGAAATGGAGAGAGAGGGGAAGACAGAGAGGGGGAGAGAAAGATAGACCTGCTTCACTGCCTGTGAAGCGATTCCCCTACAGGTGGGGAGCGGGGGGCTTGAACTGGGATCCTTATGCCGGTCCTTGCGCTTTACACCATGTGGACTTAACTCACTGTGCTACCGCCCGACTCCCAGGGTCATTTTGTTGTTGTTGTTGCTGCCGAGTTTGATGGGCCCATGATCTTGACCCTCACATGCCCAGAGGTAGACATTCAGGTGGCTTTTAATTTCTTTTTTCTTTTTATTATTAGATAGGACAGATAGGAAATAGAGATGGGGGGTGGTAGAGAGGGAGAGAGACAAAGAGACACATGCAGACCTGCTTTACTGCTCATGAAGCTTCCCCCCCTGTGGGCCAGGAGTAGGGGCCCGAACCCAGGTCCTTGCTCATGGTAATTTGTTCACTTAACCAGGTGTGCCACTGCCTGGCCCCCAATTTCTTTTTTATGACAGGTAGGGAAAAAGACCAAAACAATTCCTTTTTTGCTGTGTGTGATATCTTTTTTGTGTCTCACGTGTTGCCAGTGATTAAACTGACAACTTTACACATGCAAGACATGTGATTCATTGCTGAGCCATCTCCCAGATAAATAATTTTCAACAACCACAAAAACACAGGCCAGCAAATAGCACCTCCTGGGTAGAGTGCCTGCTTTAATATGTTCACAGCCCAGGTTTGAGCCTGGCTGTGGGGTCATTCTCTCTGTCTCTGTCTGAAAAAGTCAGCCTGAAGTGGTAAAACCCTGGCAATGACAGAAAAAAAAATCTACAAGAAATGAGGTGGGGAGTGTTTTTCGGAATGTTTGCCCCATCTCACCATCGGAAGTCATGCCCTGGGGACATGGAGGCAGGAGAGGAAAGGGGCCTGGTGGTGGCCCACATGGTGGAGTGCACACGTTACCATGGGCAAGGTCTCGAGGTCAAGCCCCTGGTCCCTACATTCGGGGGTGGGGGGCAGCATCAAGGGTGGGGGGGCAGAGCTGCAGGTATCTCTCACTCCCCCTCCTGCTGTGTCTCCCCTTTCCCTCTCAATTTCTCTCTCCTATAAAAATATATAAAAGAAAAGTCCTTTAAAAAAGATAGAGAGTGATCCTGGAGGTGGCACAGTGGATGAAGCACTGAACTCTCAAGCATGAGATTCTGGGTTCGATCCCCAGCAGTGTATGTACCAGGGTGACGTCTGGTTCTTTCTCTCTTTCCTCCTATCTTTCTCATTAATAAATAAATAAAACATTTTTTTAAAAAATGATAGAGATGGGAGTCGGGCTGTAGCGCAGCGGGTTAAGCGCAGGTGGCGCAAAGCACAAGGACCGGCGTAAGGATCCCGGTTCGAGCCCCCGGCTCCCCACCTGCAGGGGAGTCGCTTCACAGGCGGTGAAGCAGGTCTACAGGTGTCTGTCTTCCCCTCCTCTCTATCTTCCCCTCCTCTCTCCATTTCTCTCTGTCCTATTCAACAACGACAACAACAATAATAACTACAACAATAAAACAACAAGGGTAACAAAAGGGAATAAATAAATAAGATAAATATTTTTTTAAAAAAATGATAGAGATAGGAGTGGGCAGGATGCCTGCTGGAAACATCTTTTCAGGCTTCTGCTGGCACCTGATGCCTGGACACTGCTGCTCTTGCAGGAGAATCACTACAAGCCCCCAGAGCAGGACAGCTGCCTGCCATGTGACTGCTTCCCTCACGGCTCCCACAGCCGCGCCTGTGTCACTGACACGGGGCAGTGTGCCTGCAAGCCTGGTGTTATCGGCCGCCAGTGCAACCGCTGTGACAACCCTTTCGCAGAGGTCACCACGCTTGGCTGTGAAGGTATGAGGTGCCCCGTGACCCACCTTGGGCTGCTGGACGTGTGCGACTGCAGACTCCGTGCCCTCCTAGGGCCGCTTCTGGTCTCACTGTCCACTGGCTCTCCCAGAAACTCAGCCCTGTCGGTGTGGTGAGAGCCTGGGTCATGACCCACCCTTTTTCAAACATGAATGAGGGAAGAAAAAAGTTCAGTTCCTGGTGGGGGCAGGGCCTTCCTTGGGGAGGAGAGAGGGTATATTTGAGGGTACAGCCATGCTAGACTGAATCTTCTCTCCTTTGTCCCCCAGTGATCTACAATGGCTGTCCCAGGGCATTTGAGGCTGGCATCTGGTGGCCGCAGACCAAGTTTGGGCAGCCAGCCGCGGTGCCATGCCCCAAGGGATCTGTGGGTAAGTCCCAGCAACCTGTGGCTCCTGCTGGGCAGGAGACTGGACAGGGACACTCAGCTGGCAAGCAAGTCAGTCGAGGTATCTGAACTCCCAGGGAATGTGTGTGAATAAATGTTTCTTCAGCCAGAGCCTTGAGAGAAAATCAGATGGTACCTCCTCCATCATAAATAACAACACCTGGCATGGGAGTAAGAAAAACATAGAGGGTGGGGTTGCTGGTGCTTTGTGTCCCCATCCTCAATATTTTATGTATTGTTTATCAGATAGAGATAGAGGGAAATTCAAAAGGAGAGGGAGCTAGGGAGGAAAAGAATGAAAGAGAGGGGGCTGGGTGGTGGTGCACCTGGTCGAGCAGTCCAGTGTGCAAGGACCCAGATTCAAGGCCCCGGTCTCCACCTGCAGGGGAAAAGCTTCACAAATGGTGAAGCTGGGCTGCGGGTGTCTCTCTTTCTCCCTCGTTATCTCCTTCCCTTCCCCTCTCAATTTCTCCTTGTCTCTATTCAATAATAAATACATATATTTTTTTCCTCCAGGGTTATTGCTGGGGCTTGGTGCCTGCACCATGAATCCACTGCTCCTGGAGGCCATTTTTTCCCCTTTTATCATTGTTATTGTTGCTATTATTGTTGTAATTGATGTCATTTTTCTTGGATAGGACAGAGAGAAATGGAGAGAGGAAGGGAAGACAGAGAGGGGGAGAGAAAGATTGACACCCGCAGATCTGCTTCATTGCCTGTGAAGTAACACCCCTGCAGGTGGGGAGCCGGGGGCTTGAACTGGGATCCTTAACACTGGTCCTTGTGCTACGCGCCATGTGCGCTTAACCCACTGTGCTACCGCCCGACCCCCATAAATAAATTTTTTTTAAAAGAATGAAAAAGAGACAATTACAGCCTTGCTTCACTACTTATGAAGCTTCCCCTGTAGGTTCGGAGTGGGGACTTGACCCTGGGTCCTTGTGTGTTTGTAACATATGTGCTCAACTGGGTGTGCCCCCTGCAGGCCCTGTCAGTATTCTCTTTGTATGATGGGAACAGTGACTGGGTCCACAGCAGGGGACCGCCAGAAGTCCAGTCAGGTGGCACAGGAAGCAGCTCACAGCCCCGCACTGGCACGCCGTGACCACATACATTGTGCTCAGCACATGATTGAACTGGTTTCTGTTCCACACTCTTGCTCAGACGCCAGCTGCTGGTTGCTGGCAATCCCAGCGGCTGGTGGGACTGCTTGTATACTTCCAGCCGCTTTAGACGAGGCCCCAGGTGGGAGAGACCTAGTACTGGCTTCATAGCTAGCCACCACCCAGGGCCTTCACAGCTGGATGCGCCGGTTGATGTTGGTTTGGACACAGTTTCAACAGCTGCAGTCAGGGTTTCTGCCTCTGTTCTGGCCGCAGGAAACGCAATCCGGCACTGCAGCGGAGAGAAGGGCTGGCTGCCTCCCGAGCTCTTTAACTGCACCACCGGTTCTTTTGTGGAGCTCAAAGTCCTGGTAGGCTGGGCAGCAGGGACGTGTGTTGTAAAGGGGGTGGGCGTTCGGGAGCTGGGTGGTGCTGTTCAGAGGCAGCTTCAGTGCCCACATCTGCTCTGGGCACCACACGTCGGGCAGTCTGTAGGACCCTTCCTTTCCCTGAGGACCGAGGCTGCATCTGGCTCTGCAAACTCAGAGCCCCTCATTCAAGTCCAGGACCTTGCCGCCTTGCCCTTTGCTGAGAACAATGTCCTGTCTCCTTTCTTCTTTTTTTTTTTTTTTCCTCCTCCAGGGTTATTGCTGGGCTCGGTGCCTGCACCATGAATCCACTGCTCCTGGAGGCCTTTTTTTTTTTTTCCCCCTTTTGTTGCCCTTGTTGTAGCTTCGTTGTGGTTATTATTATTGCCCTTGTTGACGCATTTCGTTGTTGGATAGGACAGAGAAAAATGGAGAGAGGAGGGGAAGACAGAGAGAGAGGGGAGAGAAAGATAGACACCTGCAGACCTGCTTCACCGCCTGTGAAGCGACTCCCCTGCAGGTGGGGAGCCGGGGGCTCGAACTGGGATCCTTACGCCGGTGCCTGCGTTTTGCACCACATGCGCTTAACCCACTGCGCCACCGCCCGACCCCCTCCTGTCTCCTTTCTTCCACTTGGTGTCTTTGCCCATTGCTTTGGTCAGATGGACTCTCCTTCCTTGTCCCACCATCATCAGCCAGAGTCCATGCTGGGACGTGGGGTGAATTACTTTTTTAAATGCAGCACCAGGGAGTGAGCTCTAAGGGTCTTGTGCATGTACAATACTGCTGGACAGCCTCCTCAAACCCAACTTTTTTTTCCACATCATTTTTTTAATTTGTGATTAATAGTGGGCTACCAGATTGTAATTCCACACTGCACCCACCACCAAAGCTGTGTTCCCACTCTCCTAGAGCTCACCACCATAGTTCTCACAAAAAAAATCTTCAAAATAATTGGTTTGCTTCTGGGGTTTTCTTGTGTTGTTAGTTCGCTTATTTTTGCAAGTTCATGCCCATCATTTCTCTAGATTCCACATGAGTAAAACATTCTGTTTTGGTAGTTGTCTTTCTCTTTACTTATTTTACTTTCTCTTTACTTATTTTGCAAAGCATAATCACCTCCAGTTCCAGCCATTTTGTCCCAAAGGCCACAATGTCATCTTTTTTATTGCAGTATAGTATTCCATGGAGTATGTCTCATAATTTTGTAATCCAGTCTCCTGTCAGTGGCCAGCTCAACTTTTTGATTCTATGGCCTTCGAGGTAGAGAAAGAAAGGAGAGACACTGATAACGCCCCCCCATCCGTGAGCCCCCCCCACACACTGCTGTCCATGGTACTCCTATGTGGTGCTTGGAATTGAGTCCAGGGACTCAGGCAAGGCAAGGCCTGTGCTCCAACTGCTGAGCTATCTCTCAGCCCCTGATATTTTCCGTTTGAGGCAGTGCAAGAGAGAAAGAGCACACGGCACTACTCCACCTCCCATGGAGTTCCACTCATCTGTGTCCTTGGTTGTTCTCATGGGATGCCAGGATTCAAATGTGCAGCGTCATGCTTATAAGGCATTTGTCACCTTCTCAGCCCCTATTTTTTTTTCCAGGTTCTTTTCTTTTATATATACATAATTATCTTTTATTTGCTTGTTGGATAGTAGAGTCGGCCAGAAATTGAGTGGGAGGCGGGAGAGAGACACTTGCAGCCCTGCTCCACCACTTGTGAGGCTTTCTCCCTGCATGGGGGGAGCAGAGGCTCGAACCCATGTCCTTGCACGTTGTGCCGTGCACTCAACCAGGTGTGCCACCACCTGGCCCCTCTAGGTTCTTTTCTAACCAAGCAGTTTTCCCCAAGTTCTTATTTATTTATTTATAATTGTATTTATTAGATAGAGAGAGAAATTGAGAGGGGTGGGAGAGATAGATAAGGAAAGAAACAGAGAGACGCCTGCAGCCCGGCTTCACCACTCATGAAGCTCTCTCCCTGCACGTGGGGAGCAGGGACTTAAACCCGGGCCCTCACGCTCTGTAATGTGTGCGCCCAACCAGATGCGCCACCGCCTGGCCTGCCCCCAAGTTCTTCCCTAATGAGCACTTTCCACCAGAGAGTAGTGGAGTTACTGGGTGTAACCAGTAACCCAGGAGGAGAGTTTGCAGACACGGGCCTCTGCTGTGTCTCCTAGAATGAGAAGCTGAACCGCAACGAGACCCGCATGGACAGCGACCGCACCCTGCGCCTGGCCAAGGCGCTGCACAACGCCACGCAGCACACGCCCACGCTCTTCGGCAACGACGTGCGGACCGCCTACCAGCTGCTGGCCCGCATCCTGCAGCATGAGAGCCGGCAGCAGGGCTTCGAGCTGGCGGCCACGAGGGACGCCGACTTCCACGAGGTAGGCGGTAGGGGACGGACCCCGGGGGCCAGGTGCCCCGGCTAGTGTTTTGTGGCCGCGGCCTCAGAGGCTGCTTCCACCTGCTCCAGGGCCTGTGGGCGCCATGACCGCCGGGAGCCATTAGGTGGCCGCTGAGCGCAGTCTGGACAGTGATGCTGCTGCTGGGCCTGAGGGATTCGTGTGTCCTCACCTCCCCACCACTCCCCTCCGCAGGCTCCCCACTTCCCAGCATGTGCTGCAGCCCCTCTGCTTTATAGACAGGCAAGTAAGTGGGCAGAGTCGCTCATCTGGGAGCTGCCTGCTTGGCCGTGTGCGAGACCCAGGTTTGAGCCAGGCCCCCACAGCTCAGAAGGAAGCTTCAGTGCTGGGTGCTTTTCCTTCTCCCTCTCTCTCTCCCTCCCCATGTCCCCTTCCCTGCCTCCCTCTCTGCTCTACTCTCTGAATAAATAAATCCCCAGAGCAGTGAAGTCCCAGTGATGACAAAAGAGAAAGTACAGAGAAGCAAAGCCTGACACTCCCTGCTCATCGGGAAAGGGTTTTCCTCACTCTGGTATGTTGAGGCAGACAGGAGCCACACATACACACACACACCAACACAGACAGACACACAGACACACACACAGGAGACACACACACACACACACACACACACACACACACCCTGGCCTTGCAAAGTACTCAGGGTGACGAGACCTCCTGCTGCTTCTTCAACCCCCACTCCCTTTTTAACTTTCTTCCTTTTCTTTATTGAAAGGATTAATGGTTTATAGTTGACAGTGTGACACAGGCGTTGGTACATGTGTAACATTTCTCAGTTTTCCACATAACACTCTAACCTCCCACCTAGGTTCTCCTCTGTCATCATGGTTCAGGAACTGAACACTCACTCATGCCCCAGAGGTGGTTTTTGTTGTTTTTGTTTGTTTGTTTTGTTTACATTTATTTATGTTGTTAAAGTTCGGAGGCTCCAGCAGGCCGGGCTAGTGTCGCGGCGGTAGACAGAGACAGACTTGGGGACACATGGCTGGGCTGAGAAGCTGCAGTTTAATCTTTATTCACAAACGGGCAAATCACCACACCATGTGCTTCCCCATCATTCTCTCTCTGCGGCTGCTGCTGGGACTCTGGATGTCCTTAGCATAGGGGGCGGGGAGAAAGCGGGGCGCAAAACTAGCAAGGGCCAAACCAATTCTCTCAGAGGTCGGGGGGAAGGGGAGCAAACCAATATGAAACATACCAACAATTCCCCCTTCGGTTTTTAACTAAATGACCACAGTATCAGGGGTGTGGGGTAAACAGAAACCTATATTGTACAGGCATTTTCAAAAAAGAAACTGGCACAAACATGGAGAAACATGTAAGCGAGTAACAAGAACCAGTGTGCTGCCAAGGGAAGGCCTGAGGGGGCCATTTTTTGCCTCTGTGGGCAAAACTTTATCAGCTTAAAAAAAAACATTTCGGGAGTCGGGCGTAGAGCAGTGGGTTAAGCGCAGGTGGCGCAAAGCACAAGGACCGGCATAAGGATCCTGGTTCGAACCCCGGCTCCCCACCTGCAGGGGAGTCGCTTCACAGGCGGTGAAGCAGGTCTGCAGGTGTCTATCTTTCTCTCCTCTCTGTCTTCCCCTCCTCTCTCCATTTCTCTCTGTCCTATCCAACAATGACAACAACAATAATTACAACAATAAAACAACAAGGGCAACAAAAGGGAATAAATAAAATAAATATTTAAAAAAAAACATTTCCTGCCTCTGGGGGGGGCGTTACTTGCCTCGATGGGCATTTTCTAGCATGGGGGGAGGGTGAGGCCTAGAGTCCCAAGGCATGGCTGCAGTCAGTCTTTGAGAAACCCATTAGCACACAGGGAAGCTGCTAGTTTTGTGCAAAGTGTCTGAGGTGTACCAGTGAGTCCGATAGAAATGCGAGGCCAAAGCAGATGTCCACCGAAGAATTGTACGTCTGTCTCGATGGGGAATGTCAGCCATCGGAATTCTGCTTTTCTGTAGAGAACTCGACAGCTGCAATTCACTTACTTATGAAACAAAACTTGTAGCAGGTTAGAAGTTTACCACAATTGATAACTCTATTACAATTGGAAGTCCCTTCCAGCACAATTCCAAGGCTATTTAAAGTTCAAACAATAAAATGTGGAAAGGCAAACATGAACCATAGAAAGAAAAAAGCCTCAGGCATGAGAATTATTAGCATAACCATAGCAACCTATCGTTTCTAATTGAGAAGGAATTTAAGACTTTTACATATCAACAACGTCTTTTTAACCTTTTGTTACACCCATTCAAGATGGAGACACACCCTAGGTGTGCGCAGGTTTTTTTTTTACCAACTTAGTTAAAATATATTGATATTTAACTAATTTTTACCTCAGACTTTAAATGTAAGTTAATTTTATCTTTATGAGGATTACGTTGAAAACCTTTTTCATTTAACTTTGCCTGGTAAGAATTTAGCCTTAAAGTTATATTTTTAACCTTAAAGTTACTGTTTACCAAACTTTAAACACACACATAAACATGGTCATTAATACACAAGGAGAGAAACTTTTGTTAGTGTGTTGTCCAGCAGTCTTGGGCAGCTTCATTTCTAGGAATTGCAGGTTGTGATCTCTGGACGAATCTCTGCGTATTCTAGCTTGTCTGCCTTCAGACCCAAGCTGGAGATCTCTGCCAGGGGGCCCAGTTTCGGCAGGGAACCCGCGGTCTCCAGGTGGTCCGGGATCTGTCCAGACTTCATAGCACGAGGGTGGGCGGGCCAGCTGTGCAGGAGGTGCGGGCTGAGGTGCCATGGAGTGGCCACCAGGATAGGCTACCGCGGCCCTGCCCCATGGCCCTGCCATGTCTGCTGCCCTGTTCCCAGCGGCCGAGCAGCGTGGAGGGAGCCCACGCCCAATGCCCCACACCACGCAGCGGAAAGCTGGCTCATGCAGGCTGGCGTTGGGCTCTTGTGGGCTGGTGCTGGGTGGAAACCACAGAGTGGTCCAGAGGTAAATGTTCCAGAAACAGCGAAACAGTCTTGTGAAGAAAGGGCAGAGGGCTTTGGAGATCTCTTCACAAGCAGAAGAGAAGGCCATAGTACATAGGTAGCCAAATTGTCTTCACTTATCAGAGATGCGCAGGTCAGGTCCACGTGGGCGCCATTCGTTGTTAAAGTTCAGAGGCTCCAGCAGGCCGGGCTAGCATCGTGGCGGTAGACAGAGACAGAGACTCGGGGACACACGGCTGGGCTGAGAAGCTGCAGTTTAATCTTTATTCACTAACAGGCAAATCACCACACCATGTGCTTCCCCATCATTCTCTCTCCGTGGCTGCTGCTAGGACTCTGGACGTCCTTAGCATAGGGGGCGGGGAGAAAGCGTGGCGCGAAACTAGCAAGGGCCAAACCAATTCTCTCAGAGGTCGGGGGGAAGGGGAGCAAACCAATATGAAACATACCAACAATTTATTTGCCTCTAGGGTTGTCACCAGGGCACGGTACGTACACTATGAATCCTCTGCTCCTGGTGGCCATTTTTGTCTATTTTACTGGATAGGACAGAGAGAAATAGAGACGGGGAGAGATAGAAAGGGAAAGAGAGATACCTACGGACCTGCTTCACAACTTCCCTGCAGGTAGGGAGCCATGGCTTGAAGCCAGATCCTTGCAGAGTCCTTGTGATTAGTACTGTGTGCACTGAACTGGGTGCGCCACTGCCTGGCCCTTTTATCTTTTATTATTATTATTTTTAATTTGGATGTTTCTTTTCTTTTTTCTTTTTATTAACTTTATTTATTTATCAGGTAGAGACAGCCAGAAATTGAGAGGAAGCGGAACGTAGAGAGGGAAAGAAATGGGCCAGGTGGTGGCATACCTGTCCCCACCTGCAGAGGGAAAGCTTTTCAAGTGGTGAAACAGAGCTGCAGGTCTCTCTCTCTCTCTCTGTCTCTGTCTCTGTCAGCTCCTTCCCTCTCAATCTCTGGCTGTTTCTATCCAATAAATAAATAATGATAATGAAAAATTAACAAAACAAAAAAAAGGAGAGAAACAGAGATGCTGCAGTCCTGCTTCACCACTCATAAGGCTTTCCACCTGCAGGTGGAGACCAAGGGCTCAGACCCGGGTCCTTGTGCATTGTAACACGTGTGCTTAACCAGGTGCACCACCACCTGGCCCCTTTTGCTTTTATTTAAAAATATTTTATTTGATAGGGCAGAGAGAAAATTGAGCAGGAAGGGGAGATAGAGAAGGAAGGACACTTGTAGACCCATTTCATCTCTTGTGAAGCTTCCACTTGAAGGTGGGCTCGAACCTGGGCCCTTATATCTGGCAGCATGTACACTCAGGCAGGTGTGCCACTGAGTAGCCCTCAGTCCTCTCTAGACATGTCCATCCCCCTCTCCCTCTCCACCCCACTTCCTCCCCCTCCCCATCCATTCCCTAGGGACCCTCCTTAGCCACAAAACCCCTGGCAAGCTCCTCTTCCACTCAGTCTGGGGGTGGTGATGGTGGATTTCCTGTTCCATGGAAATCCTCTGGGGCTCTGGAGGTTGCTGTCCATGGAGAGTCTGGAGGATTCCTTTTCCATACAGAATTGGGAGGCTGGGGGAAATTCCACCTTCTGTGCAGGACCCCCAGAACTTAAGCAGGGTCTGCTTGCCACTGCCATTTCATTCCAGGCTCAAGAGGTCGGGCCTGTGGGGTTTGTTCACATTGTTTGGTCTTTTATAAGCCTGGTATCTGTCCTGGGTTGGGGTGGGATGGCATGGGGTGGGGATGCCAGCCCCCCCATGTCTACCCCAGGCCTTTACTGTTCAGTAAACCCCTGAGCTATGTGGGGGTGACTCACACACAGCATGCCCTCAGACTTGCTCACCACTCACTCTGGAATGGCCCCCAATTTACCTGTTGGAACTAGGTAACCGGACACCCCCACATGCCTACCCTCCATAGCACCTCAGGGCACACACTACCCCTCCCACCCCCAGCCAGACTTCTCCCTGACGGAGCGTCTCTGCGTTTGAGATTCAAACACTAATTTCCTCTTCCCAGCCAGCCCTGTATGTTCCTGACAACCTAAAGGCTTTCTGGGAGCTGGGATTAGCCAGGCCTCCCCACGTCAGCTGCACAGTGAGCTGAGCTCTGTCTGTCTGTCTGACCAGGATGTTGTCCAGGTGGGCAGCAGCCTCTTGGCCCCGGGTACCAGGGCTGCGTGGGAGCTGATCCACCGGAGTGAGGGCGGTGCCGGGCAGCTGCTGCAGCACTTTGAGGCCTACTTCAGCAATGTGGCGCGGAACGTGAGGAGGACCTACGTGAAGCCCTTCATCATCGTCACCACCAACATGAGTAAGGGCTGCGGGGGCCGATGGGTCTGCTCGGGGGTGGAAGCCAGGACCCTCCTGGGATGCAGCCCAGCTCAACTATTGTCTTGGGCAAAGTTGTCCTAGTTTGTCTCCTTGTGTGTAAATCGCAGAGTCCGGTTTCTCTCTGTGTTACATTGTTTCTGTTTGTTTGTTGGCACCAAGCCTTTGCACCTGTGCAATCCCACTGCTTTGGAGGACTCTTGTCTTTTTTTTTTCCTCTCCCACCAGAGTTATCAATGGGGCTCAGTGTCCACTATGAATCCCAGCAGCCATTTTTTGCTTTTTTTTTTATTTGCTAGAACAGAAATTAAAATGGGAGAGACAGAGAAAGAGACCCACAGACCTGCTGCACTGTTCATGAAGCCTCCCCCCTCCCCCCACACACAGTTGGATAGCAGGGACTCAAACCTGGGTCCTTGTACATAGTAACATGTATGCTCCACTGGGTATGCCACTGCCTGCCTCCAGACTCATCCTATCTTTTTTTTTTTTCGTTTCAGATAGATAGAGACAGAGATAGAGATAGAGATAGAATGGGGGGGTGGAGGTAGAGGAGAGTGAGAAGGAAGGAGAGATACCACAGCACTGCTCCACCACTCCCAATCTTTCCTTTGGCACGACGTACCCAAGTCTGGAACCCAAGTCCTTGTGCCTGATTAAGTGTGCACTTTATTGAGTCATCTGTGCTCTGCCCCTGTGCCGCTTTTTCAGAGGTGATCTTTGGTGACACATAGAGTTCTCCTTAGCCAGGACCTCGGACAGATGGGTGCAGGGGCTGCTGACACCAGCCTCCTGGCCGGGGGCCTTTCCGGCACTTAGATGCAGATTCTCCAGGAAAGCGGGTCCAGCCTTTCTGTGTTGGGGGCTTCCAGACTCACACAGAGCAGCCAGACCCTGGATGTGGGAGCACTGGCCGCCTGAGCCAAGACATCCCAAGCATCAAGGGCACATTGCTTGTACACCTATGTTCATAGCAGCACAATTTGTGACAGCCAGAACCTGGAAGCAACCTAGGTGTCCAACAGCAGTTGAGCGGCTGAGAAAGTTGTGATCTATATACACAATGGAATACGACTCAGCTATTAAGAATGGTGGCTTCACCTTCTTCACCTCATCTTGGATGGAGCTTGAAGGATTCATGTTGAGATAAGTCAGAAAGAAAAGGGTGAAAATGGGATGATCTCACTCATAGACAGAAGTTGAAAAGTAACAGAAGGGAAGGAGCTGCATGGTGGCGTACCTAGTTGAGTGCACATGTTACAAAGCTCAAGGACTTGGGTTCAAGCCCCCAGTCACCACCTACAAGGGGAAAGCTTTGTGAGTGGTGAAGCGGGGCTGCAGGTGTCACTGCGTTTCTCTTCCTCTCGTTTCTCTTCCTCTCTGTCTCCCCTTACCCTCTTGATTCTTTCTTTTTTTTTTTTTTTCCCTCCAGGGTTATTGTTGGGGCTTGGTGCCTGTACCATGAATCCACTGCTCCAGGAGGGCATTCCCCCTCCCATCTTTGTTGCTCTTGTTGTTATTATTATTGTTATTCTCTCTTGATTTCTGGCTGTCTCTATCCAATAAGTAAAGAGTAAGAAAAAAATATAAAAAAATTAAAAGAAAGGGAAACACAGAACTTGGACTGGGTCTGGTGTGTTGCACTAAAGCAAAGGACTCTGGGAGATTGAAGAGGGCTGTCAGGCCCTGTTGCACATGGCGGAGGAGGACCTAGGCTGAGGGTGAGAGCATTTTGCTGAAAGCTGAGAGATTCTACACATGTATTAATGACTGGATTGACTGTAAACTATTAATCCCCCTCCAAAAAATGACACATAATTCTGGGGTTGGAGGGTTAAATGTTCAGGTTTCAGGGCAGTGAAATAGCTCTTTTAGAGGTGGGCTGAGTGGTGGTGCACCTGGTTGAGTGCACACATCACATATACAAGGACCCGGATTCAAGCTCCCAGTCCCCACCTTCGAGGAGAAAGCTACATGAGGGGTGAAGCAGTGTGATGAGTCTCTCTCTCTCTCTCTCTCTCTTTCCTGCTCCTCCTTCTCTCTCAACTTGTCTGTTTCTCTCCAATAAATAAATAAATAAATAGGGTTTTTGTTTGTCTGTTTGTTTGCCTCCAGGGTTATCTCTGGGGCTTGGCTCCTGCACTATGAATCCACTGCTCCTGGAGGCCATTTCCTCCATTTTATTGTCCTTGTTGTTATTGCTGCTGTTGTTGGATAAGACAGAGAGAAATACAGAGAGGAGGGGAAGAAAGAAGGGGAGAGAAAGACACCTGCAGACCTGTTTCACCGCTTGTGAAGAAAGCCCCATGTAGGTGGGGAGCCGGGGATCCTTACACTGGTCCTTGGCACTTGGCGCCATGTGTGCTTAACCCATTGTGCCACCCCCAGGTTTTTTTTTTTTAATAGTTCACTTGAATAATGTGCCTGGTTAGCCATGCTTGTGGGCCGGGTTCCAGCATGGTCCCCCCTGGCACGGAGGGAAGCCTCGCTGCTGAAGTGTCTATCTTTCCTTCTGTGTCTTGCTGCCTGTGTCTGAAAATGTTGGCCTGGGAACAGTGAAGTCCCAGTGATGACAAAAGAAAGGGGGGGGGATATATATATGGTTAGTGGTTAGAGTGTATCCTGCCACCCACCACCAGCTTCCTGGCTCCCCAGGGAGGTGTCTTGTGTAGGGCTGGCAGGGAACAAAGAACGGCCGGGGGTCGTGTGATAAGGCTGTCTGGCCAGGGTGGCCATCGGGGAATGGGAGCTGCTGAGGGTGGCTTTCGTGGCGTGTGACCTCGCTGCACTGTCCCGCAGTCCTTGCCGTGGACGTCTTCAACAAGTTCAACTTCACGGGAGCTCGGGTGCCTCGCTTCCAAGACGTGCGAGAGGAGTACCCCAAAGAGCTGGAGTCCTCTGTCATCTTCCCAGCCGACTTCTTCAAACCAGCTGAGCGGAAGGGTGAGGCCTCCTGGCTACTGCTGCTGCTGCCCTTTGACAGTTCCTGCTTTGTTGTGGAGCAGTGGGGGTATGTGGGTGAGGTCTCCAGGGGTCTCTGAAGCAACCGAGAACAACCCTCATGGCAGAGCATGTCCTGTGAGTTTGTGCCCCCAGACTGAACGCAGAGGAGCCAGCCAGAGGCCACTACCTGCAGTTCCTTAGTGAATTCATGGTGGATGGAGAAACTCTTGAAGTTATGTGAGGTGGACTTCCAGGACATGCAGTGAGAGCCTCCTGCACATGTGCGCATAGCTTTCGAGTCCTCCCCACTGACCCAGAGAGCTGTGTCTGTCAAAATCCTCGGTCCAGAGAGGGGGTGGGTGGGTGGGGGTTACAGTGCAAAACTGCTTAGATAGGTTGACTCTTCCACACGTGCTTTTCACACAACTGTTCCAGCTACTGAAAAAGGCCTCAGAGTATTAGCATCTGAAAATGTGAGATTCTGTAGTAGACAGTTGAAAGTTTAAATTTTTTGTTTACTTTTAAAAAATTTTATTTATTTATTCCCTTTTATTGCCCTTGTTTTATTGTTGTAGTTATTATTATTGTTGTTGATGTCACCGTTATTGGATAGGACAGAGAGAAATGGAGAGAGAAGGGGAAGACAGAGAGGGGGAGAGGAAGACAGACACCTGCAGACCTGCTTCACCGCTTGTGAAGCGACTCCCCTGCAGGTGGGGAACTGGGGGATTGAACCGGGATCCTTATGCCGGTGCTTGCGCTTTGCGCCACGTGCGCCTAACCCGCTGTGGCACCGCCGGGCTCCCTGTTTACTTTTTTTTTTTAACCAGAGTACTGCTCATTCTAGGTTTATGGTGGTGTGTGGGGATTGAACCTGGTATTTTTGAGCCTCAGGCATGAGAATCTCTTTGCATAACCAGTATGCTATCTGCTCCACCCTGCTTTTTTCTTTTCTTTTTTTTTTTTTTTAACCAGTGCCCTGTTCAGCTCTGGCTTATAGTGGTGCCAGGAAATGAACCTGGGACCTCAGAGCCTCAGGCATGAAAGTATGTTGCATAACTTTTCTATTTCCCTGATGCTAGCTTTTTTTTTTTTTTTTTTTTGTTAATGTTGGGCTAGGGAGTGAACTTGGGGCTTCTTGCATACGGGACACCACCAAATGATTATTCTCCCCAGCCCAATGTTTTTTATATTATTTTAATGGAGGGGGGAGAGTGAGAGGCAGAAAGGAGAGACACTTCAGTGCCACTCCACCATCCACAGAACTCCTTCAGTGCCTTTTATAGTGGTACCAGGGCTTAAACCCAGGTAAGCTATTTCCTGGCTACTAGGGTTGGGAGTGGTTTTAATAAACTTGTTTTGTTGGCTAGAGAGATTCACTTTTGAAGTGAAACTTTTGAAGAGGGTCTACTTTGATGTGGGATCTACTAACTTCCTCTTTCAAACTGTTTTGCTGGGGGTTCACCACTCCAAGTTTTTACACACACGTTTGCACACGTGCCTGTGCGCGCGCACGCGTGTGTGCACACGGCACACACACACACACACACACACACACACACACACAGATATGAGAGAGGGAACAAGACCACAGCCCTCCGTGTAGCCGAGACCCACCTTAAGTCTGGCTTGTGCACATGGCAAAGCAGGCACCTCCCAGGTGAGCTCTCTTGCCATGCTTCCATGTTGGAATTGGATTTTCAACATTTAGCTGAGTTCTGTGATGCTGCCACCCTGAGGAGTAGTCCTAAATTTCTCTATATGTGTGTGTCGCTTCCTGTGGCCCCCTCTGACATCTGCTATGTCTGCTTCTGACAAACTGTGGGGCCGTCCTGTCTCCTGGTCTGTAGCATCAGGAATGGATGCACAGGCACCCGGCTTGCTTTGGGAACCACACAGGAGAGGCTTTGTCCCTGCTCCCTGCTCTCTTGAATAGCCGCTACACGATGCCTGGTGTCCTTAGCCCTGCTCAGGGCAGGTCACGCAGTGTGGTCTCCACTCAGCCCTGTGAAGTTTGGTTTGGATTGTGGGACCACCAGCTAGTAGTCCCTAGTAATGCTTTTACTGACCAGGAGATGCAGCCCTGGCTTTTGGGACCTCTCCTCTGCCCCTGTCCCTCCACCTTTCCCCCCCAACACCTGGCTTTCCATGTGGGAGGAAGCAGAGGAAAGCATCTTTTTTTTTCTTTTATTTATTTATTTATTTTATTTTATTTATTTATTTATTTTCCTCCAGGGTTATTGCTGGGCTCGGTGCCTGCAACATGAATCCACCGCTCCTGGAGGCCATTTTTCCCCCTTTTTGTTGCCCTAGTTGTTGCAGCCTCGTTGCGGTTATTAATGCCATTGTTGACGTTGCTTTTGTTGTTGGATAGGACAGAGAGAAATGGAGAGAGGAGGGGAAGATAGAGAGAGAGGGGAGAGAAAGATAGACACCTGCAGACCTGCTTCACCGCCCGTGAAGCGACTCCCCTGCAGGTGGGGAGCCGGGGGCTCGAACCGGGATCCTTACGCCAGTCCCTGCGCTTTGCGCCATGTGCGCTTAACCCACTGCGCCACCGCCAGACTCCCGAAAGCATCTTTTTTTAAAAAAAAAAACAAAACAACTTTTATTTACAAAAAGGAAACACTGACAAAAACCATAGGATAAGAGGGGTACAACTCCACACAATTCCTACCACCAGAACTCCGTATCCCATCCCATCCCCTCATAGCTTTCCTATTCTTTTTTTAAAATATTTATTTTCTCTTTTTTTGTTGTTCTTGTTGTTGTAGTTATTATTATTGTTGTTATTGATGTCGCTGTTGTTAGGACAGAGAGAAATGGAGAGAGGAGAGGAAGACAGAGAGGGGGAGAGAAAGATAGACACCTGCAGACCTGCTTCACCACCTGTGAAATGACTCCCCTGCAGGTGGGGAGCTGGGGGCTTGAACCAGGATCCTTAACACCAGTCATTGCACTTTGTGCCACGTGCGCTTAACCCGCTGCGCTACCGCCCAACTCCCAGCTTTCCTGTTCTTTATCCCTCTGGGAGTATGGACCCAGGATCATTATGGGGTGCAGAAAATGGAATTGCTTCCCTGCTGAACATGGGCATTGGCAGATTGATCCATACTCCCAGCCTGTCTCTCTCTTTCCCTAGTGGGGCGGGTCTCTCGGGAAGCAGGGCTCCAGGACACACTGGTGGGGTCATCTGCCCAGGAAAGTCTGGTTGGCATCATGTTAGCATCTGAAACCTGGTGGCTGAAAGAAGAGTTAATATATAAAGCCAAACAAATTGTTGACTAATTGTGAACCTAAGGGCTGGAATAGTTCAGATGAAGAGTTGGGGGGTCTTCATTTTGTAGATAGTTAGTAGTCCTATTTTAGTTATATTCCAAAGAGCCCATGACTATACTAGTTTTTTTTTTTTCTTCCTGAGCCTGACATCTGATATGCGGTGGATCCAAGTTATTGTCTGGGGAGAGGATGTCATGGCTGGAAAAAAGACCAGAAAGCTGGATCAGAAAAGAGAGTAGCTCTCAAATTTGGGAAAGGTGTATAAATATTGTTGACTGTAAACGCCGTCGATTTTATCTGATCTTAAGTGTTCTGAGCCTCAGACACGGTTGAGAGCATGTGGGCGAGAAAGCATGACCTCCTGTGGACCCCTCTTACCACCTACTCCCACCCAGATGCTTCGCTGAGATACTGTGAGCAGCTAGCTAAGTCGTGGAAGAAACTAGAACTTTAGGCTAGGTCCCCCCATTTGGGACCAGGAGCAAATTGTTACAGGGCAGATGTGTCCACTCTCTTGGGACATTCTATGGGATGGTGAGATGATTCTGAAAGGCCACCATTAAACACACACACACACACACGCACACGCACCCGCACCCGCACCCGCACCCGCACCCGCACCCCCTGGTGGCCTCTCCTGGCACAGGGGAACAGAGCCTTGGTGAGGGGCTGCCTAGAAGCCCAGCATCTAGGTTCAGCCAAGACAGCAGACAGTGAGAGGCCGCAGGCCAGATGTGGCGCCTGTAGGGAAGTGACTCAGGGCCTCAGTTCCCACTTGAAGAGGTTAATAGGAGCTCAGGGCTTGTGAAACCGCTTGCTATGTGGAGGGCATTACCTCAGCCTGAGTCAGTGCCAGCCGTGGCCCGATGGATGCTGGCCCTGGTGGGGGGAGGGGCTCATCTCGGGTGCTCCTGGGGCCAGGGGCTCTCCTGGTCCTGACAGTCCTGTCCGTTGGTGGACACTTGGGCTGCTTCAACAGCGGTTGTGAATGATGCTGCTGTGAACCTGGGTGCACAGATCTCTCTTTGGGTCCCTGATTTCTGCTTGGGGGGGGCAACCCCAGAAGTGGGGCTATAGGTCGTGTGCTGCATTGTTAACCCTTCTCAGGAGCCACGTGTTATTTTGTGTGAGAATAATCATGGATTTCGGGAAGCACTTGCTCCAGCACCAAGGATTAAGTGGAGATGCAGGAGTCGTTGCTCACACGCTGTCTCATGTTGCAGAGGGGCCCACAATGAGGCCAGCAGGCAGGAAGGCAGCCCTGCAGACGACACGCCCAGGGCCCAGCACTGAGGGAGAGGCCCCGTCCAGGAGGCGCAAGAGACACCCGGATGAGCCAGGCCAGTTTGCCGTGGCCCTGGTCATCATCTACCGGACCCTGGGGCAGCTCCTGCCTGAACACTACGACCCTGACCGCCGCAGCCTGCGGTAAGGCCAGCCCGGGGTGGGCAAGAGGGCCCAGCTCTTGAGTGCCCCATGGTGTCCCCAGGTCCAGAGTGTGACCACCAGAGCACCTACACAAGGACATTTCTCAGTGGCCCATGGCCAGAGGCCACTGTCTTAATCGGGTCTGGTGGGCAGAGGCTGTGGGCCTGCCAGATGGGCACTGCCAGGAGTGCCCCCACCAGTACAGGCCCCACAGTGGAATTCCTGCTCCGTCCTCTGTTCTGTCTGCTGGTGGCACCAGTGATGAAAGCTGCTCAGCCAATATCGGCTGGCAGAGCCAGTGCTGCACAAAGTGACGATGTGGCCTGTGATCAGAGGCATCTCTCCCTCTCCAGCCTCAGCCCCACTTTGTAGACCCTCCCCGGGACTGTGGTCTTCATGCACATTTGGTAGCCAGATGAAATCCCAAGGGGTTGTGATCATGTCCTAGCCTCCTTTCACCAGACAGGGTAGCCGTTCGCCGTGTCCCAGAGATCAGTGCTGGTTTATGCTACATGTCCAGTGTCCTCACCCTGCACAGTATGCACCCTCTTCTCCTTTAATTTTTTCATTCAAAAACCATTTTTTTACTTTACTATTTTTCAATGAAAGAGATACAGAGTGAGAGATTGACCAGAGTACGGCTTAGCTCTGGCTTATGGGGGTACTGGGAATTGAACCTGGGACCTCAGAGCCTCTAGTCTTTTGCAGAACCATTATGCTATCTCCCCAGCCCCATTAATTTGTTTGACTACTTAGTTGCTTGGGTGCAAGAGCTTTACAGCGATGCCATTCCACTAGTCTGGCAGACACAGAGACATAGAGACAGAGAGGGAGAGACACAGAGAGAAGAAATATCACAGCACTACCTCACCATTCGTGAGACTGCATAAGTGTTCCCATGTGCTATCAGAGGCTCAAACTTCAGGTCCTCACACTCTACTGAGTCAGCTCTCTCCGGCCCACCTAAACTCGCCTTTAAACTTCCAAAGTTCACCTTTGCCCCTGAGCACATGGGGTTGGTGAAGAACCTACCCCGAGCGGGACATAGCAGCAGTCTGACTGGGAGGACAGAGGCCATGGCTCAGCGCTGTGATTCCATCTCTTCTTAGAAAGACCTCGGTCCTGTAGCCTCATGTCTGCTATTACAAACAAGTATTTTGCTTTGGTTTTTTTTCTCATTGTGGCACTAGGACCTCACAAACGCATGATACTATGCTTCAGAGCCAGCTATTTCATTATTTATTTTAGAAGAGATGGAGAGAAAGGGAGAGATATATATGGGTGGGGAGAAACCACAGCACCACTCCTCTATTTGTGGAGCTGTCCCTGGCACCGCCGGGGTGCAGCTGTGTGTTGTTGAGGTTGGAACCCAGGACCTCGCTGTTCTGGCCGAGCTGTCTCCAGGCTCCCGGACGGGTGTTTGCTGAGTCCTTTGTCCCTGTGCTCTCATTTCCAAATCTCAGGCTGCCCAATCGGCCTGTCATCAACACGCCGGTGGTGACCACAGTGGTGTACAGTGAGGGCACCCCACTCCCCACCCCCCTGGAGAGACCTGTCCTGGTGGAGTACACCCTGCTGGAGACCGAGGAGCGCACCAAGCCCGTCTGTGTGTTCTGGAACCATTCCATCAAGTAAGAGCAAGCCGGAGCGGGCCCCACCACCCCCAGGCCCCGAGCGCCCCGTTCTGGGATGGGTCTCTGCTGAGGCAGAGTGTGTCCATAGGCTCCCTGCATCTGCTTGGCTGAGTGCCTGGTGGGGCATTCTTTTGTGGTCTTTCAGCTCCTCATGGGATAAGAAGCTGGTCTTGAGGGCATCAGAGTCCCTGTATTACACTTAGACAACACATGTGTGCAAATGTGCCTGCAGCGGTAAACACAGACATGCATGTGTGTGCACACAGTCACCATATGCATGTACATTCATACACATACACAGACACCCACATGTGCAACACACACACAGCCGTGCCCCTCACCTGCTGGCACCCAGGCCACAGCCTCCCGGGATTAACACACTGGGCCCAGGAGCCCTTCCAGGCAGCTCAGGAACCCCCAGATGTGTGGGAAGGGACCCTGTACCAGGCCGCAGTCCCTGACCTCAGCCTGGCGCCCCCATGAGACCAGCAGGGCCGCTGCTGGGGCCAGTTGCCCAGCCTGTCACCTCCATGCTGAGCCCTTGAAACTCGGGCCAAGGTCTGTGTGTCTGGGAGTCTGTCTTGTACGACATAGACTTTCCCTAAATGGTGGGTCCATTCAGTTTAGTGGGTGTCCAGTTGGAGGCCCTACTGGGCACCGTGCTGGGTGCCCAGGGCTCACGCCGAGAAGCACGTTTGACATGGTGAGGAGACTGGGCATCACCCCTTCCCTTCTTCTGTGTTGCCCAAGTTCTCATTAACGAGCAGCCAGCACAGTGTCTGGGGCATAACAGCCACTTGGCTCACAAAAGCAAGACTGAAGGGCCTGCTTTCGCCCTGCAGGGCGTGCCAAGGGCTGCTGGCAGACACAGCCGTCTCCCGTGGCCTCTGATTGAATCCCGGCAATTAGCGGCTGTGCTAATTACCCTCCTGCCTCCTGCGGCGCCTATTATCTGAGTCCTGACGCTCAGGGCGGACGTGGAGTGGCCTTCACATCCCATTTTGCAGATGAATAAACTGAGGATCAGAGGAGAGGCTCAATTTTCCCAGGACCAGGAGGGCAGGGCTCAGGGCCTGAGATGTACCGTCAGACTGGGGCTTCCCAGCAGGGAGACTGAAAAAGAGGGCCCCAGTTTCCATAAAATGTCGCGCAGTTTGAAGATGAAAGTGGAAATAAATTTCTCAAATCTTTCTAGACTTCTAAGAAGCTTGGAGTACAAAGTGACTGAACAACAAGTTTCTGACATCGGGGCCCACGAGGTCCCTGGTGAAGTTTTACTACTGGCTGATGCTTACAGCCCAGATCACACTTAGAGGGTGCTGACCCCCAAGTTCACACAGCCCCAGGGTAGGGGACAGCGTTTCGCTCTGGTGTGAGCGTGGCTTGGATGATAGAGGGATTCGAACAGGCAGTGGCTGTTTTGCCACCCTTTCCTGGTGGGGTAGGATGACCCAGAGGCCCCTGTGGATGCAGCGCGGCCTCACCCCGTCTCCTTTCTCCACAGCACGGGGGACAGTGGAGGATGGTCGGCCAAGGGCTGTGAGCTGCTGTCCAGGAACCGCACCCATGTCGCCTGCCAGTGCAGCCATGCCAGCAGCTCCGCCGTGCTCATGGATATCTCCAGGCGTGAGGTGGGCACGGCTTCCCTGGCCCCCTGGCCTGGCTGGCATACCCAGGCTTCGCCTAGCTTCCCCTTCAACCTCCAAAGAGAGAGGGGGGCAGATGGCGGAGAGAGCATAATGGTTATGCAAAGAAACGTTCCTGCCTGAGGCTCCAAGCTCTCAAGTTCAAATAAAAGAAAGTAAAATAAATAAATAAATAGGTGTTTTTAGTCTCAAAAGAGAGACTTAGAGAGAGAGAAAGGAAGGAAGAAAGAAAGAAAACCTGCCCCTGGACAGACTCAGTCTCCTTCTGAGCACTTCAAACAAAGCCAGACGACCATTAGAAGCGGCGTTAAATGTGGGATTGGCCAGAATCTGTTCACATTTCCATAACAAAACTTCTTTTTAAAGGGGGGGGCCGGTTTCCAAAGAAGCCAGGTTGTAAATTAGAAGCCGGGCTGCAGACCCTGACTGGGGCTGGAAAAAGACTCCAGGGACAGACGGCTCACTTCAAAGCAGGGTGCTCGGGCTCTGTTAGATGATGCTGTTCCTACCTCACTTTAGAGTTTAGGGGAGAAAAGACACTGCTGGTGGAACAAAGAGAGATTCCCCCTCAGCTCCACACCCTGGCCCCCGAGACAAAGGGAGGCCCCCACAGGAGCGCGGGCAGAAGCTAATGTTTAACCTCTGCGCTTTCAGTGGCCTGGGAGCCGGCTGGCCTCTAAGGACCTGGGGACGAATTGGCAGTGGGGCCCGAGCTGGGCATGCAGGGACGCTCGGGTCTGGGAGCCGGGACAGAGTCCTGGGGTAACCTCTCTTCTGCCTGCTTTTCAGGCCTGGCTGTGGCCCAAAAGGCTGGCCTCTGTCCCTCTCCAGGGCTTGCTGGTGTCCAGTGGCCCGAGTCTGGCACATTCTTGGGAGGCTGAGTAAGCCTGTGCATCAGGGTGACATGCCCTCCGGACGCCCACTGTGCCAGTGGGTGCTCCCCAAAAGTGAGCTCACTGAGAAGGTGGCAACGGTCTCAGGCTAGAGGGAGTTAATTCTGTGTTTCTTTGTCCACATAGAGGCAGGATTTGGGGGTCCTCTGGTGGCCAGGAGGCTGAATAGAGCCTGGTGCTGACTCCTGGTGCTGACTCCTGGTGCTGAGGGGGCCAGGGTGGGGAGGAAGCTGATGTAGGTAGAAGCAGTCAGAACAGGGAAGGAATCCAGGCTTCCATGGCCCCGGAGCCCAGAGCCAGAAGTCTGACCCCCAGTTACAGGAACTAAGGAGCCACCACAGCTTGTGAAGCAGGAAGGCAGGCCCTGGGGGCCAGCGCCCTGGCAGTGGCTGCTGAAGGAGAAATCTGGAGCTCTCGAGCCTCAGACTCCAGCCCCATCCTGGCCCCCAGCAGAACCCTGGGCAGTTTCCACTGTGTGTGAGCTCAGAACGGTGCTTCCTGGAAGTCATCACTAGTTGCAGCTGCTGGTTCTCTGAACGTCACACGTCCACGGGGCTCGGGAGGCTGGACAAGAGTCCTGCTTTGCAAAAAAGCACAGAGGACAGTAGCCTTGTCCAGGCACACCTGCCACTGGTGTAAACTGAGTCTGTTTGCAAGGTCTTACCTGGTTGGAAGTCTTACCCTGGTTGTGGTAGATAGACTCAGCGTGTCCTGGACATCAGGTGAGATTTTCATGACTTTTTGTTGTTGTTGTTAATTGCCTCCAGGGTTATTTCTGGGGCTCAGTGCCTACATGACAAATCCACTGCTCCTTGTGGCTGTTTTTTCCTTTCCATCTCTCTTCCTGTCTCTCTTTTAGACACAGAAAGTGAAAGGGAAGGGGGGGATACACGGATACACGGGAAGCACTGCTTCAGGCTACAGAAGCTTTAACCCCTGCAGGTGGGGACCGGGGCCTTGAACCTAGGTCCCTGTTCATGGTGCTGTGTATATTCTGCCAAGGTGCACCACTGCAGCCCCAGTTTTAAAACTTTTTTGTCGGGTTTTTTTTTTTTTTGATTGTGGCAAATCATGTATAATATAAACTTCATCTTGTCAGCCATGTTGAAGTGCCCAGGTCAGTTAAATGAGGGCACAGCTGTTCCCAGAATTTCCCACCCTCCTTCCCCACTGACTGTTTGTTTGCCTTTGCTCTTGGTTTTTTTTTTTTGCCTCCAGGGTTATCACTGGGGCTCAGTGCCTGCACTATGAATCCACTGCTCCTGGAGGCTATTTTTTCCCTTTTGTTGCCCTTGTTGTTTATTGTTGCTGTTGTTGTATTATTATTGTTGTTGTCATTGCTGTCATTGTTGTTGGATAGGACAGAGAAAGGAGGGGAAGATGGGGTTGGGGGGGAGACACCTGCAGACCTGCTTCACAGCCTGTGAAGCGACTCCCCTGCAGGTGGGGAGCCGGGGGCTTGAACTGGGTTCCTTACGCCAGTCCTTGCACTCTGCACCATGTGCGCTTAACCCGCTGCGCTACCGCCCGGCCCCCTGCTCTTGGGTTTTTAACTGCATGGTTCCTGTTGGTCTTTAGTCATCTGACAACCAACACGTGAATGGGTTCTGGGCGTTTGCTCAGAACCCCGGCCTCACCTTGCACTTGTCGCCATCCCGCCCGCAGCACGGAGAGGTCCTGCCCCTGAAGATCATCACCTACGCTGCCGTGGCCCTGTCCCTGGCCGCCCTGCTGGTGGCCTTCGTCCTGCTGACTCTGGTGAGGACGCTGCACTCCAACCTGCACAACATCCACAAGAACCTCATCGTGGCGCTGTTCTTCTCGCAGCTGGTCTTTGTGGTTGGCATCGCGCAGACGGAGAACCCGGTAAGCCCCCCACCCCAGCCCACCCCTGCCACCCTCTTCTGGGCTCCAGGCTCCACACGGAGGGGCAGGAGGTGCATCCTTCCTCACAGCTGGGGCAGGAGAGAAGTCACCTTTTGCAGGGCACTGTGGTGTCCTTTCAGGGGTCACTGGGGAGTGTGGAGCCCATTTCAGTGGCTGGCTGCTTTGTCCCTGGTGCCAGGAGTGTCAGAGAACCTAGGCGCTCCACACGTGGTGGCTCTTACCTTGCTGTCACTAGGGCTTGGTGCTGGTGCTATGAATCCACCACTCCCAGTGGCCATTTTTTTTTTATTTGATAGGACAGAGAGAAATGGGGGGGGAATGATTGAGAGAGGGAGAGAGAAAGACAGACACAGGGGCCAGGCGGTGGCACACTTGGTTAAGTGCTCACATTACATTGTGCAAGGACCCACGTTCAAGCCCCTGATCCCTACCTGCAAGGAGAAAGATTTATGAATGGTGACGCAGGGCTGCAGGTGTCTCTCTGTCTCTTTGCCTCTTTATCTCCCCCTCCCTTCTCAGTTTTCTTTCTGACTCTATCCAATAATAAAGGAAAAGAAAAGAAGCCCCATCCCTTAAAGTAAAAAAAAGAGAGATAGACAGACACCTGCAGGTGGGGAGGGGGGCTTGAACCCAGATCCCTGTGCATGGTAATGTGTGCGCTCAGCTGGTTGTGCCATCGCAACGCCCACCCCTGAATCTGGTAACCTCATAAGGTGTCAGCGTTGTGTGTCAGTCCCCTGAATCCTGTGAGCTGTGTCTGAAGCTTCATCACCTGACACCCCGTTGATGGGTGTCCCTGCCGGTTGGTGTCTGTTCTATCTTCTGAGGTGTTGTGGCTGTGTTTTGTGTTTTTAGTGAAAGCTCAAGTGCTTCCCTAGAGGGGAGGAAAAGTCGAGAAGGGGTTCAACTCTGGGGGTGTAGAAAAATGAGCAGGAAGGAAAAAGAGTGGACTGAGGCAGAGGAATGAAATGGTGAGCCTCAGCTGGAACTGGTTAAATACAGGGATGTCTTTCCTGAGCCAGTCCAGTCATGTAGGCTGACGGGGGTGGGCTAACTTCAGTTTTAGGGAAAAAAGAACAGTGGTGGCCAGGGAAGTGGTGTGGTGGGTAGAGCACCTGACCTCTGATCACGAGGTCCTGGGTTTGCCCCCTGGCATTGCATGATGCTGTGGCATTCTCTCTCTCTAATGTTTCTTTTTTTTTTACTTTTAATTATATATTTTTAAATATTTATTCCCTTTTGTCGCCCTTGTTATTATTATTGTTATTGATGTCGTTGTTGTTGGATAGGACAGAGAGAAATGGAGAGAGGAGGGGAAGACAGAGAGGGAGAGAAAGATAGACACCTGCAGACCTGCTTCAACTACTTGTGAAGCGATTCCCCTGCAGGTGGGGGTCAGGGGCTCGAACCAGGATCCTTACTCTGGTCCTTGCGATTTACGCCACCTGCACTTAACCCGCTGCCTGACTCCCCTACGTATTTTTAATGAGACACACACACAGAGGGAGAGGGACAGGAAGAAGGAGACCAGACTCTAGCATATGGTGGTGCTGGGGATTGAACATGAGACGTTAGAACCTCAGGTATGAAAGCCTTTTACAGGGAGTGGGCGGTGGCGCAGCGGGTTAAACGCACGTAGTGCAAAGCACAAGGACCGGTTTAAAGATTCTGGTTTGAGCCCCAGCTCCCCACCTTCAGGGGAGTCACTTCACAGGTGGTGAAGCAGGTCTGCAGGTGTCTTTCTCCCCGCTCCCCTGTCTTCCCCTCCTCTCTCCATTCCTCTTTGTCCTATCCAACAATGATGACATCATCAACAATAACTACAACAACAATGAAATACAACAAGGACAACAAAAGGGAAAATAAATATTTTTAAAAATTAATAAAGATTGCCAAAAAAAAAAGTCTTTTACAAAACTGTTATGCTGTCTCCCCAGTCCTTTTTTTTTTTTTTAAAAATGGTAATGCAAAGAGACTCATGTCTGAGATTCACTCCAGCTGCACCACTATAAGCCAGAACTGAGCAGTGCGTTTATAAAAACAGACAGAGGCCAGGCAGTAGCGCCCCCGGGTTAAGGGCACATAGTACAAAGTGAAAGGATCCCGGAGGTTCAAGCTCCTGGCTCCCCACCTGCAGAGGGGAGGTCTCTTCACAAACGATGAAGCCAGTCCTCAGGTGTCTATCTCTCTCCTTTCTGCCTTCCCTTCCTCTCTCAGTTTCTCTCTGTCCTATCCAACAACACCAACAGTGGAAAAAAGATGGCTGCCGAGAGCAGTGGATTCATAATGCAGGCACCAAGCTCCAGCAATAACCCTGGAGGCAAAAACAAAAACAAACAAGGGAGCTGGGCTGTAGCGCAGCAGGTCAAGCACACATGGTGTGAAGCTCAAGGACTGGCATAAGGGACCCCGGTTCAAGCCCCCGCCTCTCCACCTGCAGGGGAGTCGCTTCATAGGTTGTGAAGCAGGTCTGCAAGTGTCTATCTCTCCCCCTTCCTGTCTTGCCGATTTCTCTCTGTCCTATCCAACAACAATGACAACAACAGCAATAATAACAACAATGATTTAAAAAAAAAAATTACAAAGGAAGAAAAACAACAAACAGAAAACCCATGCTGTATAGTCATCCTGGAGACAGTGGATATGTGAGGTGTGGAGGGCTCACAGGGTGTCATGTGGATTCACGGGTGTCATGTGGGGTGTCCAGCCAGAGCTGTAAAGCTAAAGCAACCTTTTCTGGATGGACTGAGGCAGTCACTCACACCCCCACCCCCTAACTCCAACCCCCTCTTTAAAGCCATCGAGCCCTCCAGCTTGGGGACAGTGAGAGCTTGGATGGGGGTGGAGGGCTGTGGTGGTTAAAACTGGGGAGGGCTTGGGCCTGCTACTGATTACTCTCTCTCCCTTGGGGCTTTTTCCCATGGTAGGTAAGGGTGGTCTGTGTCCCCAGGGTGGGCTGTGGAGCTTCCTGGCCAGGCCACACTCAACCCCCAGCCACTCTTAAGACATTGACTGGGGAGACCCACCATAGCACCCCAGGAGGCTGGCCCACCTCTGAGCTTCCCAGGTTCTTGCTGGGAGTTGGGGGCATGGAGTTCTCAGCCAAGCCGCTTGGCCTCTGGACAAGAGAAGATAGGATTCTTTCCAAACTCGGGTTTGGAATAGCCAACCCAGATGTGGTGTTTTACTAGTGAATTAACATGTAGACTTTAGAAACCTGCTGATCTGAAAAATAAAGCAGTCAGTTGTTTTACCAGCAAGATGGGTGAATGTAGGAACTCAGAATTTATGTATTAGAAGACACAAAGTGATTTTAGAAATTCAAGGGTATGGGTTCGAGACCCCTGTCCCCACCTGCAGGGGGAAGCTTCACAAGCAGTTAAAGCTAAGTGCTGCAGGTGTCTGTCGGTCTCCTTCCCCTCTCAATCTCTTTTTTTTTCTCCAGGGTTATTGCTGGGGCTAGGTGCCTACACCACGAATCCACTGCTCCTGGCGGCCATTTTCCCCCCTTTGTTGCCCTTGTTGTTTTATCATTGTTGTGGTTATTGTTATTGTTGTTATTGATTCATTGTTGTTGGATAGGACAGAGAGAAATGGAGAGAAAAGGCAAAGACAGAGAGGGAGAGAAAGACAGACAGCTGCAGACCTGCTTCACCGCCTGTGAAGCGACTCCCCTGCAGGTGGGGAGCCGGGGGCTTGAACCAGGATCCTTATGCCGGTCCTTGCTCTTTGCGACCCACTGCACTACCACCTGACCACCCCCCTCAGTTTCTTTCTGTCCTATCAAATAAGTAATTAAAAAAAGGAAAAAATTGGCCGCAGGAAGCAGTGGATTCCTGTGCAGGCACCAACCCCCAGCAATAACCCTGATGGGAAAGAGGGGGAGAAAGAAAGAGATGGGGAGAGGGAAAAATTCAGTGGTAATATGAAGTCATACGAAAATATTACATGTCAGACCCTCTAGGGTGTAATAAAAGCAGAACTCAGAGATTAATATACAGCGTTTGAAAATAGAACAAAGAAAAAAAATTAAGTGGTTCAACTTGAGTTTTAGAAAAAGAACAATGCAGGATGGGGTAGGTAGCATCGTGGTTATGCAAAGAGACTGTCATGTGTAAGGCTCCAAAGTCCCAAATTCAATCCCTGAGCTATCAAAAGCCAGAGATGACCAGTGCTCTGTTAAAAAAATAAAATAAAAAATAGGGAGTCGGGCGGTAACGCAGCAGGTTAAGCACATGTGGCGCAAAGCACAAGGACCGGCGTGAGGATCCCAGTTCGAGCCCCCAGCTCCCCACCTGCAGCGGAGTCGCTTCACAGGCGGTGAAGCAGGTCTACAGGTGTCTGTCTTTCTCTCCCCCTCTCTGTCTTCCCCTCCTCTCTCCATTTCTCTCTGTCCTAACAACGATGACATCAACAACAATGAAAAACAACAAGGGTGACAAAAAAGGGGAAAAAAAACTTAAAAAAAAATATACACACACACGTTAAAGAAAAAAGAGCAATGCACTTAATCCTAGAGAAAGTCAAAAGATCACAATAAAAGCTGAGATCAAGGCAGTAGGAAAAAGACAAAACAAAATAAGTAAATTAGTTGATAAGAAAAAGAATTAAAAACAGGGCCGGGTTGTGCAAGGACCCGGGTTTGAGCCCCGAGACCCCATCTGCAGGGGTCTTCATGAGTGGTGAAGCAGAGTGAAGGTGTCTCTCTGTCTCTTCCTATCTCCTCCTCCCCTCTCGATTTCTGGCTGTCTCTATCCAATAAATAAAGACAATAAAAAAGAAAAAAGAATAAAAGCATAAACAGCATTGGATGTTTTCAAATTTTGAGCAAGTTCATGTTAACACATAGGAAGTATGAAGCGAATAAGTTCCTCAAAAAAATACAACTCTTTTTTTCAAAGCCAAATTAAAATAGAAATTCTAAATAGTCATTAAACCATTAAAGAATTTGCTTTTGTGCATTAAAAGGACACATGCTGCTGAGGGTGGGGATAGGTCAGTTATCTTAGGAACACCAGAGTGATTTCACATTATAAAAGTAAACGTCATGGCTCGGGAGGTGGCGCAGTGATACAGCTTTGAATTCTTGAGCATGAGGTCCCAAGTTCGACCCCAGGCAGCACATGTGCCAAAGTGATGTCTGGTTCTTTCTCTCTCCTCCTGTATTTCTCATAAGTAAATTTAAAATCTTTTAAAATTTTTTTAAATTACTTATTTTCCCTTTTGTTGCCCTTGTTGTTTTGTTGTTGTGGTTATTATTGTTGATGTCGTCGTTGTGGGATAGGACACAGAAATGGAGAGAGGAGGGGAAGACAGAGGGGGAGAGAAAGATAGACACCTGCAGACCTGCTTCACCGCCTGTGAAGTGACTCCTGAGGCAAGTGGGGATCTGGGGGCTCGAACCGGGATCCTTATGCTAGTCCTTGAGCTTTGTGCCTTGTGCGCTTAACCCGTGGTGCTACCGTCCAACCCCCAATTAAAAATCTTAAAAAAAAAAAAAAAAGATAGGGAGTTGGACGGTAGCGCCGCGGGTTAAGCACACATGGCGCAAAGCACAAGGACCGGCATAAGGATCCCGGTTCGAGCCCCCGGCTCCCCACCTGCAGGGGGTTCGCTTTGCAGGCGGTGAAGCAGGTCTGCAGGTGTCTATGTCTCTCTCTCTCCCTCTCTGTCTTCCCCATCTCTCTCTGTCCTATCTAACAATGATGACATCAGTAACAACAACAGTAATAACTACAACAACAATAAAAAACAACAAGGGCAACAAAAGGGGAAACAAATTTTTTAAATTAAAAAAATAAAGATAAATGTCATTCATGTCTCATTAGTGCTTTTAAGGGGAAAATATGAATGCAGAAAAAGTTGTTGGTATATTTCATACCCATTCATGATCAAGGAAGGAAGGAAAAAGAAGAAAGGGAGAAAACCAGTTAAAGAACCAGAAGGGGTGGAGGAGGAAACAGCATGATGGGTCTGCAAAAGACTTCCAAGCCTGAGGCTCTGAGGTCCCAGGTTCAATCCTCCATACCACCATAAACCAGAATTGAGCAGTGCTCTGGAAAACAAAAATAGGGCCAGACAGTGGTGTACCTGGTTAAGCGCACATGCTACAGGCTGCAAGGACCCAGGTAAGCCTCTGGTCCCCACCTGCAGGGGGGAAAATCTTCATGAGTGGTGAAACAGTGCTGTAGCTGTCTCTCTGTTTCTGTATCTCCTCCTCCCCTCTCAATTTCTCTGTCTCTAATAATACATACACACATATATATTTAAACAAAATTAGGAGTAGGAGTGAATGTCTTAACCCAATGAAGGCCAGCCTCCTAGCAGCCAAAGGGGAGCAGCCGTTCTGCTAGGCCCTCATCATCCTGCCGACTGGCCCTGGGCCCCCTGGCTAGGTCAGGAACCTTCCAGAAGGATCCATGCGAGGCTGCTCTGAGCCTGAGCACGGAGCTCAGAAGCCTCTGAGTAGGAACAGGAGAAACCAAAGCTGTCACGAGATGTTTCGACTCTATAAGTAATATTTGGGCCCGACAGAAGAATCCAACATGATTGACAGACACGCCATGAGGAAGTAGTCGGAGAGTTTAGCACCTGTAACAGGCAGTGACTTTACTGGAGGTAGACCGAGTATACACAATTTACGTGTGTGTGTATTTCACATGTAATTCACGGAGGAGAGGGGTGTGTAGGTGGCCGCTCCAGAGAAGGGAGAGACTGCCTGTGGGTGGGTATGAATAGGGCTGTAGCCTGAGGGGGAGCAGGTCTGGCAGAATCCAGCAGATTCCATCCAGCTGAGCTGGGTAATGTTGAGCCGAAGGAGGTGGACTGGTCAGCTAGAGCCCAGTGTGTGAGACAGACCTGCGGTGGGGGGGGGGGGGGCAGTGGTGCTGAGAGAAAGGAGAGTCAAGTAGGGGAGGGAGGCAAGCTGGTGGCTCTGGCTACAGGTGATACTCCAGATTTTACAAAGGGCATACACTTAAGGTCTGCATCTCCTTGACTGCAGGCAGTGGGGGGCGGGGACCCCTACACCCTCAGGAGGGAGGTGGGCAGGCAGGCAGATGGAGTCTGGGCCTGGCATACAGAGGCAGCCCCTTCTCACTCGGCAGACCAGCCTGGGAAAAACATCCCACCCTCCAGGTTACTCCTGAGACTGGGGGCCACCCCCACCCCCATCCCCTTGCAGCTCCCACAGTCTGTCTGCCGTTCTGCTAGGCCCTAGCACGCCCCCAACTTCAAGCAGGTCTTTCTTTATCAGTGAGCCCATCAGACAGGTTCAAGCTCTCAATGGGTGACTCATCACAAAACCCTTCAAGTGTGCCTGTGAGTGCTCTGTGAATCAAGTGAGGGGACCTGAGGGTGGAGCGGAGTGGCCACACCTTGCAGCTGAACACCGCCTGTGAGAGGGGAGAGGCCCCTCCACCTTCCCCGCCCTGACTCATGCTGCCGGTAACAAGTGGCCGGGCCTGCACGCACCGGTGAGCTTGAAGAGGAAAAGGAAGGAATGTGGGTGCACAGAATTCGAGGGGCTCGGCTCCGTGCCTGGGCGCTCTGTAAACTCCTGGTCCCATCTCTGGGTGCGGTGCTCATCTCCCAGATCACTGGCAGGCCAGGCTGATTTATTATGCGTTAGTGCTTTGTCTTTGTTCAGTTTCTGGAAAAGGGTAGCACATTCAGTACTTCAGCCTGAGCCTGCATGGCCCCGTTACGTCTTTTAAGCGTATTCCTAACACATCTCTGATTTTTTTTTTTTAAGAGGTGGTTTTGTGGGATTACTTTTTCATGGCCTTTAAGGCAATAAGCCAGCCAGACGCCCCTTCTCCCTTCTCCGAAGCCCATCTTGGGAGATGCACAGGGGGGAGCTGGGAGTGTCTGAGCTGGGGTTCACCTGGCCTGGCCCCTCAAAGCACAGACTTTGCCTCCTGACCTTGCCCAGTGTCCTGGGGGCTCTTTCTGGAAAGAGCAGGAAGATTAACTTGGGAGCAGGTGGTCCTGGGATTCCCAGGGAGCCTGCGCTTTGCTGAGCGCCCCCACACTGGCCTGGTGTCTGGACAGAACCGCGCTCAGGGTAGACCGACACGGAGGCCCCACTCCTGCTATTGTTTCCAGAGAGTGGGGAGGGGGGGGTGGTTACTTTTACATTCAGATACAGAGAGAGGGAGGGAGAGACACATCACCAGAGCCTCCTTGGGCACCTAAGTCCTGTGTGCAGCAAGGCATGCATCCTGCCCAGTGAGATACCTCTCCTGCACACCTCTTGTTTTTGAGTCTTTGTGGGGAGTTTTCTGGCACAGACTTGAGGCTTAGTGGATGGTATGGCAATGAGGAGTGGACAGACTTGTCAGAGTTGAGTTCCAGCTGGGGGCGCGTTCAGGGATTTTTGTCTCCTCTCCCACCCCACCAGGCCAGCCTCCTAGCAGCCAAAGGGGACTATCCCTCATCGTCCTGCCGACTGGCCCTGGGCCCCCTTCCAGAAGGATCCGTGCAAGCCTGCTCTGAACCTGAGCACAGAGCTCTTCAGACCTGGAGCTCTGGACAGTGGGCTGTACAGACGGTGTCCCTGGCCCTATCTGCCATGCCTCTTCCTGTCCTCGCCCCAACATCTGTGTCCAGGGACACAGGCCGGATGCCGGCCACAGCAGCCCTGCGGAGCAATGGTCTGCTTCCTGCTGCTGGGCCACCGACCAGACAGCCCCACCTCTCCAACCCCTGTATTTTCTGTGGAAGATGTCAGGCTCTGGTAAGGCAGGCTCAGTGAGCCAGTTCCTGTTTTGTGGAGAGGTCATGAAAGATGCCGTTCAGGCTGGGGAGACAGCATGATTGTGATGCTCTCATGTCTGAGGCTCTGAGTTCACAAGTTTAGTCCCCAGCACCACCAGAAGCCAGAGCTGAGCAATACACAGCTCTCCTTCTCTCTCTCTCTCTCAAATAAAATAGTAAAACAATAATAAAACCATCCCTCTTCCCTGCACCCCGGCACCCTATAAGTCACAGGGCCAGCCCACCAAGGCCGAGATCACAGTTCTGGAGTCCACAGCAATGCCGAAGCCTAGAGCAGAGCAGTACTCTGAGCTCTGTCGGTCAAAGTGATAAATATATTTTTTGAGTTCTATAAGACCTTTTTATTGGCGGGGGGGGTAGTTAACAGATGGCAGGTTTATTACCACGTGGGTTTATTTGGATACGTAAATCCTTGGCAGTAAAATAAGTAAAGCAGGCAAGACTGGCTAGCCGTGTGTTATGGAGCATTGAGTCTCTATAAGATCCTTTTTTTTTTTTTTTTTGTAAATTTCTTTACTGGGAGTTAATGGTTTACAGTCGACAGTAAAATACAATAGTTTATACATGTGTAACATTTCCCAGTTTTCCACATAACAATTCAACCCTCACTAAGTCCTCCTCTGCCTAAAGTAATAAGTCTTAAGAGAAAGAAAAGTTGCAGGAGTCAGCTAATGGCGCACCTGGCAGAAAGCACACATCTTCACGCACAGGGACCCAGGTTCAAGCTCCTGGCCCCCACCTGCGAGTGTGTGGGGGAAAGCTTCATGAGCAGTGAAACAGGGCTACAGAGGTCTCTCTTTTTTCTCTCCCTGTCTCTTCTTTCCTCTCAATTTCTCTCTGTCTTTATTTAAGAGAAAGAGAGAGAGCCAGCAATGGGAGCAGTGGATTTCTTGTGGAGACAGAGTCTCAGCAATTACGTTTTTTTTTTTTTTTTTTTTTAGTTTACTATTTATTAGCTAGAGACAGAGAGAAACCAAGGAGGAAGGGGTAGATAGGGAGAGAGATAGACGCCCGCAGACCTGCTTCACCATGCATGAAGCTTTTCCTCCTGCAGGTGGTGATCAGGGACTTGAACTCAGGTCCTTGTCCATTGTAACATGTGGGTGGAGGGTAGGTAGCATAATGGTTATGCAAACAGACTCTCATGCCTGAGGCCCCAAAGTCCCAGGTTCAATCCCTGCACTACCATAAGCCAGAGCTGAACAGTACTCTGGTTAAAAGGAAAAAAAAAAAAAAAGGAATTTAATTTAGACATCATTTCTTACAAATTACAAAATCAGAGTAGGAATAAGGAAAAAGTTAGATTGCATTGTAACATGTGTGCTTAACCAGGTGCGCCACCACATGGCCCCAGTGGCAATTACTTTTAACAACAGAGATTAGAGCACTGACGGACTCTGGCCCATGGTTTTATGTGCACGGGGGGGGGGGGCTTCAACCTGGGGTGTCCAAGCCTCAGGCATGAGAGTCTGGTGCACAACTGCTTCTCCATCTCAGTGACACTCTTTAAAACCGAACATCAGGAAGTCGGGCGGTAGCGCAGCGAGTTAAGCGCAGGTTTCGCAAAGCGCAGAGACCAGCATAAGGATCCTGGTTCAAGCCCCCAGCTCCCCACCTGCAGGGGAGTCGCTTCACAAGCGGTGAAGCAGGTCTGCAGGTGTCTGTCTTTCTCTCCCCCTCTCTGTCTTCCCCTCCTCTCTCCATTTCTCTCTGTCCTATCCAACAAAGATGACAACAATAAGAACAACAATAATAAAACAACAAGGGCAACAAAAGGGAATAAATAAATAAATATTTAAAAGAAAAAAAAACTGAACACCATTTCTGAGTCTGAACACATCACATAAAAAGACTTCCTGTTTGTGATCCAGGAGATGGCACAGTGGTTAAAGCATTGGATTCTCAACCATGAGGTCCCAAGTTCAATCCCTGGCAGCACATGTACCAGAGTGATGTCTGATTCTTACTATCTCTACTATCTTTCTCATGAATAAATAAATAAATTCTAAAAAAAAAAAACTTCCTTTTTATCTTAGGAAGGTCTTCGACTGGGGTCTGGACGCTTAAATGCACATAGTGTGAAGCGCAAGGATCCCTGTTCAAGTCCCCGGCTCCCCACCTGCAGGGGAGTCAGTTCACGGGCGGTGAAGCAGGTCTGCAGGCCTTTCTCTCCTCCTCTCTGTCTTCCCCTCCTTTCTCCATTTCTCTCTGTCCTATCCAACAACAGCAGCAGCAATGGCAACAATAACATCAACGACAAGGGCAACAAAATGGGAGAAATGGCCTCCAGGAGCAGTGGATTTGTAGTACAGGCACCGAGCCCCAGAGATAACCCTGTAGGCGCAGAAAAAAGAAAAAAAAAAAAAAAAAAAGCAAAGAAAAGCAAGGTCTTAGACCTGTGAGGTGAGGTAGCTCTAGATAATATACCCGTTTTCCATGGACAGAACTCAGGTTTGAGACTGGCCCCACTGCACTGGAGGAAGCTCTGGTCCTGTTCTCTCTCCATTTCTCTCTCCTTCTCTCCCTCCTTCCCCTCTTTCAGCCTAAAAAAGGAAAAAGCCTAGAGCAGCAATGCCCAACCATAAAAAGGTCTTGAGTTTCTGCTTGCCTCTGGTCCTTCTGGCTCTTGCTGGTGATGCCGATCCCAGTTGAGGAAGGTCCCAGGGGCCTCTGTGCAACCCCCGCCTGGGCTCCATTCCATGTGGGGCGCCTGGCACTCAGCCACAGACAGGTGGCCCGCATGGCAGAAACGATGAACTCTTTCCCTTGTCAGACCTCCAGCCCCTCACGTTCGCAAGAGGCTTTTCCTCTGCCTCCGCCCCTGGCCCCGGCTGCCCAACTTCAGCCCGCAGGGGCTGGCGCTGAGCAGGGTTCCTGTCTCCGCAGTTCTTGTGCACAGTGATCGCCATCCTCCTGCACTACGTCTACATGAGCACCTTCGCCTGGACCTTTGTGGAGAGCCTGCACGTGTACCGCATGCTGACAGAGGTGCGAAACATTGACGTGGGGCCCATGAGGTTCTACTACGTCGTGGGCTGGGGCATCCCGGCCGTCATCACAGGTGAGGACAGCGTGAAGCCACCCCACTTGGGTACCCAGTTGCCCCTGCTGGCCCAGGGGCCCATGTCAGATTAGCCACCACCCAGGAAGAGTCCCCTGTCCCCACTCCTGCTCCAAACACTTGTCTGCACACGTGTTACTGCCCGACCCACCTGGGATGGGGGTGAGGGGCAGGTGTTCCTGCCCAGGTGTGAGCTCCTCACGGGCCAAACCACACAGGGCTTTGTCTGCGGCACCTACTGGGTGCACAGCTGAGGGAGTGAATGAATGAGCATGACAGCAGCACGTTTCACTGTGTCACAAAATCCAGGTTTGTTCTCTGTGCCTCTGTGGACCAGCTGCCTGCAGCTCCAGAGTCTCAGGTAGTTCAGGGCCAGGTGGTGGCACACCTGGTGAAATGCACACATTACCATGTGCAAGGACCCAGGCTCAAGCCTCTGTCCCCACCTGTAGGGGGGGAAAGCTTCGTGAGTGGTGAAGCAGTGCTACAGGTGCTTATTTCCCTCTCTATCTCCCTGTCAATTTCTCTCGGTCTATATTCAATGGTAAATAAATAACTTAAAAGGGGGCACTGCTCTTGGCCACAGGTAAGCCCCCACCTCCAGGAGAACAGGGCCAGAGTTGGGGAGGAGGCACGATGCTGGCCCATTCTGAAGTAGAGCATGATGTGACAAGGACCTCTACCTGGGGACCTTACCCTGGGTGGGGCTGAGCCCACTGGGACTGCTCCTCCCAGGAGCTGGCCTCACTCTCCTCTCCCTGTGCAGGGCTCGCAGTGGGCCTGGACCCCCAAGGCTATGGAAACCCCGACTTCTGCTGGCTCTCCCTTCAAGACACCCTGATCTGGAGCTTTGCTGGGCCCGTCGGCACAGTTATAGTCGTGAGTATCAGGTTCCGTTGATTCTCGGAGACGGAAGTAGGGCCCCTCAGAGCCTCTTCTGGTCAAGTCACTGGCTCCTCTGAAGAGCTGAGTGATGAGGTCCCCAGGTTTGAGGACCTGGGTCCAGATCTGGATCTGGCCCTAAGAAATCTGAAGATTCCTAAGAGCGTTTGGCTTTTGAAGGTCTGCTGTGACCGTGCAGTCAGGCAGCCCACTTGACTTTTTTTCTTCTTTTTTCAGGTTAACACAGTCATTTTTGTCCTATCTGCAAAGGTTTCCTGCCAAAGAAAGCATCATTATTATGAAAGGAAAGGGATTGTGTAAGTCAACACAAACCCTAACTGCTGGGTGAGGTCAGTGTTGAGGACTGCACTCCCCGCCTCCGTGCCCTCTGACCCCTCGCGGCTCAGAATCTGGCTCTGACTTAATCACGCTCGGTGCCTCTTCGTGTACTAACTAGCTGTTCAATGTACGCCTGCTGCCTCGCCCCTCCACCCATTGCGTGAGCTGGGGGGGCTGTATTGTGGTGCTTAGAAAGAGTTTGGTGGTGGGGGGTGGTGCTGAGAGATGGCACACCTGGTTAAGTGCACACGTGACCAAGTACAAGGACCTGGGTTCGAGCCTGCATGCAGTGGGGAGGCTTCACAAACGGTGAAGCAGGTACTGCAGGTATCTCTTTTCTGTCTCTTTCCCTCTCTATCTCCCCATCTCCTCTCAATTTCTCTCTGTCCTAGCAAATAAAGAAAAAAAAAAAGGTAAAAGGTTGCCGGGAGCAGTGGATTTGCCATGCAGGCACCGACCCCCGGAGATAACCCTGGTGGAGATAAGGAAAAAAGCGTAGGGGCAAGGTGGTAGTGCAGAGGGTTAAGCGCAGGTGGCGCAAAGCACAAGGACCGGTGGGAGGATCCTGGTTCGAGCCCCCGGCTCCCCACCTGCAGGGAGTCACTTCACAGGTGGTGAAGCAGGTCTGCAGGTGTTGGTCTTTCTCTCCCCCTTTGTCTTCCCTTCCTCTCTCCATTTTTCTCTGTCCTGTCCAACAACAATGACATCAATAACAACAACAATAATAACAAGAATGATGATAAACAAGGGCAACAAAATGGGGAAAAAATGGCCTCTAGGAGCAGTGGATTCGTAGTGCAGGCACCGAGCCCCATGAATAACCCTGGAGGCAAAGAAAAGAGAAGAAAAGAAAAGGAAAAAAAAAAAAGCATCAGGGGAAGGGGAAGGGGAAGTACTAGCTGATGGATGGATGGGCAGGTGGGTGGGCAACAGGCTGGGAGGGAGCTGGACGCATAGCCACAGAGACTGTCTGTCCCCTGCTGCAGCACCCTGCTGAGGACCGCCTTCCTCCTGCTGCTGCTCAGCAGCGCCACCTGGCTGCTGGGGCTGCTGGCCGTCAACAGTGACGCGCTGGCCTTCCACTACCTCTTCGCCATCTTCACCTGTTTACAGGTAGGCGGTGGGGTGACAGGCCCCCTGTTGCCTGGGCCGGTTCCTAGGAGGCTGTAGTCAGCTGTGAAGAAGCTCCGAGTGGCTGGGAAGGGCCCCAGAGACCATGACCCAGCCTCCAGGCCGTGTCCTTGCCGGGCATCGGGTGTGGCCTCGCTGTGCACCAGCAAAGGTTGCTGTCCCCAGTGCAGAGCCCCATGGTGACCCCACTCCTTGGTTTCTTGCACCTATCAGGATAGTCTTCGGCCGAGCCAGAGAGGGGCCAAGCCCACTGGTGTTCCCAGAGGGTGTCAGCCACACACAGGTCACATAAAGGAAAGGACTGCCCAGGAAGGCGATTGATTAGTGATGTAGGTGGCCCTGGGGCTTGTCCTGGGATGAGTTCCTGCCAGCTCCCAGCACACGTAGGCACACCCAGGCCCCCTCTGCAGCTTGCAGCACCTCCCCACCCCGCCCTGGATCTCTGCAGCCAGGGAGCCAGACTGGCTCCCAGCTCCCCTCAGCCCTGTGCGCTGGCATCTGGGGTGCCCTGTCCTGGCCTCTGGCTGACCCACGACCGCCCTGCAGGGCCTATTTGTCCTCCTGTTCCACTGCGTGCTCAACAGGGAGGTCCGGAAGCACCTGAAGGGGGTGCTGGCTGGGAAGAAGCCGTACCCAGACGACTCGGCCACCACCAGGGCTACCCTGCTGACGGTAGGAGGGGCCTGGATCTCGTGGACTCTGGGCTGTGTGTTCCGGGGTTGGGGGGTGCTGGGAAGGGGTAGGGCTGGCATTCTGCCGGGTGCTAGAATCTAGCTGAGTCTGCTAGATGGGGCCTATCGAGCCCCACTTTGCAGGGAGGGACCCCAGGCAGTAGTGAGGCTCCCCCCGCCTCCCAGCTCCCAGCCCCGGCAGGGCAGTAACAAGTACCTCTTCCCCCAGCGTTCCCTCAACTGTAACAACACGTACATTGAGGAGCCCAATATGTTCCGCACGGCCCTTGGAGAGTCCACCGCCTCGCTGGACAGCACCGTCAGGTCAGGCAGGCCTTGTCCCGTGTCCGTCCTTGGTATCCTTTGCGGGTGAGCCAGTGCTTAGAGCAAACATGTACTCTGTGGCTTCTGCCCCTACCCCAGCGGGAAGGCTCCCAAGCTGGGTGTCCCACTGTAGAGGGATCTGTTTCCCCACTCACACAGCTGCCTCTTGTGAAAGAGAACCTTCCAGAGCCCTGCTTGGCCCCCCTGGCATGTGCAGAAGGCACTTGATAACTTTGGGTGGCTGTGCACACGTCCCTGGGCCACATGCTGAACCCACCCCCACTACCCTCTCTAGGAACGAAGGAGGCCAGAAGCTTAGCGTGGCCTCAGGCCTGGCGCGGGGTGGCCATGGAGAGCCAGATGCTTCCTTCATCCCTCGGAGCACTAAGAAGCCCCACGGTAGGTGTCCCCTGAGGGGGCTCCATGGGTGCCTAGGGCAGGAACCTTTGGCCGGCTCCCATTGTCCTGTGGTCCTTGGAGAAGGTCTGGTCGGAGCTGGCGTCTGCAGCCTCGTCGCTGTGGGAAGGTCGGCAGGGGCCCGGCTGGCCTGATGCCTGTGCCCAGAAGCAGCCCCTCACCTGGATTCTGAGCCTGTCCCTGCTGTCCGCCTCCCACCCCCACAGACCATGACTCAGATTCAGACAGCGAGCTGTCCCTGGACGAACAGAGCAGTTCTTACGCGTCCTCACACTCGTCGGACAGTGAGGAGGATGGGGTAGAGGCAGAAGACAAATGGGACCCGGCCTTGGGCCCCGTCCACAGCACCCCCAAAGGTGAGCAGTGAGGGGGACAGCAGGCCTGGCTAGTAGGCCGCAGTGGGCCCTCGGCTGTGACAGGACACGCGTGGGAGGTGGTGGCTGGGGAGCCCTCTCCCCATCCAGGGGAGGCAGGGTGAAGGACCTCTCTGGGGACCCTTGCTAGAGGAGGGACCCTATGAAACTGAGCCACAGGGGGCCTGGCGTTGGCACACGTTACCATACACAGGGACCCGGGTTCAAGCCCCTCGTCTCCAGCTATAGGGGGACACTTTATGAGTGGTAAAGCAGGGCTTCAGGTGTCTCTTGCCCTATCTCCCCCACCTCTCAATTTCTCTCTGACCCTCCTAATAAAGTAGAAAGAAAAAAGTGGCCACCGGGAGCAGTAGCCTGGTGTTGGCAGTGAACCCCAGGATAACCCTGGTAGTAATAAAACAAAGAAACAAAAACCCTACTGTTGGCTGAGTGTTGGGACGCACTGAAGCAGAAGATCCTGGGGTCCCTGACAGGCCCTTCCCTCTGTGGGCCCCAGTTTCCCTACCTGGAGGCCTGGGAGGGGTGGACCTGGACTGTCAGGGCCCAGCTTCCCCATGAAGGGAGGAAGAGTCCTGGAGCCTCTAGAGAGAAGGTCCAGGTGTGGGGGGTGGGGGTGGGGCTAATGAGGGTCCCTGCTGTGCCTCAGTGGACACCGTGCTCAACCACATCTCTGCTGGCTGGCCCGATGAGAGCCTGGCGGGGAGTGACAGCGAGGAGCCTGGCGAGAAGCCCCGTCTCAAGGTGGAGACCAAGGTCAGCGTTGAGCTGCACCAGGATGGCCAGGGCAACCACTGCAGAGAGCACCCCCCAGAGCCCGGCGGCAGCGGCGGTGGCGGGGCCCCCACCAAGCTCCCGGAGCAGAGAAAAGGTGCCCCAACACCCCCAGAAATCCCTGGTCCTGAGGGAGGAGGCATTTGGGGGTACAGGGTGTGTGGAAGCCTGGGGAGGCTGGGTTGACTACCTAGAGGTCTTAGGGGGTTTGCGCTCAGATCTGTGGGGACTTTCTCCCAAGTGGCTGCACCGGCCTGACCTGGCCCTGTCTCTCACTGCCCAGGCATCTTGAAAAACAAAGTCACCTACCCACCACCACTAGTAGACAAGACACTGAAATCCCGGCTCCGGGAGAAGCTGGCTGAGTGTGAGCACAGCCCCGCGTCCTCCCGGTCGTCCTCCCTGGGCTCTGGTGATGGGGTCCGAGCCCCTGACGGTGCCATCACCGTCAAGACCCCACGCAGGGAGCCGGGGTGTGAGTACCATAACGGCATGGCCATGAATGTGCGGACCGGGAGTGCTCAGGCCAACGGCTCTGACTCTGAGTGAGTAGCCTTGACCTTGGCGGGTGGAAGGAAGTAAGGCGGTGCCCCCTGCCAGCTTGCCCTGTGACCCTGTGTTCACAAATTCCAGAGTGGGCAGAGGTTGGGCCTCGGCTGCAGCCGACCACACAAAAAGCTTCCGCTGGGAATCTTGTAGAAATGGGGCAACTTCCTTTCTTTGGGGGCCCACTGAGGGCTAAATTAGCCAAACCTCATCGTCCTGCCTAGCTCGGAAATTCTAGGATGCAAGGCCCTGCTGGACTAACCGTTCTGTAAACACCATCTCCTGGGTCCAGGAGCACTGCTCTGCACTTGACAGACCGAACAGGCATGGGAAACTTGGCTGGGACCCCCAAGGCATTATTGACCTCTCGCCCTCCTACGTCCTCCCCTGCATCCTCCCTCCTATGGAGAATGGCCTGTTCTTCCAGAAAAGCCATCCCCAAACTAAAAGGGTTTGCCTGCTACACTCCCCCCCCCCCTTAGGTGCCTGGACTCGCCTCTCTCCTGCCTTCCATCTGTGTCCACACACGCTTTCTTCCTTGGCACCCCTGGGCATCACCTGTCCCCACTGGGGGGTGGTTCTGCCCCTGCATAACCAGCTGAGCAGCCCTGGGCCATTTCTGGCAGGGGGTAAGCCTTGCTGACCCTCTGCCCGCCTGATGGCTTCTTCCCACGTGCAGAGGCAGTAACGAAACTTCAATTTGAACCATCAGGAAACTGTGAGCCATGCCTGCCACCTCCACCCAGCACTCTGTGCTGTGTCTTCATCCTGCCTTTGGACCCTGGAGCCCAAGGGGCCACTGCCCTTCCGGTGAAGCAAGTCCTGGTTGTGGAGGTCACTGTAGGAGCAGTTCCCTGACTGGCAGTCCAGACATGGAGTCCTTGGCTAGCTCTAGGGTCTCAGGGCCCACGTGACTCTGGGACAAATGCCAAAGGCCACAGGCAGGAGTCGGTGAGGACTCCTGGGCCAGCAATGCTCCATCTCAAGACTACAGAGCATGCTGGCCTGGACAAGAGACCTAATACAGATTCCTCAAGGTTGAGGGGGAACTGCCAGGCTGAATGTGCCAGTTTGGGGGCACTGGACACAGAGGACTAAAGGTCCATCTGCCTGTGTTGACATCTCCCTGTAGTCCAGACCCCTGGCAAGTAGCTCAGCAGTGCTTTATAAAGCCAACTATTTCCCCATGTTCGAAGAGGTGTATGTGTTTGTGTGTGACACTCAGGAGACAAAAACCCGAGTCCATTTTGCATTTGTACTGGGGCATATATGGAACAACCTCTCACTAGGAAGACTGTAGTTGGACTTGAACCTGGTGAGCATGGATGCTGCCAGCCTCCCAGTTCACTGAAGGAACAGCGTGTAGACAAAGGTCCCCGTGAGGCTGCTTTCAGCCAGTGCCCAGAGCCTTTGGGTATCACACATCGCCTGCCTTGATGATTTTGACAAGAGTCAGGGCCATTTGGGATTGTGACCTGTGTGGCATGTGTTGTCTGGCTGTGCTTGACACACTGGTCACTCCTTGGCCACCCCCTTCACTGGATCCCCTCCAGCCCTATAAGGCCTCCCTGGCTCCCTTCCCAGTTGGCAGGTGGGGGCTTTCCTTTGTCCCTCAGCGGCTCCTGTTCCTGGTAGGACTCAAGAGCGTTCACACACTGTGATTCAGTGGAGGAACGAGGGCTTCCAGGGTGTCGTAGTCCTTCCTGCCAATTTTCTGGCTCTCTTATAGATACCCAGGACCAGGATCCCCAGGCAGATTGGGGTCCCACCCCCAAGTCTGACCAATTACTTCATTTTGCTTCAAATCGCCAATTGTGCACAGGGACAAAGCCACAGCCACACTTTTCAGTGGTTACCAGGCTGCTTTTTGGGAAATTCCCACCAAGGACTGGCTTTAACTGTCCCGCCACGGGCAGTTGGTGGTGTGGCCTGAGGGGCTGTGGACAGGAGCCCAGAATGACTCAGACGCTATTTCAGTGTTTCCTTTGTTCTTCAAATCAGGTGCCCAACTAAACTATCAGCAAAGCTGCTTCCAAATAAGGGAAACCATAACATAGGGTGAGAGTTTAGCTGAACGCAAAGATTTGCTCTGATGAAGACGCTGGCACCAGCCTTTATGGACAACTCAAAGTGCACCTGAAACAGGGCAGCTGCTGAGGCTTCACTACAGAAATGAAATGAGATCCCAGAGTTCTGGATCCTGAATGAATTATAAATGTGCCTTAACAGTCAAGTGGCTTTTTGAAAAGACAAACAATGGTCTCTTCAGGTGCTCCCCCCCGGCGAGCCATTTTCCAATAAGAAGACATTTGAATCTTTGGTATCTGAAAGCATCCCCTTTCCTATTACCACTTGCTATTTTGCAACTGGATTTTGCCCCTTGAGGTGTAGTATTTTTAAAAATCTGGTTAGAACTGTAAACAAAAGAAATTAATTCCTCGGTTTTTATTAAGACAAGAAAAGATGTAAACCTATTTTTTATGACTTCAAAACTATGGATGAGATGTGACACTGGAGGAATTTTTTTTTTTAAACAAATGTATATTTATTAATGTTCAGAACACTGGATGACAACTCAGATCAGAGTCTACAATAAATTAAGGTTTCTGAATTTGTACTTCTGCTGTAGTGGTTTCAGCTCCTCCTTTCCTAAGCAGCCCTGGAGGACTCGGGCCAGGAACTGCGGGAGTTTCCACCCATTCTCCTCCAGGCTTATCCTACTTGCGGTTTTCTGAGATCTTTCAATTTCTGCTGCCATCAAACCTGGGAAAATCGATGCCTGTTTTCCTGTTTCTCCCCACACGTCTTTTCTTCTGGAGCTCCAGTGACACAAGCACCACACTTCAGTACTGCCCATGCGTTCCTGAAGCCACTGGTTTTTTCCTCCCTATTTCTTTCCATGTTTTTCTGTTCTTCAGATTTGATCATTTCTAGCGGCAGATTTGCAAGTTAGCTAAGTCCTCTGTCACCGTCAGTCTGCTGTTGTCTATACAGTGGATCTTAGGTACTGAAAGCTCTTAACTTTCCATTTGGTGCCCTTCATTTCATATCTATCCGTCTTTATTCTTTTTCTCTCTGTTCTTTCGCTCTGATCATGTCTAGCGGCAGATTTTTAGGTTAATCAAGCCATGCCTCTGCTGTCTGCACTCTGGGGCTTTATCCAGGGAGTCTTCAACATGAGGCTCGAAACTCCCCCACCTGGTTCCTGCCCACGGCTCTGTGTGTGCTGAGGGCTGCTCTGTCCCCCGTGTTAACAGCTGCTGTCAAGTCTGGTAATTAGAATGGCCAGGTCCTCCCTGGAGCTCAATTGTCAACTGTTCCCCAGCCCTTTCCTGGTTCCCTGTACTGATGATTTCAAACAAAACCCCCAGTGGACATTTTGAATATTATGTAGCTCAGGGCTCTGTCAGTTTGTTGTAGCAGGCTGGGCCAGACCCCTGGAGTGTCCCATGTGTGGAGGTGAGGCCTGGCTGGGCTCCGTGTTGTGTAAGAGCCCTGCTGCCAGGGTTTGCAGCAGGTATGGGGCCTGAGAGGGCAGATTACAGTGCAGTTCTGTTTGAAGAGCCTTTGCTCTCCGCCCCTAGGGTCTGTTCTGTGTACCCACATCCGGGGTGAGCCAGCATGGAAAATGAGAATCCTCGGCTCTGGTTAAGATCCACCACCTCACTCACTCCAGCTTCTGGGGACACCACTTTTAAGTCTGCCTGGAAAGATGGGTTCTCCCAGAACTCTAGCCACCTGTAGCATCTTGCACCACCTTCTGGAAAAGTTAGTACAAAGAGGGGCAAGTTCGAGATTTGCCCACCCTTGGGCCCAACAAGCCTCTTTTTCCCAGGCCTCTCTTGGAGATCCTTGTCTTGGGGTTGGCTGCATAAAAGCTCCAGAGTAGGGCCACCCTTTGGGTCAAATATGGGAGAAAATAGTACCATGAATACCCCCACCCCAAGGTCCTTTTTTTGTTTTGTTTCCTCTCCAAGCCCCTTGCTCCTGTGCCCTTTTCAGCACTCAACACAAACAGGAGAAAACTGATCCACCACGAGCCAGAAGCTAGACTTGGTGGGCAAAGTCCTGGGAGCATCTGAGGAAGAGTAGCCTCTGCATCAGGCAAATGGGACCTGAAACCCAACAAGACACTGCACATCCGAACAGTATGCAAACCACATAATGCCCCAACTCGCCCATCCCGTTACTGGGTGATGCCTGCCCCCGCAGTCTGTCCCAGGCTCTCCTCCCACATGCCTGAGGAAGGAAGGAGGCCGGGGGTCTGGGAAGGCCTGCTGGAGCTGGGCAGTGCAGCCTATGGAGCTGGAGCCAAAAGTCCAGCCTGGCTTTGGGGGACTCTCCCAACGTGGAGCAGGAGCACACAGCTCTAGGGCCTCTCGTCGTTTCCCTGGAAATGACGGAGGGGCAGTACTTTATACGAGAGTAAGAGCAGGTGTGTAAAAAGCACTGGCTCCTGGCCGTGACACTTTCCCACCTTTTCCTCATGAGTGACAGACCTGAGGAAAAACAGCTGTGAGTGGAATAAGACTGGCGGCTGGAGTGCCAAGCAGGCAAGGGGGCAGGCAGGGAAGCCCACACCCAACCTCTGTGCCGCCCAAGGTGCTGAAGGTCACAGGGAGCTACACCTGAATCTGCCGACTCCATGGCGTGGGTGGGCAGAGGGGGCGCCTAGAAGTCTCTGCTGTAACTTTTAAGTATTAAAGCTCATACTTAAAAATTAAGTATAAGCTTTCCACAAGGTCGTCCTATGAGGGTAGTGGCCTCAGCTCTGGGCTGGTGATGCATCCTGTCACAAGAGAGGGCTGGGGCTCAGGAGGCGAGGTGTTGTCCTAGAACTGTCCTGACTCTCCACCACCTTTCCACACCGTCAGTGGGTGTGGCCTGTGCTGTGGGAACCCCCAAATGGCTTGAGCTTTCCCCACTGGAGGCTACAACAGAATCCATGTCTTGGACAGAACATTTATTCCCTGCTGTCCCTGAGGCCTGCACAGCCCTTCCAGTCCCCCTCTCAGCTGCAGGGTAGGGACCCTCCACAGAAGAGAGGAACTCGAGCAATAGGACAGACCTGCTGGCCAGCCAGTCTGCACTGTGAAGCCCGCACCTGCAGCTCCACCTTGAAGACGTGATCCTTTTCCACTCTGCCTGCACAGGAGTTCTCTGGAACCCAGCTGGCCTGGCCAGGGCTCCGATACCGATAGCAGCAGCAAGGCGGGCTGAGTCAGCAGGGACCCGAGACTGGGCCAACGTCATGAGCATCGCTGGAGCCCTCGGTGGCCGCCCTGGACTTGCTTCGGCCCCTCTGGAGGGTGTAGGCAGACGGCCCCAGGCGCATAATCTTCCCACTGCCCAGGCACTCCTCCCCTTTGTAGAACACAGCAAACTGAAAGGAGAGAGGCCGTGTGGGCAGCTGGTATGCAGCCCAGCATCAGGGGGCACCACAGAGCAGAAGTCTGTGGTTGCTGGCTAAGGAGATGCTCTGCTTTTCCCTTCTCTGTTCTGGTCCCAGGGCCCAGCATGAAGGCAGGCCATCCCTGTGATGGGAGGAAGCCAGGCCAGCAGAGGTAATAATTAAAAGCCCCAGGAGCAGCCCTCAGTCTCACTGGCCAGTCCTGTCCCCCAAGGGAGCAGAGTGAAAGGGACCTGACAAGTCTTATGTGCCCAACAGCAGGGGCATTCCTAGCTTGGCTGTCTCCCCAGCCTAAATCTAGTCTCCCCAGCCTAAATCTAGTCTCCCCTGCCATCCTGACGACTTGATCACCATGTCATCTGCTGGCGGGAGTGGAAGGGTGAGACCTGTGCACCTACACCCTCCACACCCTACTCTCCTGAAATCGGGCTGTGCTGAGGAGGAAGTGCCAGGCGGCCCTCCCGGGTGGTGCCAACACACACAGCCCCACATCCTTCAGCCCATCTCAGCACAGCCGTGCTCCGGGCCGCATGGACTGTGCCTCCAGCCTAGTGGCCCTCCCCCTTCTGGAACTGGGGGGGTGCCACACTCACCTGTCCGAGGGCAAGGGCCCGCACGGCCTTCACAGCTGTCACCCACACGGTGCCATCTTGATTAAGGGTCAGCACACAGGGCACTAGGGGAAGGGAGGGGCTGTGAAGGAAGACATACTGGCCCTGCCACAGTGGGCCAGAGCACTGCTTGGACGACCTCAGGGCCACGGTTAGAGGGACTCGGAACCTCCTACTCAAATTCAGGAGACACGATCTGTACCGAGCCTGTCATACCTGGACCCTTTCACAGGCTTCCTGACACCCTCCCTACCTCATGGACAGACGCTGGCCCTTGGGGCCAACCAGCCCTGTCTCCCAGGGTGTCAGAAGCCAGATTTGTGAGAACTCTGGGCCCAGGTTCTAACCTCCCTGCCCTGTCACCAGCTCTGTCACCTAGTGCCATCTGGTGGCGGAAACGGAAATGGCACTCCATCATCTTGTCCCGGACCAGAGCTGTAGGGGGCTCCTCTGCGATCCAGTGCACACGGTTGGTCCGCAGCAGGTCCCTGTACAGGGCCGGGTGGTCTGTCCGGGGCGCCTGTGGAGCAGAGCACGGAGGCCGTCTATGCCGCCCAGAGGAGGGGGGGGGGGTCTCTGACCAGAGGTGTGTTACCTCTCTTTATCAATTATCAATCGAAAGGGAAAACTAAAAACTAAGGGTTGACATGGGAATTCACGTGACTATCCCTCGAGCCTCTCTACCCCCACTTTGCAATGAGGACGTGAAGGCACACTTAGCAGGAAGAGTAAGAGAAGGCCAAGCCTGTGCCCTGAGCACTCCTGCACCAAGTACAAGTCTCTCTCATCCCCACCCCACCTCCACCCCCACCAGCCTGCAAGGGTCACACCAGGTGCACGGCCTTCACAAAGGCCACTGCAGGTGGCTGGGAAGAAAGGGTCTGAGCTGAAGCTGTCTACTTCAAGGCCCCTGGCCGTCATCCCATGGACCCCTGACCTCCTGGCACCGAGCAAGCTGCCCATCTGAGGCAGGACCAAGGGGCTTCATTCTGGTGTTCCAAGTGGATAGCAGTGGCTGGCAGATAATGTGCCTGCACAGCCCAGGGTCAGGTCTGCCCCAGGGCGCTGAGGGACACTTCTGCGTTGTGGTGTCTGCTCTCGACTTCTGCAGCTTTTTTTTTTAATGTTCAGTTTGATTTATTTTTAGATTTGTATTATCTTTATTTATTGGATGGAGACAGTCAAAAATCAAGAGGGGAGAGGGTGGTAGAAAGGGGGAGAGACAGAGACACCTGTAACACTGCTTCACCATTTACAAAGTTTTCCCCACCCCCCGCAGGGGCTCAAACCCAGGTCCTTGCGCATTATAATGTGTGCTCAACCAGGTGTGGCACCACCTAGCCCCTACTCCTGCATCATTCTATCTGAAAAAGTTAGCCTGGAGCTGTGAAGTCTCAGTGAGGACCATAGACAGACAGATGGACAGACAGGAAGAATAAGTTTAGCAGGGAGAAGCCCAATGTTATAGAGAGACAAGTATCAGTCAAAACTGCTTGGTTTTCCCAAAGCAAGAGATTACTAGATTTCACAGTCAAGTCCTTTTACTTCCTCTTTTTTTTTTAAACCTGTTTATTTTTATTTATTTATTTCCTTTTGTTGCCCTTGTTGCTTTATTGTTGTAGTTATTATTATTGTTGTTGTTGTTGTTGTCGTATAGGACAGAGAGAAATGGAGAGAGGAGGGGAAGTCAGAGAGGGGGAGAGAAAGATAGACACCTGCAGACCTGCTTCACCACCTGTGAAGCGACTCCCCTGTAGGTGGGGAACCGGGGGCTCAAACTGGGATCCTTACACTCACTGGTCCTTGCGCTTTGCGCCAAGTGCGCTTAACCAGCTGCGCTACCACCCCTTTTACTTCCTCTTGACCAGGACTGCTGTCCAGGACTTTTATCTGACTCTCCTGGAAGATATCTCCAAATCAGCAGGCAGGCTGCTGGCCTCCCTATCTTGGTGAAAAGACACACACACACCTACACAGCTAGGTGGGGAAGCTCACCCAACACACACACTCAAGCAGGGATTCTCAACGTCAGCACCACTGACACTAAGACGACCACAGCTGGGGGCTGTCTGTGTACATTGCTGAGCTGCACCCTCACCTGAGCTCTGACAACCAGAACGTCCCCACACATTTAAATATCTGCGGGGAGGGGCACCCAATGGCCTAGTCCTTCTATTACTCCCCAGCCATGACACAGAAGCTACCTCTACCCCCTGTGAGCACAAGGACTGGTATGATGGCTCACACAGTGGTCAGCAGATAGTGGGGGCCTCATCAGTACCTTGTACACAGTCCTCTGCTACCTGGGCCCCTCCCAGGAGAGGAGGATGCAGGGGAGACCAGGAGCCACTAGTCACTGTGGGACAGAAGCTGCCAGCCCACCTGCTCACTTTGGCCTGTCCAAAGGCAACCCAACTCACCACAAGCACGTCACCCGTGGCGCTGTCCTTCTCCACCACAAACCAGGGCTCGTGGAGGCCGCCTATGTTGGCTCTCTGACCCAAAGTATACAGGAACCAACCTATGGAAAATTTCCCAGTGAGGTGGGGATAAGTGACCCCTTGGGACAGGGAAGGGACAGAGGTGCTGTGGGTCACGGGGGGTGGAGGGGGTCAGGAGAGGCCATAACTTTTCACCCCCGTGTCAGCCAAACCTCACAATGAACCCAACCCCTCCCCCTACAAAAACAGGCCCATGTGGAACCACCTGACTCCAAGGAGCACGTTAGACTGGCCAGCTGAGTGCTGTCTGAAGATCTGAGCCAGGGCCCCTTGGTGCTGCTCTGGATGGATCTGTGGGTCTCACAGGTGTGCCCGTCTCCTGTCTCATGTTCTAATCACACTGGGACCAGAATATCAGGGTCCAAGTGAGCCCTGCTCCCCTACCCAACCCCTCACTGGGAAGGGGAAGGCACCTTGGGGGTTCACTGATGTCCAAGGGCACAGTCCCGCCCCCATCCAACCCAGCAACTACCCCACCCCCAGGCTACGCCTCTTGCAATTACCTCATGCCTCTCCAGCCCGCGCCAGCTAAGAGCAGATTCCTGGTACCCACTCCCCAGTGCATGTCTGACAGGAGCGGCACCCACCAATGGACACCTCTGAATTCATCTTACTGTCCTGAATCCAAAGACTGCACTGGAAATCACCTAACGCCTTTTATCAGAATGAGATTTTCTTTACTTTTATTATTTTATTATTATTTTTTTTGGTACTATCTTTACTTATTTATTGAATAGAGACAGCCTGGAATTGAGAGAGGAAGGGGAGATAGGGAGACAGACAGACAGATACCTGCAGCCATGCTTCACTATTCTCAAAGCTTTCCCCCTACAGATGGGGACCAGGGGTTCAAACCCAGGCCCCCTGAGCATTGTAACACGTGAGCTCAACCAGATGCACCACCACCCAACCCCAAGATTTTTCTTTAAACAGGGAGAAAAGTTACAGGGCCAAATGATGTAGCTCCAAGAACAAAGTCTTCTTGAATCGATGCCACCATTTTTATTAGCTGCAAAGGACGCGACCTTTTACCACAGGGAGACCCCTCCCTGGTCACTGCTCAGTCCGGTCCCCATGCACCACCAGGGGCTCAGGACTACAGCTGGCATGGCCACACTGCAGAGATAAAACCTACCCTGTTACTCAATGAGTTTTCACTGAAGAGTAAACAGAGGTTGGGGGCCAGGTGGTAGTGCACCTAGTTAAGTGCTCACATTACAGTGTGCAAGGACCTGGGTTCAAGCCCTGGCCCCAACCTGCAGGGGGAAAGCTTCATGAATGGTGTGAAGCAGGGTTGCAGGTGTCTCTGTTTCTCTTCTTCTCTATCTCCTCCTTCCCTCTCAATTTTTCTGTCTCTATCCAGTAACAGATAAAATAAAAAAAATAGAACAAAAAAGTAAACAGGCTGCAACTTACCTTTATGTGTTCCCAGAACTCTACTGTCTTCAATAGAAATGAATTTTCCAGGCCGAGGCTGCAAATACTGAAGACAAATACCCATCACTAACAAGTGCAGGGTCAGCGCAAAACATGGCTCAGTCTTTTGCATCAAAAAACCACTTGCCTGGAGGTCGGGTGGTAGCGCAGCGGGTTAAGCGCACGTGGCGCAAAGCACAGGGACCGGCATAAGGATCCCAGTTCGAGCCCCTGGCTCCCCACTTGCAGGGGAGTCGCTTCACAGGTAGTGAAGCGGGTCTGTAGGTGTCTATCTTTCTCTCCCTCTCTTTGTCTTCCCCTCCTCTCTCCATTTCTCTCTGTCCTATCCAACAAGGAACAACATCAACAACAACAATAATAACCACAACTAGGCTACAACAACAAGGGCAACAAAAGGGGGGAAAAATGGCCTCCAGGAGCAGTGGATTCATGGTGCAGACACTGAGCCCCAGCAATAACCCTGGAGGCTAAAAACAAAACAAAACAACAACAAAAAAACACTTGCCTATGATGACTTTTTAGTCACTACCAGGCCACTCCATCACTTGGGGCCTTAGGGAGCCCTGAGATTCCCACAGACATGATGGGCCTAGACCTCTTAACAGATCCCTCTCACCACTGTCACGGGTCATCTCCATCAGGAACAATATAATGGACCCCTCTGTGGGCCCCTATCGGACCTGGCCCTCAGTGTGGATCAACAAGGGTGGGGAACGCTCCATTCTCTGTAGGGAGGTTGGACAACATACTCTGCCCATCACCTGAGAATCCTGAAATTGGTGCAGCCTGGAAGGTTCCTAGCCGTGACCATGGAATGTGAGCTTAGACCTACAGGGATGCAGAGGTTACAGAGGCTCCTGTACAGACTATGGGCCCCAGTATGATCCATGGGATTTATAGTTAATAATATTTCTATACTTCTCCCATATTTGGGAGCTACTCTCTTCCCTGATCCAGTTTTCTGGTCCTTCTTCCAACTATGATACCATCGCCCCAGACAATAGCTTAGGTCACCTGTACACTGGATGTCAGGCACAGGCAAAAACTAGTTGGGTCATGGGCCCCTTGGAATAGACCTAAAATAGACCTACTAGCTTTTCCCAAAGTGGAGACCCCAGATCTCCATCCGAAATATTTTTGCCTTTATGCCCATGATTAGTGCACAATTTGCTCTGCTTTCTATCTTAACTCTTTTTTTAGCCATCAGATTCCAGATGCTACCATGATGCCAACTGGACTCCCCAGGGCAGACGACCCCACCATGTGTCCTGGAGCCCCACCACCCTAGATCCCTGCCCTACTAGGGAGAGACACAGGCTGGGAGAATGGATCAACCTGTCAACGCCCATGTTTAGCGGGGAAGCAACTACAGAAGCCAGACCTTCCACCTTCTGCATCCCATAATGACCCTGAGTCCATACTCCCAGAGGGATAAAGAATAGGAAAGCTGGGAATCGGACAGTAGCACAGCGGGTTAAGCGCAGGTTTCACAAAGTGCGAGGACTGGAGGAAGGATCCTGGTTTGAGCCCCCAGCTCCCCACTTGCAAGGGAGTCGCTTCACAGGCAGTGAAGCAGGTCTGCAGGTGTCTATCTTTCTCTACCCCCCTTCTGTCTTCCCTTCCTCTCTCCATTTCTCTGTCCTATCCAACAACAATGACACCAATAACAACAACAATAAGAACTACAACAATAAAAAGATAACAAGGGCAACAAAAAGGAAAATAAATAAATAGGAAAGCTAGGGCTGGGTGGTGGCGCAACTGGTTGAGTGCACACGTTACAGTGCACAAGGACCTGAGTTCAAGCCCCCGGCCCCCACCTGCATGGGGAAAGATTCACTAGTGGTGAAGCAGCACTGCAGTGTTGGGCAGTAAGCCAGCTTCCCCCTACTTAACTCTGCGGTCTATTGACATAACCACTAGAACCGCCCTGCCTCCTGGGCATTGGTTTAATTCCCACTGGTTCATACTTTTTGCTCCGCCCCCTCTCCTAGACACACCCTGATTTCTACCACTCTCTTTTGCTCCACCCTCTCTATGGCACATCCTGTTTCCACCCTGCTTGGCCAGTATAAATACAGCTGCTCTTATTAAACACACTTGGGCGGGGGAGAAGCATAATGGTTATGCAAAGAGACTCTCATGCCTGAGGCTCCAAAGTTCCAGGTTCAATCCCCTGCACCACCATAAGCCAGAGCTGAGCAGTGCTCTGGTTAAAAAAAAAAAAAAAAAAAAAAATTATTAAACACACTTGGAATTGCCTTCCGGCTCCGAGTCCCAGAGTCTCTCTCCTGTGAACACTAGCCCGGCACGAGTTCCTGATCCCTCTCCCACACGCAACAGCCTAGGTTGGCTCCAGTTCTCTCCAACACAGAGAGCACTTGCTCGGGAAAAAGCACCCTCAGGCTATCCCGGCACTGCAGGTGTTTCTCTGCCTCTCTCCCGTCCTCTCAATTTCTGGCTGTCTCTATCCTATAAGCAAATAAAGATAATAAAAAAAAATAAATAAAGAGAATAGGAAAGCTATCAGGGGAGGGAATGGGATATGGAGTTCCAGTGGCAGGAATTGTACCCTCTTATTCTATGGTCTTGTCAGTGTTTCCATTTTATAAATAAAAACTTAAAAAAAAAAAAAAACACTCACCTGAAGGATAAAATTTTCAAAATTTCTTTTACCGATGAAGCAGATGCCCATGCTCTGAAATGAAAGGAAGGCAACTGTGAGAGAGATGGATGAACAGACACTGAGCCCTAGGAACAAGGACTCTTCAGATCCCCTCTGCCCTGAATCTCACATTTCTGGGCCCTGAGTCACATTTCTCACCCCCGACACCGGAAACAACCCAGACAGACCTCCAGGGTTCACAGCATGCCTCAGCCTCTGGAGGTCTGGGACATGCCATTTTCTAAGCGGCACCTTCTCAGCTCCACCAGGCTGCCCTATACTGTGAGCCTGGGCAAACCCTAGCAAGCCCTCCCTGAGTCTCAGGGGAGACAGAGTGACAAGAGGTTGGAACCAGGCTGAAGTGTCTCGGTCGAGACCAGAGCTCTCCATCAATACACACACCTGCAGCTGTCACTGACTGCCTCTGACTCTCTATAGAATGTGGGTCCCATGACGTGGCCCCCTTGGAGCCCACCAGCATCACATTCAGAAACTGAACTGGCTAAGACAGAGGGATGGGGGAATCGGGCAGTAGCGTAGCAGGTTAAGCACAGGTGGCACAAAAATGCAAGGACTGGCATAAGGATCCTGGTTCGAGCCCCCGGCTCCACACCTGCAGGGGAGTCACTTCACAGGCGGTGAAGCAGGTCTGCAGGTGTCTTTCTCTCCATGTCTTCCCGTCCTCTCTCCATTTCTCTCTGTCCTATCCAACAACGACAACATCAATAACAACTACAATAATAAAACAACAAAGGCAACAAAAGGGAATAAATAATTATTAAAAAAAAAAAGGAATTAAATTATTAAAATAAAAAAAAAAAAGAACGGAGGTATCTTCATTGGGGTAAATGACTTGGTAACAGAAGGCACGGCCATGCCCAATCCAAGAAAAACAGGATGGACTACCAGCCACAGCTACCTCAACCCTGACCTGGCTGGTCAGACAACCTGCAAGGGTTACCCCACAGCACTCACACGTCTAACACCAAGTCCCCGCCACACAGCTTCCCCTGCATCCCACACGGTGCCAGGCGTTCTCTTACCTTGGAGTCTTTGCGCATGCTCTCCTAACCTTGGGGACTGTTTAATGCAAACCCCTGTGACACTAGATGCTACTCATCCTCTAGGCCTTGGAGCCTTGACAGAGCCCCGTAGGGTTTTATTTCACAGGGTCCTGTCCTTTCTTTCAGAGACACTCCCTAAGTTAACGACAGTATTGCCGTCAACTGCATGCAATGGAGACTGTATGGTCTTCACCGTGTCATCAGAAGCCAGAGGCAAGGCCATGGCACAGAGGTAGCCTTGCACAGAGACGTGCTGGGAGAGTGCGGGTGAAGGGAGATCCATGTACCCCCTCCTCTTCCCCAGCCTGAACACCTGGTCCTTACTTGCCTGCCCACACCTGGCAGGCAGAGTGGAGAACAAGCTCCCAGGCAGCTAGCAAGAATCTGGGAAAGCCACCCCGTGCAGAATGGGCTCAGGAGGGGCAGGGGGAAGACGTCACAAACTGCTTTCTGAGTGTTCAGAGCACGTCCTCTCCTACGTATGGCCACATCCTCCTAGTGTTTCGCTGTGGCCCTTCTAGGTCCCGGGAAGGAAGCAGGGTTGTGACCACAGGCCGTGGAGATGGTGGACGTAAGCATATGCACTCCCCTCTGGCCTACCTCTTTTTTCTGAAGCACGTGATGAAGTCTATTCTCAGCAGCTATTTTCTTTACAAAATCTTTCGTTAATCCTCCCAGAGGGAAGAGGGTCCTTCGTAGGGCATCCTGGGAAACCTGGCTGAGAAAGAAGGTCTGGTCTTTAAAGCTGTCAGCTGCTTGGAGAAGTTTTACCACTGCCAAAAGTAAAGAACAGACAGGTTGCAGGAATAAAAATCACCATACTTTGCTCTTAACAATGTCCTTCTGTTTACTTAGATTAGCCCAGGTCTGGCAGAAACAAAACTTAGTACTCTGTAGCAGACTTCTAGAAAAGAGCCACCATGGTTAATTTAAGAAAAAAACCTCACAACTAATTTATCTATTTTTTAAAATACAAAACAAGGGGCCGGGTGGTGGCACACCTGGCTGAGCATACATGTTACAATGCTCAAGGATCTGGGTTCAAGCCCCTGGTCCCCACCTGCGGGGGGGGGGGGAAGCTTCATCAGTGGTGAAGCGGGGCTGCAGGAGTCTCTCTCTCCCTCTCCATCTCCCCCTTCTGCTCAATTTTTGGCTATCTCTATCAAATAAATTAAATAAACAAGTAAAAAGATACAAAGCAAATCTGGAGGGGCCCAGGAGTTATTACAGTGGATAAAGCCTTGAACTCTCAAGCATCAGGTCCCAAGTTCAATCCCCAGCATCCCATGTTCTGGAGTGATGCTCTGGTTCTTTCTCTCCTTCTCTAATTAAATTACTTTTTATAACACATGGAAAGGAGGGTTTTGTTTGTTTTTCCCTTTTGTTGCCCTTGTTGTTTTATTGTTGTTGTAGTTATTATTGTTATTGTTGATGTTGTTGTTGCATAGGACAGAGAGAAATGGAGAGGGGAGGAGAAAGACAGAGAAGGGAGAGAAAGACAGACACCTGCAGACCTGCTTCACCGCTTGTGAATCGACTACTCTGCAGGTGGGGAGCCGGGGGCTTGAACTGGGATCCTTACACTGGTCCTGGCACTTTTTGCTGCTTGGACTTAACCCGCTGCGCTACCGCCCGACTCCCGGAAAGTAGGTTTTAAGTGATAGAAAAGCTTATTCCAGTTCATACATTGGGTTAAAAAAATTATCTGATGTGAAAAGCAATTCAAAGGGGGTGGTGGCACACCTGGTTAAGTGCACATGTTACAATTTGCAAGGACTCCCGGATTTGAGCCCCTGGTCCCCACCAGCAGGGGGAAAGCTTCATGAGTAGTGAAGCAGGACTGTAGATGTCCTCTGCCTATCTTCCCTTCCCTCTCAATTTCTGGCTGTCTCTATCCAATAAATAAAGATAATAAAAAATTTAAAAAGCACTCAAAGTAAATTCAGTCACGCTAGGGAAATCAGACGAGAGAACAATTTACAGGAAACTCGACTGAGAGCAGCAAGAGTGCTATTTTCTAACCATCAGTGATGTACCCATGCTGGGGCCTTTTTAAGCATCTCCTGGTAGCCGGTTCCAGTGCTAGTTCTGAGGAACACTCTCTCGGGCACCGTTACATTCATGTTCTCTGCTGGTCATGGTGGGTCTGGAGAGCTTGGAGATAGTGTACTGGGCAAAATGCGTGTCTGCCCATATGTGAGCCCTATACCCAATGCCAGGCAGTTCCTGACCTCCATCTCATCCTCTAGAAGTCAAGAATAAGAAGGGCCGGGCAGGTGGCTTAGCAGTATCGTGCATGGGCAAGGCTGGGCTCACGTCCCAGCGCTGCATCCATCAGAAACAATAAGTCAAGTTCTGTTAAAGGTCAAGCTAACGACTGCCAGATCTCCAGAATTTCTCCTGGTTCTTTCCCTTTTTTGGTCATTACAGGACTTCACTACTCCAGGCCAACGTTTTTAGACAGAAAGAGAGGAAAAGCCACCACGGCATTCACTGATGCTTCCCCCAGCTCAGTAAGGGCCAGTCTTGAACCCGTGTCCTGCAAATGGCAAACTAAGCAGGCGCTGTCCCTGTGAGCGATCCTGGCAGACTCCTGCTCTTTATTTTGTGTGAAGAGCTCTTGACTGCTGTAAAGTCACAGTCTGAGCTTAACGGGACACTGGCTCAGAAATGAAGTCCTGGTTTCACCTCTGGGCCAGACGGGTCCTGCCTGGCATGCCACTGAACTTCCATGATTGCAACTGTTGCCTCCTCGGATGAGGACCAACAATACAACAGGGAAAATCTAAAGATACTCTCAGTGGCAGCTGTTTCCACACTTGTCATATCCAGTGCTGAGAGAAGTCTCAGACAGGGGTGACAGATGAGTCCACACTCACACATGGCCTGGAAGTCATGTGTCTGACATACTGTGCACTGAGCCTTGGTCACCTGTGACCTCAAATTTAATTGCTATTAGTTGTGTGAGGTTCAATCATTTGTGTTTTACAGATCTGGGAAGTAATCTTCTAATTTCTTCCCCCCTGCTTTTTTTTCCTTTCCCCTTTATTGGGGAGATCAATGGTTTATAGTCAACAGGAAAATACAGTAGTTGGTACATGTGTAACATTTCTCAGTGCCTAATTTCCATCCCATATTTTTGTACTGTGATGCTGAGGAATGAACTCTGACCTCACTTGTGAGAAATTCCACTGGGCAGCCTCCATAGGGCTCAATCTATAATTCTTAATATTTTGGAGAAGAGAAACGCCACGACACCACTCCATCATCCACAGCGATCTCCTGGTGGTATTCCTGGCACTGCCATGAGGTGCTAGAGCTCAAGCCAGGAGACGCATGTGACAAGGCACAAGCTCTACAGAGCAAGCTGTCTCCCCGCCCTCTGTGACAGGATGCACACACATATATATATTGTTTGGCCTGGATTAAGGTTAAAGAACCTGCTCAGAAATGAAAAACAGGGAGTTGGGCAGTAGCGCAGCAGGTTAAGTGCAGGCAGCGCAAGGACCGGTGTAAGGATCCCGGTTCGAGCCCCCGGCTCTCCACCTGCAGGGGAGTCACTTCACAGGCGTTAAAGCAGGTCTGCAGGTGTCTTATCTTTCTCTCCCCGTCTTCCCCTCTTCTCTCCATTTTTCTCTGTCCTATCCAACAACGGCGACATCAATAACAACAATAATAACTACAACAAGAAAGCAACAAGGACAACAAAAGGGAATAAATAAATAAAAGTTGTAAACAAGTGATAAAAATGAGCTTCATCAAAATTGAATTTGTTAAAAAAAAAAAAAGAAATGAAAAACGGGGTCAGGTAGTAGTGCAGCGGGTTAAGCACACGTGGTGCAAAGCGCAAGGACCAGCCTAAGGATCCCCGTTCGAGCCCCCAGGTCCCCACCTGCAGGAGGGTCGTTTCACAAGTGGTGAAGCAGGTATGCAGGTGTCTATCTTTCTCTCCCCCTCTGTCTTCCCCTCCTCTCTCCATTTCTCTCTGTTCTACCCAACAACGACAACAACAATAACCACAACAACAATAAAAAACACAAAACAAACAAGGGCAACAAAAGGGGGAAAAGTAGCCTCCAGGAGCAGAGGATTCGAGGTGCAGGCACCGAGCCCCAGCAATAACCCTGCAGTCAAAAAAAAAAGCAGTGCAATCACTCACCATCAAAGCCACATGCACTTGCCACATTCTACTTTGTGTTTTTCCAAAAATAAATGCAGGCAAAAAATTTATGTGTATAAGACTCACAATACTGTAGGAACTTGCATTTTCTCTTAGTTCTGAGTAACTGTAAAACAAATACAAAATCTATTCTTAAAAAAAAAGCTGGAGGGACTGGATAGTGGCACACCTGGTTATGTGCACATGTTACCGTGTACAAGGACCCGGGGTTCAAGCTCCCAGTCACCACTTGCGGGGGGGTGGGGGGAGGGAAGCTTCTCGAGTGGTGAAGCAAAGCTATAGGTGTCTCTCTCTCTCCTTCCTCCCTCAATTTCTCTGTCCTGTCAAATAAACAAACAAATAATGCAAATAAGAACTGCAAAAAATCCAATCAGGCAAACAAAGCAAGCAGGCATTCCTAGGCCACAGAAAGGTAAAGTTTGACAAGGTCCTGTGCTGCTGGGACATGCATTCACACATCTCTGGTGCATGTCCACACTGCCAGGCTAGGGGCTTTATTTACCACTTTGTACAGATGAGACCTACTCAGACATAGGCAGAGCCCAGGACACAAGTTCTGAGGAACTGGGGACTACTTAGCCCTGAAGGCAGACTCTGTGCTGTCCTGTGACTCTCCCCAAGCACCCAGGTCTCAGGAGTACCCAGGAGGCCCTGTCCTCAGCTTTGCAAAACAACAGAGGAGTAATAAAATAAAGTTTTAGGGTGGGCCGGGTGGTAGCGCAACAGGTTAAGCACACATGGCACAAAGTGCAAGGACTGGCGGCGTAGGGATCCCAGTTCAAGCCCCCTGCTCCCCACCTGCAGGTGGGTTGCTTCACAGGAGGTGAAGCAGGTCTGCAGGTGTCTATCTTTCTCTCCCCCTGTCTTCCTCTCTTCTCTCAATTTCTCTCTGTCCTATCCAACAATGACAGCAATGACAACAACAACTGACAACAATAACAACAATGATAAATAACAAGGGCAAGAAAAGGGAAAAATGGCCTCCATGAGCAGTGGATTCGTAGTGAAGGCCCCAGCAATAACCCTGGAGGTAAAAAAAAAAGTTGTTTTTTTTTTGGGGGGGGGTTAGTGCGGTAGCGCAGCGGGTTAAGTGCACACAGCACAAAGGTCAAAGACCAGTGTAAGGATCGAGGTTCGAGCCCCTGGCTCCCCACCTGCAGGGGGTCACTTCACAAGCGGTGAAGCAAGTCTGCAGGTGTCTGTCTTTCTCTCTCCCTCTCTGTCTTCCCATCCTCTCTCCATTTCTCTCTGTCCTCCCCAACAACAATGGCAACAAAAGGGGAAAAAAACAGAAAAAAGTTTTAGTGCGTCTCAAGAACAACTGCACAGGAAACTTACTCAACGAAATGTAAGGCAGTGTGATTAGAAGTTTTAGAGTAACTGGACTGTAAGAAAGGCGCAGACAGGGAGTCGGATGGTAGCACAGCCGGTTAAACACACGTGGTGCAAAGCACAAGGACCAGCATAAGGATCTGGATGCGGGTTCGAGGCCCCGGCTCCCCACCTGCAGGGGAGTCGCTTCACGGGTGGTGAAGCAGGTCTGAAGATATCTTTCTTTCCCCCCGTCTTTCTCTCTTCTCTATTTCTCTGTCCTATCTAACAACGATGACAGCAATAACTACAACAATAACAACAATAAAACAAGGGCAACAAAAGGGAATAAATAAATATTAAAAAATAAAAAAGAGAAAGAAAGTGCAGATAGTTCTGGATGGCAAAAACTCCCTAGAAGACGAGCAGGCCTGCTGATTCAGTATGGGACTAAGTCCTTCTACTCAGACCCCTTCAATCCAGTGTATTTCTGATATCTACTGTGGACTTCCCAAGTGCAGGGCTCTGGATTCAGAGCCTTGTCTTCCTGATAAGCTGGGGATTCCCGGGCACCTAGAGAGGGACTGGGAGGGAGAACACGGTGAATAGGGAACTAAGGCAGATACTTCAGGCAGCTGTGGGAGGAAGTGCCATCCTCCTCTGGGCTTTAATCAGTATAGCCATCTGTGTCCTTCTCTGATGACAAAGGGAGAAGAGGGGTCAAGAGGACAGGCAACAGGCACTTCTAACAAACTTGGGCTGCCATGGCAACGTGCAGGGTCACAGGAGCCTACAACCTTCACACTGGCTGGGTAAACCACAGGACAGACCTCCCGGCGCTCCTGACATGCCCCACAGAGCTGGCAGGCTGGGTTGAGATCTTGCTCTGTCAAGTGAGCCTCTAGGGTCTGATAAAGCCAGGCCTCAGTCTCCTGTCCCATGATGCAGGATGGGTGTATACCCCCTTGCAGTGAGGTAGAACATGCACATCCAACAGTAAGGGCCCCACAGTGTCTCACTGTAAGTCCCTTTCTATACAGCGAGCTGTGCCGGAGCAAGTCTGCAGCCTCTTAGTTCACTGGGGCAGCTGTGCTTTGCTAGGAAGGTGAAGCTGCTTCCTTGGACCCTGATGAGTTGTGGCCGCAGCCACATGTGTTGTGGATAACAACAGGGCCTTGGCAACTATTTCTTCAAACATTGGGGGACCTCTGGAATCACCAACCCATAATGTCTAGAACTGGTTTCTACATTTTGGATTCAATTTCTCACCAGTCCATGGCACCTGACTGGGACTCCTCCTACTGCCCAATCACAGGCCCTGGGGAGAAGTGACGCCCTCAGTAACTGGGCCTTTTTCAGAGGGGGGAAAAAAGCCAGTTTCTGTTTGGGGTGTGTGTGTGCTATTTTTTTGAACACACCAAGGGAAATGTGGCATTCAAGTTCAAATGAACAGTATATCATCATTTTTCAAAATATGTTACTTTGTTCACAAAGAATTAAGCACCAAGCTCTGGCCTGGACACTAACTTACCACTTCTCACTTCAAATCGATTTCTGAAAAGTCCTTCTGGTCTCTTAATGTGCTTCTGCTGGAAGACTTCTTCATCTTCCAGGGAAGTTCTCGCATAGTGACCGGTGGCAACTGCATCTGCTCCTGTGATGTTTGAATACAAGGGATGCATTTCAGACCTCTGTTTTGACCCCCAGAGAAAAAACAGAGATACCATCTCTTAATCTGGAGGGGGTGTGCATTCACTCCACACTCACCCCAGCAGACAGGGGCACAGCATAAATTCTGTAAACAAGCACCTCTAATGCCTTTATAACTCTGCTACAAGGATCTACCGCAACTCCAAGAACATTTGGTGAATTACTATTTATCCACTTGAGGAAAACAGTCAGAGAAGCACAGAAATATTTTTAATTTTCACACTTTTTATATGAAGAAAAAAATTGAAAGCTATGTTGAACAGCAAGGGAATTTTAAAGAAATTAAGATGTCGTTGCCATACCAACATGAGTGCATTTATAATCTGATTTTTTTCAAGATTTTTTGAAGTTTTATTTCTTAATATTTATTGGATAGAGAAATTGAGAGGGAAAAGGGAGACAGAGAGACACCTGCAGCACTGCTTCATCACTTGTGAAGCTTCCCCCCTGCAGGCGGGGATTGAGGACTTAAACCTGGGTCCTTAGGTATTGTAACATATCCACTCAACCAGGTGCAGCACTGCATGACCCCAATATTTATTTATCTTAATGAGACAGAGTGAAAGAGAGAAAGGACTAGGCGGTAGCGCAACAGGCTAAGTGCACGCAGTGTGAAGTGTAAGGACCAGGGTAAGGTTCCCACTTCGAGCCCCTGGCTCCTCACCTGAGAGGGGGGTGGCTTCACGGGCAGTGAAGCAGGTCTGCAGGTGTCTATCTTTCTCCCCCTCTCTGTCTTCCCCTCCTCTCTCCATTTCTCTTCTGTTCTATCCAGCAACAACAGCAAAGGCAACAAAATGGGAAAAATGGCCTCCAGGAGCAGTGGACTTATAGTACAAGGTACCAAGTCCCAGAGATAACCCTGGGGGAGAGGGAGGGAGAGAGAGAGAGAGAACGAACCACAGTACCCTCCTGCATACGCAGTGCTAGAGAATGAACCAGGACCCTCACCCACCAAGTCCTATACTCTCCCTTTAAGCCACTTCCTGGCCACCACCAAGTCCTATACTCTCCCTTTAAGCCACTTCCTGGCCACCACCAAGTCCTATACTCTCCCTTTAAGCCACTTCCTGGCCACCACCAAGTCCTATACTCTCCCTTTAAGCCACTTCCTGGCCACCACCAAGTCCTATACTCTCCCTTTAAGCCACTTCCTGGCCACAAGAATTTTTAATGACACAGGAAAATGGTCATGACAGGGTTAAGAAGGGCTTTTTTTCTTCAAAAATATTAAAAATCTAATTCTATGAACCAGTCGTCTGCCATCATCACCTCAGCTGCAGTCACTTATAACTTATATGTGGCTTCTGCAGGCCTGCTCTGCCCCCACGTGAGTCGTTAGGAAAGTGTGGACAGGCGAGAGCTGCCAGGTGTCCTGTGCCACAGCCCTATCGCAAGCACATGGTTGGGCTCTGGCACATGGCCCAGCGTGGCAGGGAGAGATCCCAACACGACAGTGCCCAGAACTTCAGTAGCACTTAGTGCTGACCCAACGGCAGCAGAGAGGAAAAAGAACCTGGAATTTAAGTCAGAAACAGAAGGATGAACATGGGATGATCTCACTCTCAGGCAGAAATTGAAAAACAAGATCAGAAAAGAAAATACAAGTAGAACCTGAACTGGAATTGGTGTATTGCACCAAAGTAAAAGACTCTGGGGTGGGTGTGGGGGAGAATACAGGTCCAAAAACGATGACAGAGGACCTAGTGGGAAACTGGGAAATGTTATGTACAAACTATTGTATTTACTGAATGTTAAACATTAATTCCCCAATAAAGAAATTAAAAAGAAAAAATTAAAAAAAGAACCTGGAATTGACAACAGCCCATCAACAGAAACTAGGATGCAGAGTCCTCTGTGATCGAGGCAGCACTGGAGTGTGAACTCAAAGGGACGGGGAAGCCTCAGTGGGTAAACGAACAGAAAAAAGTAGGGATTTAAGAACAAAGGAAAATAATCCAACATACTTACCAAGGTTATCTACTGCATAGTGGAAAAAACAACTGAATTTGATGCGTTTGTTGCAGACTATGTCAGGATTGGGAGTTCTTCCTTTTTCATATTCATTCAAAAAATCACTGAGAAAAAAAGAAAAATAGTTTTCATTTCTGTGTAAAACATCCCTCAGGCTCTTCCCCAGAGCCTCATGGTGCCAACCAGATTTCTCTGGGCAGAGGACCCCACCAATGTGTCCTGGAGCTCCGCTTCTCCAGAGCCTCACCCCACTAGGGAAAGAGAGAGGCAGACTGGGAGTATGGATCGACCTGTCAACACCCATGTTCAGTGGGGAAGCAGTTACAGAAGCCAGACCTTCCACCTTCTGCACCCCATAATGACCCTGGGTCCATGCTCCCACAGGGTTGAATAGGAAAGCTACCAGGGGAGGGGATGGGATAGAGTTCTGGTGGTGGGAATTATGTGGAGTTGTACCCCTCTTATCCTATGTTTTTTGTCAGTATTTCCTCTTATAAATAAAAATTTAAAAAATAATAGTGACATTAGTTAGAACAGGATATTTCCCGTTACACTGTATCTCCCAAGGCCGGAGGGACTGTTTCATTGGAAGCAACTCATGCGCCTGCTAAGGTGCAGGTTTCGGGTCCATCCCATGTCCAGCTCCAGTTCTTTGACGAGCACCCGGAAAATCCTTCTCGCCAGCACCTACTGCTTGCCTCCTGGGGGTCACTCCGCACTCCCCACAGCATGGAAATCTCCGCTGGCAGCATCTCCTTGGACGCTGCCTGCAGCCTTCTCCCACGTCTTAGCCTACTCATGGCTGCCAGATTCATCTTTTTAGTGGTGAAAATCTCAATAAGCTCCACTGATCGCTTTTTTGTTTACCACACACTGTGCTAACGGCAACATACTGGGTTGTCAGAAAAGGCATGATGTGTTCTTCTGTTTTCAGAGTGACAGTGTCCTGACTTTTCCAACGACTCAATATATAACCTCTTAGAACAACCTTGTGAGGCATTCTCACCATTTAGAGGATGAAAAAACTAAAGGTAGAAAAGTAAACTGCCTAAAGTCACATAGTGACAGAGTCAGGAGAGATTAAGAGGGTTTTCTGGTCCTAAAGCATGACCCGCCTCTGGGCACACCGATGCTGCCCCAGACACTTCTGACAGCCACCCAAGGCACATGACCTTGTCAGGGGCCAACGCAGTCTAGCCCTAGGAGTCCTTCCTCCACAGCTATAAGAACCCAGCCAAACTGTAGTGGTCCCAACATAACGGACAGGCGCTTCTCCTCCCCTTCACTGCTACTTCTGTTGTCTGATTTGTAAAGTCTTCTCTACTTCTGTTACTTTCAAGGGCAGGTCAAATAACACCTCTTCCATGAGAACTTCCTGGCCATCCCAGATGACACATTCCTCCCTCTCCCCAAGCCTACAGTATTTTTTTAGTTTTTTTTTTTATTTAATATTTATTTTATTTATTTATTCCCTTTTGTTGCCCTTGTTGTTTTATTGTTGTAGTTATTGTTGTTGTCGTCGTTGTTGGATAGGACAGAGAGAAATGGAGAGAGGAGGGGAAGACAGAGAGGAGGAGAGAAAGACAGACACCTGCAGACCTGCTTCACCGCCTGTGAAGCGACTCCCCTGCAGGTGGGGAGCCGGGGTTCGAACCGGGATCCCTATGCCGGTCCTTGTGCTTTGCGCCACCTGCGCTTAGCCCGCTGCGCTACAGCCCGACTCCCCATCGTCATTTCTTATGAAGATAATACCCTTCTTTCAACTAGACTGCAAAGTCCTATGGGCTGGAGCCACGGCAGGTTTAGTCAAGGCTTAGGCATCTACACACACACACACACACCCCAGAGGTAGTACACAGTGCCTACCAGAGTAAGCACATAGTAACTATTGTAGCTTTGGTGTGAGAGGTGACACTGTGGACCAATGGTGGACTTGTCTCAAGTCTGATCTCAAGTTCAATCCCTGGCATGGCATGTGTTCTTTCTCTCCATCCATTTTCATAATAAACACATATTTTAAAAAAATATTTATTTCCTTTTTGTTGCCCTTGTTTTTATTGTTGTTGTAGTTATTATTGTTGTTGATGTTGTTGTTGTTGGATAGGACAGAGAGAAATGGAGAGAGGAGGGGAAGACAGAGAGGGGGAGAGAAAGATAGACACCTGCAGACCTGCTTCACTGCCTGTGAAGCGACTCCCCTGCAGGTGGGGAGCCGGGGGCTCGAACCGGGATCCTTACACCGGTCCCTGCGCTTTGCGCCATGTGCGCTTAACCTGCTGTGCTACCGCCCAACTCCCAATAAACACATCTTTTTTTAACCCCCATTCCAACAGGACCCAAAGCATTTGTCACCAATATTCTTATTTTTATAGCATCAAGTAAAGGGAAGTGAATCTGGAAAACACCAGAGGAAGCCAGGCACTGTTTCTCTTATCTGAGAAAGAGAAAAAAGGAAAGACACCTGGAAGTAGTAATAGGTGGAGGGGTGACTTAGAAAAGAAGTGAAGGCTGAGCCGATGAGAAAAATAGAGATGGAGAGGTAGTTACAGAATCAGCCCATACTGGTGACGCTGGAGAACAACAGTGGTTTCCAATGGAGGGATGGAGACACAGAACTCTGGTGGTGGGAACCATATGGAATTATACCCCCATCACCTTACAATTCTTTAAGTCAGTATTAAACCACTCACAATTTAAGATAACAGCTGCAGGGTTTACACTATACCTTTTACGTTTCTCCGTTTGATTTTGCTATGCTGTTTCCTGCACCAGGGCTATGCAGTAGTGCAGCTCCACCACTCCCGACGGGCTCGCTCCTCTCTATTCCCTCTAGTTCCAGACAGACACAGAAAGGAGAGATGGCATAATACCACCCCACCATTCAGGAAGTTTCCCTGGTACTGTGCTTGGTGCTCCCGGGTCAGTCCTCACACATGATAAAGCTTGGTCTCTACTGGGTGAGCTAGCTCCCAACCTTGGTGTTGAAAAGATACAGGAGTGGTTCACCTCCCTGTTCTGCAGAACGCTCTCACCACGAATATGGTGGGTACTGCTACTCAGCTCATGGACTCTAAGGGAGACCTCAGCTTTAGCCCCTACATAAAAGTGGCAGGAGAAATACCACAAGGTTCTGAAAGACACTAGAGTCTCCTGGCAGGTGACACACCAGCACAGCACAGATGAAGGACTGCGAGGCCGCGGCTGGCCTCTAGGGTAGAGCTCTCTGGGCTGTGGGCTCCCACACACATCCTCACTCCGGCTGACTACAGCGATGACGCCCTTGGAAGGAATCCAGAGAGCACAAACAAGCCTCTCTGTCGGCGAGCTGCACGCACCTAAACACATCATTCCAGTACTCCTTCACGTATGACACCTGATGGAAAGGGATGTCCAAGACCTTACAAACTCTGTAGGCGTCCTCACAGTCTTTGTCAGCGGTGCAAACTCCATGCTCATCCAGCGAGTCCCAGTTCTTCATGAACACCCCTGTCACCTGGTAACCTGGGAGGAGGGCAAATTAAAGAGACCAGGAGTCAACCCAGGGACTGAGCTGCTAAGAGCTGCTGGGCAGGCTCCTCCCCGTGTGCCGCCAGGCACAACGGGCCTCCTTTACCCTGGGCCTTCAGAGTGAGTTGTGGTTTTTTAATATTTTATTTATTATTGGATAGAAACAGAGAAATTGAAAGGGGAGGAGACAGAGAGGGAGGGAGGGAGACAGAGAAACACCTGCAGCCCTGCTTGACCACTTGTGAAGCTTTCCCTCTGCAGGTGGGGACCAGGGTCCTTGTGCACTGTAATGTGTGTGTTTAACCAGGTGCACCACTGCCTGGCCCCGAGAGCGAGTTCTCATCAATCAGAATGCAAGCTCCTGGACTGTGCCTGCTGACGGGCCCTTTTCTCTACGTGTCCGCTGCACTCTAGAAAGGCTCCGTCAGCACACTACACCGCTGGGCTGAAACTGCTGCCTGAGTCCCTGAGGTGACATGGCTTTTTACCAACACTGTCTCCACCCTGCGTCAGCACAATGCCTGGTAGCTAGGAGAGGCTTGGCAAGTACGTGTCAGATGAATCGGAGAACAGTGAAACTTTAACAAAAGTTTTCAAAGCAAATGAAAACCACCCATTCAGGGACCAGGTAGTGAGTGATACACTTGGTAGAGAACACAGATTGCAGTGCACGAGGACCTGGGTTCAAGCCCCAGGTCCTCACCTACATGGAGGAAGCTTCATGAGTGGTGAAGCAGTGCTGCAGGTGTCTCTCTTTCTCGACTTCTTTATCTCCCCCTTCCCTCTCAAATAAAAAACAAAAACCAAGGAGTCGGGCTGTAGCGCAGCAGGTTAAGCGCACGTGGCACAAAGCGCAAGGACCGGCATAAGGATCCCGGTTCGAGCCCCCGGCTCCCCACCTGCAGGGGGTTCGCTTCACAGGCAGTGAAGCAGGTCTGCAGGTGTCTGTCTCTCTCCCCGTCTTCCCCTCCTCTCTCCATTTCTCTCTGTCCTATCCAACAATGACGACATCAACAACAACAACAATAACTACAACAATAAAAAACAAGGGCAACAGAAGGGGATAAATAAATAAACATTAAAAATAACCCCAGCGACATAGCTCACTTGGACAGTTCAGTTCTGCCAGGTGCACAGCCAGGTTTGAGGCTGGCTGCCACTGCACTGAAGGGAGCTGTGGTGCTGTGCTCTTTCGCCTTCCCTTCCAGTTCTCTGCTTCTCTGTCTCTATCTAAAAATAAATGTGAAAAAGAAAAAAAAAAGGCAGAGGAGGAGGAGGGGGAGGAGGAAGGAATGGCTCCTAGGAGTGGTGTGCAGGCATGGAGCCCCAACAATAAGCCTTGGGGGGGGGAAGCTGTTATTCAGTTAGCAGAAGAACTCAAATGACCTCCCATTACCAACTAAGACTTACATTCTTTGCCATCAGACATAAAGACAACTAAGAAGCTGGCTGGCGCATCGGAAAGGCTGTATCATGCACACGTCTGCTCCCTTTTCTGCTAATGACAAAGTGCCCGGCCCTCTATCAGAACACCAGCTGTAGTCTCCACCACCTTAGTGAGTTACACTGGTGCCTGCCCTGAGAATTCCTTTCTTTCTTTCTTTTGGGTAAGAACAATGTAATCAAAGACCAGGAAATACTTCATCAATTAGTCCAAAGAGCAAGGGACCCAATGGCAAAGCTCTGCCCAAACTAAAATGCCACATTCATAATGCCGCTCCTCACACAACAGGTGACCAGGGTCCTTCCTCCACCTACCAAGCAATTTTGGATAATTCTCTTACTGCTGTTTCTCTTAAGGTACTGCGCAGTGGGATCAGCTATTCTGGTCTTTCCCCACCCAGTCAACTCACTGAAGCAAGAGCTCATCCAAGAGCAGGGACTGTGTCTCATTCAACCCTGTGACATGTGACACCATGCTCAGTGTAGAGCTAAAATAAATAAATGAAGTTTGTAAAATAAACAACTCATACAGACCTTCAGAAATCCAACCCTTCAGCAACTGTACCACTAACACCCCCCACCCCAATAAAAAGAGCGAAAGAAAACAGCACAAGGACACAGGTTTGAGCTCGTTCCCCACCTGCAGGTGGAACGCTTCACAAGTGGTGAAACAGGTTTGCAGGTGTCTCTCTTTCTCTCCTCCTCTCTTCATCTCCCCTGCTCCCTGCTCTCTGTCCTAGCTAATTAAAAAAAAAAAAATCAGAAAGTAAAAAGATAGTAAAAGTGGCTGCCAGGAGCAGTGCATTTGTAGTGCTGGCACCAAGCCCTAGTGATAACCCTGACGGCAACAATTAATTAATAAAATAAAAATAAGGGCGGAGGGTAGATAGCATAATGGTTATGCAAACAGACTCTCGTGCTTGGGGCTCTAAAGTCCCAGGTTCAATCCCCTGCACCACCATAGCCAGAGCTGAACAGTGCTCTGGTTAAAAAATTAATTAGTTAGTTAATTAATTAAAAATACTTGAGAGAGACGGGGTCGGGCAGTAGCAAAGCGGGTTAAGCGCAAGGACCGAGGAAGGATCCCGGTTGGAGCCCTCGGCTCCCCACCTGTAGGAGAGTCACTTCACAAGCGGTGAAGCAGGTCTGCAGGTGTCTGTCTTTCTCTCCTCTCTCCATTTCTCTCTGTCCTGTCCAACAACAAATGACATCAACAACAACAATAATAACTACAATAATAACCACAACAAGGCTACAACAACAAGGGCAACAAAAAAGGGGGGAAATGGCCTCCAGGAGCAGTGGATTCATGGTGCAGGCACTGAGCCCCAGCAATAACCCTGAAGGCAAAAAAAAAAAAAAACTTGAAGAAAAAAGAGAAAGGCTGCTGGTGATCCACCTGGTTAAGTGCACATATTATCATGCACAAGGACCTGGGTTCAAGTCCCTAATCCCCACCTGCGGGGGGAGGGGGGGAAGCTTCATGAGTGGTGAGGCAGTGCTGCTGCGGGTGTCTGTCTCTTTCCTTCTCTATCGCCCCCCTCCTCCTCACCTTCTCTGTTCTAGCAAATAAAATATGTAAAGTTAGACAGCAATTCAACCTCCCCTCCAGTCTCATGTTCCTTCGTCACGGAGCTGTGACCCACTCACAGGGGCATGATCTCAGACATTAGATTAGAACCTTAGCACCCCGCCTGTCCTTAAGTTCCAGGCGGCACTTAACTGTGCGAACACCTCCCACAAGACGAGGCAGAGACCACTTCCCGCACAGAAGAGCAAACCCCATGGCTGGATATGAAGCCACACAATCTGGTCCTGGGAAGAAGGGAGGACTGACCTTTCGGAGTGCTGGGATACTTGCTCTCCCACAGCCATCTTCCACATCCCTCAGTAAATGACACTGCCTGGGGGGAAATGTCAAGGGCCCTGTACCGTCCACGCAACACGAAGCTGGGGATCTCCACTGCGTCTCCCATAAGCAGAGGCCAACCCTCTTCTCCACCCTCACCTTCCCCCTAGCACACACGTCCAGGTCTCTGCGCCTCTGCCTTTGCTGCTCCCAGATGTTTTCTCCTTACTTCACAGTCCCAATTCTTTGCTTAACGAGATCCCACTCTCCTTTTAAGTCCCAGCTCAAACAACCATCACCCTCCGGATGCTGTGACGCAGCCTTTTCTCTCGCCAACTTGGGAGGGCATCAAGGCATCAACCCGATCTGAACTTTTTTTTTTTTTTTTTTTCATTTTTCACTGAGAGAGACAGAGACAAAGAGAGCAAACAGCACAGCACTGAAGCTTCCTCCACTGCGGTCCAGGCCAGCTCCTGCGGGTGCAGGGGACGCCTTTTCTCAGCCACCTAAGCTCAGGTGGCGCTTCTACCTAGCACTTGTTATGCTTTCCATGACAACATCTACTGATGTCCAATACTGGGGGCCGGGTGGTGGCGCATCCCTGTTTTGAGTGCACACATTTCAGTGGGCAAGGACCCGGGTTCGAGCCTCTGCTCCCCATCTGCAGGGGGGAAGCTTCACAAGGGGGGGAAGCAGGGCTGTAGGTGTAGCTCATTCCCTCTCCCTGTCTCCCCAGCTCTCTCAACTTCCCTCTGCCCTGTCAACTGAAAAAAGAAAAATATTCTAAATCATTACTTTTTCCTCCCTAGTGGCTGCTCTGTTCTGGGCGGGGGGGATGTAAATGCTTCTATGTGACGCCATTTTATCCTTCCAGAAACCCTGCCATGTGGGTGTTATCTCAAAAGGGGGCGGGGGGGGGGCGAGTTGGGCGGTGGCGCAGTGGGTTAAGCGCAGGTGGCGCAAAGCACAAGGACCGGCGTGAGGATCCCGGTTCGAGCCCCCGGCTCCCCACCTGCAGGGGGGTCGCTTCACAGGCGGTGAAGCAGGTCTGCAGGTGTCTGTCTTTCTCTCCCCCTCTCTGTCTTCCCCTCCTCTCTCCATTTCTCTCTATCCTATCCAACAACGACGACATCAACAACAATAATAACTACAACAATAAAAACAAGGGCAACAAAAAAGTAAATAAATAATATTTTAAAAATCTAAAAAAAAAAAAAAAAGGAGGTTAGGTCCAAGGGCGGAGGTGGCTCGCAGGGAGCTATCGGCCGAGAAAAGGGGGCTCACCCCGCCTCTCGACCCTACCTTTTAAAAAATATATTATTTATTGATAGAGACAGCCAGGAATCGAGAGCAAGAGGGAGCGAGACTGAGAGACACCTGCGGCCCGGCTTCACTCGCAAAGCTTTACCCCCTGCAGGTGCGGACCAGGGGCTCGAACCCGGGCCCTCGCTGACTGTAACCCGTGCGCTCAACCAGGCGCCCCCCCCCCCCCCCCCGCCACGCGCCCTTCTGGTCTCGGTGGCGCAGCTCGGTCCGACCGAGGGGGCAGCGAGCGCGGAGTCCGCACCGACGAGCCCGAGCGCTCCCGGGAAGCCCAGGCAGCAGCCCCCGCGAGCCACTCGCAGAAGGACGCCGAGGCCACACAGGCTCACCGGCGGCCGCAGCTCGGCCACCTCACCTCGGCGCCTGAGCAGCAGCGCGGCCACCGCACTGTCCACCCCGCCCGACAGGGCGCACACGACGTGCCGCGCAACCTGCATCCGCGCGCCGCCGGTCTCTCTAACTTCCGCCACCGCTTCTGCTCCGCGCCGGAAGTCCTGCCTCCCCCTCCCTCACTGCGGCGTCCTTCGGATGCGGTCCGGCCGGAAGCGTGTTTCCCCCAGGCTCAGCGTTCCGGTGAGCCTGCACACTGTCCTAGAATTTCCCCGCCCCTAACGCTGACCTGGGCACCGCATAGTCTGTACATGCAAGGGAACCTTACTGATGGCCTGAGTGGTGCTCCCAGCATCCAACCTGTGTCTGGCCATGCGGTCGCTTCTTACACAGGCGGTGGAGGGAGGCAGAAACTGAGGCCGTGCCCCCACCCCCCGCCCCCGCCCCCACCCCCAGGAGTGGCAGTGAGCTGGACTCTTCTGCCCAAGTAGACACAAAAATGAGAGACAAGGGGCCAGGCGGTGGTGCGCCTGGTTAAACACACATAGTACAGTGTGCAAGGTCCTAGGTTCGAGCCTCTGGTCCCTACCTGCAAGGGGGAAAGCTTGACGAGTAAAACCGATCTGTAGGTGTCTGTCTCTTTCCCTCTCTATCTCTTTTTCCCTTCTCAATTTATTTCTGTCTCCAGAAATACATTTGTTATTATCCAATAATAAATAAAACTATTTCAAAAAGGAGGGAGAAAAAAACAGTCCTCGAGGGGGCACCTACAGAATCCCCCAGTCTGAGTGCAGGGTGCAGGGTCAGGACCCACTGCAAGTCACTGTTTTTGTTTTTTTTTTTCCTTTTGTTGCCCCTGTTGTAGTTATTGTTGTTATTGATGGATAGGCCAGAGAGAAAAGGAGAGAGGAGGGGAAGACAGAGGGGGGAGAGAAAGATAAGACACCAACAGACCTGCAGGTGGGGAGCTGGGGGCTCGAACTCCTTACGCCGGTCCTTGTGCTTTACGCCACATGCACTTAACCCGATGCACTACCGCCCGACTCCCGTCGCTGGGTTTTTAAAGCAGGAGTGAAATAACCACATTTTTGAAAAAATTAGCAAGACTTTTGTGACTCCACTGTAAGGGGGAGTTTGATTAGGAGATCAGGAGAGTCATCCCTGTCTTCAGGAATGAGGGGATGAAAAGGAGAATGGGGGACTTGATATTGAAGTCTCCTGGGGTTCGCACGGAAGAAAGCGAGCTAACAGGTCAATGTGAGGTGCTTTGGAATACCCAATGGGGAAGTGGTTGCCTCAGCAAGTGCATACATGGGAGGACCTAACAGATGACTGGTGGCTGATTTCTGGAAGCTAGAAATATGCACTGTGCCTGAGTGTGAGAAGTAGGGAGGTATAGAAGGCAAACAAGAGGTCTGGACAGAGGGGAGACAGCTGGATGTCTCGAGGCATCTTAGAGTTCCAAGACCAGGGGGCTTGAGATCTCAAGTGAGGGTTGCTTTGACAGCAGAAGCTATCTGAACTGCAAAGTACAAATGCAGTTTTTGAATGGGCAGTTCCTGGCCTTTTTAAAATTATTATTTCATTCAACAGCATCCTTCTATACAGGGTAGGCAAGAATGCTCAGCATGGACAGTGGGGGATAAGAAACAGCTTTTGGCCTCTGCAGTGTGTCATGTCACCTATGATTTTCATTTTTCTTATTAACACTTTTTTCACTTTAGACAATAGGCTAGAGATGGGTAGACAGGAGAAAGCACAGCACTGCTTCACCATCCATTGCTCTTTCCCTGGTGTCATCTGTGGTGTCCCCATATGGCACCAAGACTCAAACCCAGGGCCTCAGGCGTCAAGGAATGCGCTCTACTGTCTGTTTTGTAGCCCCTTCACCCTCCCGCCTTTGAAACTGCTTGTGCTGTCTACTAAGTTGATTTCACGTAACATAGGATTTGAACCTCTGCTTGAAAAGGGAGCAGGTGAGGAGGTAGTACAGCAGTAGGACACCAGACTCACACGCCTGAGGCCCTAGAGCTCCCAGGTTCAATCCCTAGCATCACCATATGCCAGAACTGAAAAGTGCTCTGAACTGTTTCTGTCTCATTTCATGGAGATATATCATAAATAATAATAATAATGGAGAAAATCTACCAGATGAGATGGTTTTGAAATTGGGTCAAAGACCACATCCCTCCACCCTACCCATGGCCCTAGCAGAGTAGGAATGCATAGATAGGGCATCCCAGCGGGCTCCCAGCAAAAATGCACTCTGGCCCTAGCCGAGTCCCTGTAAGTATCTGTAGAGTCGACCAATTACAGATTCCAAATTTTCCTCTCTTGTAAAACAAGAGGCCAGACCAGTCTTTGACCCTGTGGTGCAGAAAGTGGATTCTGGAATGCCACAAGATGAGGGAGCTGAATGGACTACTAGGATTCTGTGGGTTCCCTGGTCAGCAGCTCAGGAGTATCCCTGGAGCCACCAAGCCAGACTGCTTCTCTCTGGACAGCTTTAGTTCAGAGCTCCTACTTATAAACACATCCACCTTCAAGTCTAAAAAGCTGTCCCCACACGTTCCACTCACCCACTAACACCACAGGAGTCACTGCCTGAAGGGTGGCTCATGTCCACACTAAGTGCAGAAAGTTCAGGGTATCAACAGCCAGCTCCTCTTTCTCAGCCTTTTGGTACAGGGCACCCTGTCCCTTGCAAGACATGCTGGACAGAAGCCCAGGGCAGGATCACTACTGACTTTTCTATTTCTGCTGTGAGGCCACTGAGCTACAACTGAGAAGTTTCTCATAAAATAGATACTGGGCTAGGAAGCATAACAGTTATGCGAGACTTTCTTTTTTAAAAAATATATTTATTTATTCCCTTTTGTTGCCCATTTTTATTGTTATAGTTATTATTGTTGTTGTTAATGATGTTGTCCTTGTTGGATAGGACAGAGAGAAATGGAGAGAGGAGGGAGATGGGACAGAGATGGGGAGAGACAGACACCTACAGACTTGCTTCACTGCTTGTAAAGCGACTCCCCTGCAGATGGGGAGCTAGGAGCTCAAACCAGGATCCTTATATGTAAGACTTTCATGCTTGAGGCACTGAAGGTCCCAGGCTCAATGCCCAGCATCACCATAAGAGCTGAGCAATGCTGTTTTAAAATGACCCCCTTTACCCAAATTACCAGCCCTCTACCCCCTTCTCTTATGTTCTCATAATCCATGAGAAGAAAACATTTAATGAAACTGAGCCAGGAGAGGTAGATATATCTTGGAAACAGAGTTGGCAGTCAGCTGAGGTAAAGAACAAACACCTCATCACAGACCCCTGCAAGCGTCAACCCGGCTTTGACCTAGCACGTTATGATTGGGCCCTCCTCAATCGCTATCGAACAGGCCATGGCCGGTGCGCCGCTATGTTCCACTGCCGGGGAGCCAGAGACGACCCGAACTGCCCCTGCGGCTAGACAGACTATGACCCACATAGTCAACGACTGCCACCTCTCCAGATTCAAAGGAGGTCTCGAAACTTTACATCAGGCTCAACCTGACGCTGTTAACTGGCTACGGAAGAAGGGCAAACGCTAGAAGAAGAAGGAGTCTACCAGTAGCCTGATAATGTGACACAACTTCATGAGTAGGTTATGGGTCGAACTAGAATTCTGTGGGTCTGGTCGGTAGCGCACTGGGTTAATCACACGCAGTATGAAGCACAAGGATCCCAGTTTGAGCCCCCGCCTCCCTACCTGCAGTGGGGTGCCTCACAAGCGGTGAAACAGGTCTGCAGGTGTCCTTCTCTCCCCCTCTCTATCTTCCCTCCTCTCAATTTCTCTCTGTCCCATCCAATAAAAAAAGGAATGGAAAAAATGGCCTCCAGGAGCATTGGATTCGTAGTGTTGGCACCAAGTCCCAGCAATAACCCTAGAGGCAAAAAACAAAAAACCTACCTAGAATTCTGGAAGAAAACAATGCTATGGGTATTAATATACAGGTATTAAATTACAATATGTATTGACAGGCATTAATGTGGAGGCTTATTAATAACTTATAGGTATTAATTTAAAAGATCATACACTTGAAGCCTATATACTGAATGTCATGACTCTGAATGTCAATACTCTTAACTTGCTGCACTAATGCCAGATTCTCTGTCATGACCAATACTACCTCAATTAAAGAGAGAGATGACAGCAGACTAGTGGCTGTAAGGACAGCTAGTTAGTGTTTAGAATCTCACATTATGGGAGCCGGGCGGTGGCGTAGCAGGTTAAGTGCACATGGCGGAAAGCACATAGACCGGCATCAAGATCCTGGTTCGAGCTCCCGGCTCCCCACCTGCAGGGGAGTCACTTCACAGGCGGTGAAGCAGGTCTGCAGGTGTCTGTCTTTCTCTCCCTCTCTGTCTTCCCCTGTGTCTTCCCTTCCTCTCTCCATTTCTCTCTGTCCTATCCAATAACGACGATAAACAACAAGGGCAACAAAAAGGGAAAAAAATTTTTTTTAAAAAAAGAATATTATAGTAAGCCAGTCAGGGAGTCTGCTTCGCAGGAACTCAGCACCCATGTCCCTTGCTGTCCCCACCGGGTACTGTAGCTCCCAGCAGTGCTGAGGGCCTGTGATTGGGCACCTCAGTATTCACACAGCCCTCTTCGTTTTGCACCTGCCTTGTTTGAGCGGCGCCTCTCTCGAAGTGTGTGCCGCAGCCCATTTAATGTGGCTCACTGCCATGCCCAGTGCAAACAGCAGGCTACAAGGCTGCCCAGGGCCAGGTGGGCTCTGGAGTCTGCGTTCAGATCCCGTTAAATAGTAGTTTGGAAACTACAAACCTTCCATACAGATTAAGACAGTGAAAACTGCTCCATGTAAGAATCTAGATAGTGTCTAGCAGAGCAAAGGACTCAGGGTGGGGGTGGGGGAAAGGGATGAGGTGAGGTGAAAAGGGTGTTGGGGTCCCAGTGCATGATGGAGAGTAAAGGCCTAAACTGGGAGCGAGACTGTTTGCTTAGATTGAGAAACTGTATCCACGTGTGCCGACAACTTTACTGTAAACAACCATTTTCCCTCCTCTAAAAAATAAATAAATAAAATCAAGATAGTCCTAAGAATCACAAGCTTTAGTATATTTTTATATACTTACAATTTAATTTAAACCTAGAATACATAACTTCATACAGCTTTAATTTTAAAACAAATTACTTGTTCCTTTACAAACAAAATATCCCCCACAAGTCTTCATCCGGAGCAGTTTCCACATCCGACTCCAGCACAGTGGGGGCAGCGGGAGAGGGGAGCTGTGTGACAGGTGTGACCTCTGTCTGGAAACCACCCCCCCAGGCCACCCCCTCCCCACCCATCCCAGCAACATAACTACTTAGGCTGGTTTTCCTTTTTCCAGTGCAGTTACTCCTAGAACCGATTTCTAAGAGTAAAACTACTTCAGGACGGAAAGTTCTCTTTAAAAAGAGTACAATTTAAAGGACTTAGTTCCACTCAGAATTTGATCAGAGGTGAATCCACGTTTTCTTTGTCTGCCTCAGGACTCAGCTGGATCAGAGGAGAGGCCAAGTCTATTAGCTGCAAGAGACAAGGGACAGGTGAGCTGAGTGGCCATGGTGGCTGTCCCCACACACAGTAAACTGAAGAAGCCACCCAGGAGCCATTTTTCCCATGAACCACTTAATGGACAATTCATGTTTGGGGCACACTGGAGAACTCTCACCCCTTCAGCATCAGACTCGCTCATACATTAGGCGCCAGCAGCTCGGCCCTGCTCCTCACACCACCAAAGATGAAGTGGACCCGCAGACACACACCCTTGTGAGGCCTGATAGCCACTCACCAGGCTACCGTGCTGCCCGAGATAAGCCCAGAACTGACACCGCCTGTTCTTACCTGTCCCACCTCATGGCCAGGCTTCAGTGCTGTGCTCCTGCTCATGTCAGGGGTATTTACCAGCAGGTCGATCAGAGGTCGACTTTCTGACCCCAAAGCGACGTTTGCTTCTGGGGTATTGGAGAAGTCGATAAGAGGGAGGTCGACAAGGGGTGTGCTTTCAACTTTTGGAGTAATAGTAAGTTGGTCTAGTTTGATGTCCACAAGAACAGCCTAGACAGGAACACAAGGTGTTTTCAGTCAGCTGTGCTGGGAAAGCATGTTTCATTTCTGTCCCCAGGTGGCAATCTGGAAACCCAAGGAAGGTGGGCTGCCTGTCTTGAGTGGGTCGGTGCTGGGAGGACTAGCTGGACCAGCCTCTCCCTTTCCCATGCCTTCCCTCCTGCCTGGACAACACTGGACAACGGCATGAACTTCCACTGCTTCCTGCTTTCTATCTTTTGACCTCAGCCCTCAGATGTCAAATGTGGGGGTCAGGGTGGGGAGAAAAGTCCTGGTTTTATGTCTCAGTGAGCACTGAAGTCCTGAGGTCATAAGTGAAGTCCAGGGGCCGTGACTGTAGGCCACTGTGCTGAGTGACTGGCAACTAGGAAATTACCTCAGGAGGGGCTGTGTCTTCAGGTGGTACTTCAACCGCTGCCACTTCTGTAGTGACAGACTTTGAAAAAGTGCAATCAATCTTTTCTGGAGAAAAGCTAAGTGCCTGTGGCACAGAGAATGGAGGAGAAAAGTTCCCATCAGGCCACAGGTCTGGGTGCCCAGAGACAGCTTTGCTGTTGCTTCCTCTCTCTGACGCCATTCTACAGGAGGAAAAAGAGAACTTCTAAGAACATTTCCATAATGAGCGTGTGGGTGGCTGTTTACTTTGGAAAGAGAAGTGTCACAGAGTGGAGAGTGCCTGGGGTGTAGAGGGATGACAATGGCCCTCCATCTTTCTCACAACTTTCCACAATGGAGCAAGAGAGAAATGTATTAAGACATTTGGAAGCCTAGTTGTTATGTCTCACTCACACACAAGACACCCAATGATATATTCTACTTTGATGATTCCCAAGACCCACTGAGTGTCAGGAGCTCTGGAATGTGGCAATGAGACTGACAGGAGCCCCAGCTCTTGAGGACACCTGTGCTAGAGGGGAATCAGACCACCGTCAAGTAGTCAGCTTTATGATGGAACAGTGAGAAAGCAAGAAATACTCTGAGGAAGCAAAGCAGAACTGAATGGAGTGGTGGGGCTTTCCAGAAAGGACTCAGAACACAGTCTTAATAACAGGGAGGGAGAAGCTATTTTGGGCCCCGGGGCAGGCATTGCAGCACAGAAGATGACAGGGACAGGCCTGCCCATGACACAGTGTGTCCATGACAGTGTGGGCAGAGCAGAGATGAGAAGAGGAGGGGAGAGGAAAGGGCCACAGGTGCTCTGAATGGAATTTGGAGCCAACTTTTCAGGAAACCTGAGAGTGGTCACTCTGAAACCCTGGCTGTAGGCCTCCCTCTCTTCCAGGATTCAGTCACAGAATGGTGCCAGATCTCCGAAAGCCTGACTCGAACATTCCTTATGTGCAGCTTTGCTCCCGGCCTCCGCTCTGTGTGAGGCCTGTCTGTGCAAAGTGAAACCGCATAGGCATCCGCTTTCTCCCCTGAAGTCAAATGTGAGGCTGATGAAGGAGGCAATGTGGCCCTTTCCTTTGAGAGACATGCCTTCAGGAGAGTGGGGCCAGACTCCCATCACTGTCCTCAGAAGAGCAAAGGCCCTCAGCCTAGCTGCTTCCTGATAAATGGCTCGGTACAGAGAGGACTCTCTAGCACAAAGACCATTTGAGGCTTTATGAATGAGACAAACTTACTGCAAATGTTATCTCTTACCTTGTGGAGGATTTTTTTTGGGGCTCGGAAGAAAGTTGCTGAGTGGGCATACACAGGGGAGAGGCCAGGGTCCTGGGCATGGTTCTGGGGGTCAAAAACTGGAGGCCAGAGAGTCGCCGGCCAGCGGGTGTGGGCAAGGCTGAGAGGCGTCTAGTACTCATGGGGGTCCGGGTGCTGCTTAAAGAGCTCTGGGAGGCAGGTCCTGACGAGTTTCTAGCAGGAGTGCTGTGAAGGACACTGGAGAAACAAAATTAGCTTAAAGCTGAGAACATCTAATAAAAGGTAAACTCTAACCCCTGGGTCAGCGTGCTAATGTGGTAGAAGGTTCTGAAGTTGTAACCCAAGAGACAAGCCAGGAAGGCTAGTCTTTGAAGAAGGGGCTCTAGCCAGGGAAGGACTGAGATTCTACAGAAGAAAGCTGGTGTGGGCTCCCAGTTCCTCAGTAGGAGACCTTGTTGCTCTTCTGTCAAATGTGACCACTTCATAAATGAACTTCTTGGGTGCTTCAGAAGAGATCTAACTTTACCTGAGGGAGATATCAATATGCCCATAAGGAAGACCAACCCACGGTGAGCTTTAGCTGGGTGTGAGTGCACGCATGCATGTGTAGACAGGATTCACTGCTAGCTAGGTCACTCCCAGGTGTGAGTTCACCTGAATCAGGTGGGAACACCAGGGAGTGAAGTGTGGACCCAGTATTGGTTTTCCAGGCATGATTTCTCCAGACCCTTTCAACACTTGTTTTTAACTGCTAAGGGATTTGCCTAACTTTTTGTTGTTAATAAAGAGGGGTTGAGTCAAGTCAGTAGTTAAATAAACCAGTCAAGACCCTCCCATTAATACGGAAGCCACAAGAGGTCTAAGGATGACCCATCGGTTCTGTCATCATCAAGGGCTGCTTTTTATATTCTTGAATCTAAAAACAAACTGATTAATATTCACTGAAAACCAGAAACCCCACTCCACAGAGCACAGGCACCCAGGGGTGCTCTGAAGTGGAGTCACTGTCCTCTGCGAAGCCCTGCTAGCTGAGCATGGCCGGCTCTACCCCAACGCCCAGTGGAAATAAATGCACACAAAGCCTCTAAGCAATCCTGAAGGTAGGAAGTGCTCTCATTTTTTTTTTTTTCTTTTAGCATTACCAAGACTGAACCAGGGGAACTTGCACATGTCCAATACTGCTAAGTGGACCCCACTGTCCATAGAGCTTCCCTCCAGTGATTCCCGTGGTGCTCCCGTGTGGTGTCGGGGATCAAACCCAAGGCCTGCACACTAAAGCATGTGCTGTTGCCACTGAGCTACCTCCTGGCCCCAGACCTGCTTTCCTGCTTGTACAGATGGGAAGACGGAGAGTGAAGCCAGGCCAGCACTGCTGTATGGGGGGTGGGGTAGGAGAGGGGCCTTGTGCTCGACCACTGGATCCACGCACAAGGGAGGGAATCGTAGAACAACCGACGCTGTAAGGAAACGCTCCTGGTCTGAACCCCTGCTGCATCTCCCAAGTTCACACACAGGTAAATAAAGCTCGGTTTCATCGAAAAGTTCATAGAAGGTTCATACAAGTTGGCCCAGGGCAGAGCTAAGATCAGAGCCTAGTTTTAGGGTATAAATCCAGTGCTTGTCTTGCCCATCCCATCCGAGCAAGGCAGGGTCCCACTCTAGCCACACAATGGCACCAGCAGCAGCAGCAGCAGCAGCAGCAGCAGCAGCAGCAGCAGCAGCAGCAGCAGCAGCAGCAGCAGCATCACAGTGCACAAAACGCTGCTCTGTGGGCCGGAAGCCACCACTTCAGTCCCCAGCCCCAGTTCACGGGGGGGAGACTGTGACATGCAGGTGGGACTAAGTGGTACTTGGGCAGGGGCTCTCTGCTGGGACAGAGCACTCGGAGAGCTGAGCTGGTCCTGGTCACTAGAACAGGCTGGGCGTTGGGATGAAGTCGTTCTCTACCCTTGGCAAGTGGCAGTGAAGTTGCCAATGGGAGGAGTGTAGAGGCAGCCTGTGCCCGTGCTTTCCCACTGGTAGCAGGATCTGCTGTGTGGGCTCAACAACATGCTCCTGAACAGGTGACGGGGAGAGATGAGGACCAGGGGCTGAGTGGTGGTGCAACCAGTTGAACGCACACATTATCCTGCACAGAGACCTCTCTCTTTCCCTCTCTATAACCCCTCCCCTCTCGATTCTTCTGCCCTATCAGAACAAAAAGAAAGGGGGGGGGGCACACGATATTTTCAATAGCAAGCAGCAGAAGAGCACAGGCAGGAAGTGGTGGAGGTGGGATTCAAACCCAGGACTGAATAAGTACACTATGCCAGTGGTTCCCACTATAGCACAAACTAGTATCCTGCAGGCACTGCAGGTGCCAGGCTCCACTGCACACTGAAGAATCAGAGCCTTTGGGCCGGCTGGGCACTCCAGCACTCCTAAAGGCGTCTGAGGAAAAGCCTTGCCGGAAACTGCCGGCTCATGGCTGAGAAGTGGCATCAATGCAACGGACATAAAAGTGATATTCATTCTGCGGGGGCTTGGTCTGCACCCCAAGAGCCTGGGCTAAAGGCCAATGCATACACATCCACCCACACAGTCAGAGAATGTTCTTTTAGATGCTTCAGTTCATTGGCATTGTGGTAGAGAAAGAAAGGAGAGTGCCTCCGTACCTCCCCACTGACGAGCAGGACTGCGGTCTCTGAGCCTGAGAGAGCTGAGGTGTGGCACCGCCTGGGAGTTCACCTGAGATGAGAGAGGAGGTGTGTGCCATGAGTAGGTCAAATCTGGTTCTAGTAGACCCCTGATTGCCTCCAGGGCAAGCCGCATTCCCATGGTGCCACAAAAATGGCAGAAAAGGAAGATGCTGGCCAGGTGGGCCCCCAGAGAAGACCTGCCAGGCCCACAGCTATGACGATGTGCATTCACTGTCAACGTCACACAGCTCCCGCTATAGTTCAGAGCCTTCCTCATGGGCTCAAGCTCTAGTCCTGCACATCTTCATGCACTACACTTATACAAGCAAGAGCCTTTTTAAAATATATATATATTTATTTATCCCCTTTTGTTGCCCTTGTTGTTTTATTGTTGTAATTGATGTTGTTGTTGGATAGGACAGAGAATTGGAGAGAGGAGGGGAAGACAGAGAGGGGAGAGAAAGATACCTGCAGACCTGTTTCACCACCTGTGAAGCGACTCCCCTGCAGGTGGGGAACCGGGATCCTTACGCCAGTCCTTGGGCTTTGTGCCACCTGCACTTAACCCGCTGTGCTACCGCCCGAAAGAAGAAATTTCTTCCTGAAAGAAGAAATCTTTTCCACTGGTATTTCACATTTTTTTAAAATGTGTTTTAACTCTACGTCCCCCCCACCTTTTTACATAACCATTGTGCTATCTACCCCATCCAAGATGAAATCTTAAGAGCGGCCAAAGAGCAACGATAGAGAAGGGCTGATGTAAAGCACAACTCTACTGGGTTCTCATCCAGAATATGAGAATATGCAAATCAGAAGATGCCAGGACAGTATATTTAAAATGCTTTTTTTTTTTTTTTAATTTAGACAAGTTTCATTCATTTGCTTTCATCCATTCTTTTTTTTTTTTTGCCTCTAGGGTTATTGCTGGGACTCAGTGCCTGCACCACAAATACACTGCTCCTAGAGGCTATTTTTTCCTTTTTGTTGCCCTTGTTGTTTATCATTGTTGTTATTACTACTGTCAATTATTGTTGTCATTGCTGTCATTGTTGTTAGATAGGACAGAGAGAAATCAAGAGAGGACGGGAAGACAGAGAGGGGGAAAGATAAGACATTTTTGCAGACCTGCTTCACTGCTTGTGATGCGACCCTCCCATAGGTAGGGAGCCGGGGGGCTCAAACCGGGATCCTTGCACTGGTGTGTACGCTTTGCGTCATGTTCGCTTAACCCACTGTGCTACTGCCCGGCCCCCTTAAAATGCCTTTATTTGTTTTGTTTTTGCTTTTTAGGCAGTAAGGAAATCACCATCATCAAAACAAATACTTAAAAGGAAAAGCAAACAAAGCAAAGAGAAACAAAACATTAAGCAACACTAGAGGTGGTTGGGTGGAAGAGCCTAGGTCAGCCCAACACCACATGAGCCAGAGTGACGTCCGGGTTCTCTCATTTCTTTCTTGTAAATAACTGAAACACTTCAAAATCTCAGACTTACCAGTAGGGAATTTGGGGACTTTAAACGGGTTTGTGGGGGTCGGAAGTGCCTTTGCCTTGGCGCTGACAGAGGAGTCTCGCCTTCTTGTACTCTCGGGTTTGCGTAGTTGTGAAGACTGTGACAAACTGGGACGAGAGTTCCGCCCCAGGCCTCTAGGCTCTGGAGTCAGGGTTTGGGTGGAAGCTGCTGTGTCAGGCACCCTGGGGGGCTCCACAGACAAGTCAGCAACCTTGGCCCCTTGGCTCTGCTTACAAGACACTCCCATGGGGGCCGCCTGCACAGACTGCCGAGCTGGGGCGGGCCCCGTTCGGCCTGGCGGGATGGTGTTGGAGAGAGAGTGGGATCGGTCCACAGGAACACCTGAACGCTCACTTGCTTTAGCTACAAGAGGAGATCCACAACATCTGGTTATCAGTTGAACTTGTTACTGTGAAATGCACAAACATGCACATGTGCTATCTTTAGAACATCTACCTTAAAAATGTTTTCAAGTGAAGCAAACGAATCCCTACATAGGAACATGATGTCCAACACAGGACCAGGTGGGTTGCGGCTTTGCGGAATGTGACCCAAGGCATTAATTCTAGTCACAACCCTTCACTGACTCTGCCCACAGCAGAAATCTCCCGGAGCTGAGTGGACATAAGTGTTAATCTAGTCACAATGTCCTACCAGGATAGTCAGAGAGGGGGAGGGGACTGGGGTGAGAATACCGATTCCGTTAACTGACTGGGAGGTTGAGTCACACCAATTTTGAGTAGCAGGCAAATCAGAGAAAAAAGCACTCAGCTGGCAAATAACTAGTACCTGTGACAATCTGATAAAAGATTCTATAGGAAGGGCCGTGTGCGGATGACTCACTATGTTATAACATGTAATCTACACAATCATAATCATAATCTAAGGGAATCAGTATCGGTTGTGTATTCTCACCCCAGTCCCCTCCCCATCTCTGACTATCCTGGCAGGGCATTGTGACTAGATTAACACTTCTGTCCACTCAGCTCCGGGAGATTTCTGCTGTGGGCAGAGTCAGTGACTGAGTTATATGATTTTTCTCCCTGCATGCCATCATGTGGCCTCTGTGATTCTGCTGTGCACATGCCAGGGGTCCCACTGACCCTAACGTTTCCCAGAGGCAGGGATGCAGAGATCATGAACAAAACCAGCACAGGCATCTTCACAATCTTACAGAGCAGCACTCCCTCTGGCTGAACCGTATGTGTGTGTGTCCTCACAAGCCAGAGCTCGCCGGCACTCTGCTTGGTGGTTCTAACGAGTAACATTATAGGGAAGACACCATCCCCTCGGTGGTGAAGCCTCAGAAACAAGTTATTTTATCCACCAACTTGCAGATAGGCATTCAAATCCAGCAGACTCCTCCTGAGTGTACGCTTTCCCCCTGCTGTGGACAAGTGCATACAATGCTGCCTGGATTACTGTATGCAGAGCAAATAAAACTTGAGGATTTGATTTCGTCCCTAAAAGCAGGAAACTGATGGCCTTTCCCTGGACATTCTCTCTTTTACCACTAGATGGCACTCTTCGATTGGCAAGGTTAAAACATGGCCTTGAAACAGGTTTGGGTCCAGGGATTTAAATAAACAACCAAGAGTTATAAGGGTCATTAAGTGTTAAGTTATCTGGAACAGTAATTCTACAGTACATCTGAGTGCACACATCAAGACGCGCGGAGGGACCCAGGCTGGGGCCCTGCTGCCCACCCGCGGGGGGATATCTCATATCTCATGAGCGGTGAAGCAGTGCTGCAGGTGTCTCTCTTTCTCCCTAATTTCCCTGTCCTACCTAATAAAATTTGAAAAATAAATGAACAAATAAATAAAAGGAAAAATGGCTGCCCAGAGTGGTGGATTTGTCTTGCAGGCTTCCCAGCCTGGGTGGCAAAAAAAAAAAAAAATTTCTGGGGGGGGGGCTGGGCAGTAGTGCAGTGGGTTAAGCACACATGGCTCAAAGCACAAGGACAGGGCATATGGATCCCGGTTTGAGCCCCCAGCTCCCCAACTGCAGAGGGGTTGCTTCACAAGCAATGAAACAGGTCTGCAGGTGTCTTCCCTTCCTCTCTCATTTTTTTCTCTGTCCTATCCAACAACAGCAATAACAATAACATGGGCAACAAAAATGGGAAAAATGGCCTCCATGAACAGTGGATTCGTAGTGGAGGCACCAAGCCCTAGTGATAACCCCAGAGGCAAAATAAATAAATAAATGAATAAATTCTGAGCTGGTTACATGTCCTCTGAGGCTGGTCTCAGCATCTCTAGTGTCCACTAGCGCTTTGTTGCTCAGCTTGGCAGCTGCGTCACTTATGCCAGAAGCCCTGATCTGGGTGCCTCTCCTCAGAGCAAGGAAGTGCTTCAAGGGCAGAAACCCCACAATCTGCCCTGCTCAGTGTCCAGGCAAGAACACGGAACACAGCCTCACCTTAAGCTGTTGCTGGAAAGGCATACACACCTGAAACAGATCCCAAGGAGGAGGACTTTCTTGCAAGACTGCTGGCACAACCAGGCGGTTTCAACAGAGTTTTCTTCAGCCCAGACTAAAACAGAACATTGGAAGGGGAAATCACCACGGCTTCAGTATGTATTCATGACTTATTATCTACCAAGAGTATGGTTTTACATTTTCTCTCTCTCACTCTCTTTTTTTTGACTTCATTATTTTATTTGATACAGCATGAAGAAATTGAAACGGATGGAGAAAGAGAGAAAGAGAAAGAGAGAGAGAGAGACGGAGAGACCTGCTGTCCACTTGTGAAGCTTTCCCCCTGGCAGGTGGGGACTAGGGACTTGAACCCAAGTCCTTGTGCCTGGTAACACATGCACTTAGTCAGGCTACCATCATCTGGCCCTAGGCTTTACATTTTTTTAAAAAATATTTATTTATTCCCTTTTGTTGCCCATGTTGTTTTATTGTTGTAGTTATTATTGTTGTCGTCCTTATTGGATAGGACAGAGAGAAATGGAGAGAGGAGGGGAAGACAGAGGGGGGGAGAGAAAGACAGACACCTGCAAACCTGCTTCACTGCTTGTGAAGCGACTCCCCTGCAGGTGGGGAGCCAGGGGCTCGAACCGGGATCCTTATGCCTATCCTTGGGCTTTGCGCCACCTGCGCTTAACCCGCTGCACTACCGCCTGACTCCCAGGCTTTACATTTTTTATGATGATCTCTAACTTAAAGGAACAAGTCAAGCAGTACTGCTCAAGGTATGAGTCTGGCATGAGTTGCTCTCAAGCATGAGGTACTGAGTTCAGCCTGTGGCACTACATATACAAGATGATGCTCTGATTCTCTCTCATTAATAAACTAATCTTAAAAAAAAATAGAATCTGTCATGAGCAGCATCTGGGGGGCTTGCTGCAATGCAGAGTGGTGGGTCCCCTTAGCCAGGAGCAGCTGGGTTGTTCTGGGGCACTATTAAGAAGTCCCAGCAATGATTCTCACACATAGGTCAGCCCAGCCATCAGTTCCAGAAAATGCCAGGAAATGTAGACAGCAGTCTCCATGCCTGTGAGGAGCTGCCGTGGCACCCCCTCTGCAAACAGGGACGTCTCCACTGTCACCAGCACCAGCACTTAAGACTTTTCTCAGCCAACGCAGGCGCTGGTGGTAGCTGCCCAGCCCCCCGGGCCTGTGTGCTTTTGCATGTCACTGAGCTGCCACTTGAGGATCTTATTCACCACTTCCCTCACACGTGTACAAAGCAGCCACCTAGTCCCTTCACTCAAGCCACAATGTCTATGACCCACCTTGTTTGGAATGGAGAGCAAGCGCTTGCCCTGTACCAGGTGGCTCCCACTGGCTGGCAGACTGGCAACACTCCCTGCTGTGCTGGGAAACACTCCCTGCTGTGCTGGGGGCACATCCTTTTCATTTGTGGCTTTCATCCTGGAAGGACTGGCTGGCATGTCTTTTGTAGGCTGAAAAAAATTTCAAATTTTCAAAGTGAAGAGGAGCATTAGAGTTTCAATCCAAAGCAAACGCAAGTCTCAACTATCTTCCTAATGCCGCCTGTTCCTTACTCATCAAGTAGAAAGGAAGGACAGCAGCTTCAAGTCCTAAACCAAATCACCAGATGGTAAAGTCCACTTCTGCATTTAAAACAGATCATCAAGGGGCCCGGGTGGTGGCATACCTGGTTAAGTGCATGTATTACCATGCACAAGCACTCAGGTTCAAGCCCCTAGTCCCTACCTGCAGGGGGAAAGCTTCATGATGGTGAAAGCTGTCCTACATGTGTCTCTCTGTCTCTCTCTCTCTCCCTCAATTTCTCTCTGTTCTATAAAATAATAAAATAAAGCTAAAAAAAAAAAAGATCATCATTAAGAGAGAGATCCTTAATGCTCTTTCTCAATAAGGATTCTAATTTAAAGATGATAAAGAGGAAACTGACCCTAGTTGCACAAAGTCTGAATACCAGAGGGAAAGAAATCATGCAGTAAACGGTCATCAGCTCACCAGAGAGCTGCTCAATCACTATATACCTTCACGGTCTAGTGGTGGAAGCCATCTTTCTTTGACTAGTAGGTAGTGTCAAAGAATAAATTCCTGTCGTGTGGTCCAGGAGGTGGCGCAGTAGATAAAGCACTGGATTCTCAAGCATGAGGTCCTGAGTTCAATCCCTGGCAGCACATGTACCAGAGTGATGTCTGGTTCTTTCTCTCTCTCCTCCTATCTCCTCATTAATACATAAATAAAATATATTTAAAAAGAACAAATTCCTGATACAAGTAAATTCTAGGGCATCTGAGGAACTAATGCATGGGTGTACAAAGAGCCTCTTAAACTCAGTCAGCAGCAGTCATTCATTCTCCAGCCCCTCAGACAACTCAGTCTAGGCAGCCACTAGCCAGGATGGCAATACAATTTGTCCACCACCGTCACTTCATGTAAACTGACTCATACCTATGATACACAACTTTATAATCATACAGTCCTTTAGTATCTGGCTTCTTTCACTGAGCATGTTTTCAGGCGTCACTGATGTTATAGCATGTATCAGATTATTTATTTATTTATTTTTTTGTTTTTGTTTTTTAAATTTATTTACTTATTATTGGCTAGAGACAGAGAGACATTGAACGGGAAGGGGGAGATGCAGAGGGAGCGAGACAGAGAGACAACAGCAGCCCTGCTTCACCACTCGTGAAGCTTTTCCCCTGCAGGTGGGGACCAGGAGCTTGAACCTGGGTCCTTGTGCACTGTGATGTGAGCACTTAACCAGGTGCGCCACCACCTGGCCCCCATGTGTCAGCTTTTTTAACACTGGTCAACTTATTACTTAAGAAACTCTCACCTTTGTTTTCTCTAGAGAATTAACAACTAGGACAAATTATCATTCCCACCCCTCAGAGTATTGATTGTTCCATGTTGGCTTATGATGGTGCCTAGAATTGAATTTGGGACCTGAGAGCCTCAGAAAAGACAAAACTCTTTCTTTCTTTTTTAAAAAATACTTATTTACTCCCTTTTGTTGCCCTTGTTGTTTTACTGTTGTAGTTATTATAGTCTCTTTGCATAACCATTATGTTATCTACTCCCACACCAACAAACTATTTAATACCGTCATATGTTTACCATTTAAACAATGAAGGTTGTTACCGTAGGAGAATTAAAAAAAAAAAAATCATGCCCTCAGACTGGGGAGACAGCAGAATAGTTACACAAAAGACTGTCACGCCTGAGGCTCTGGATCCCAGGTTCAATCCTCAGCCCCACCATAAACCAGAGATGAACAGTGCTCTGATCTTTCTCTGTGGTGGGGTCTATGTGGCATTGTATCCCTTATCTTACAATCTCATTAATCATTATTAAATCACTAATGAAAAAATAAAATGAAAAATACAAGTATTTCATTTTAAAAGAAATCATACTCATGTCTGGCAATGGGTACAGTCAAGAACGTTCCTAGCTATGACCACAGAATGTGAGCTCAGACCTACCGGGATGCAGAGGTTACACAGGCTCCTGCACTGAATATGGGCCCTGGGTCAAATCGATGGGGTTTACCGTTAACAAAATTTATATACTTTTCCAAGATTTGGGAGCTACACTCTTCCCTAATCCAGCCTTCTAGTCCTATTTCCAACCCTGACACCATCTCCCCAGATAATATCTTTGGCCCATCTGCATGTTAGGTGTCAGGCTCAGACAAAAATTAGTAAAGTCATGAGCCCTTTGGAATACATCTAAAATAGACCTACTCGCTTTTTCCAAAATGAAAACCCAAATCTCATCTGCTATATTCTTACTTTTAGGTTCCAGATTATTAAACAATTTGTTCTTCTTTATATCTTAATGCTTTTTCAGACACCAAGTTGCAGATGCTACCATGATGCCAACTTGACTCCCCCAGGCAGACAACCTCACCAAAGCACCCTGGAACCCCATCCCTCTAAAGCCCTGCCCCACTAGGGAAAGAGAGACAGGCTGGGAGTATGGATCAACCTGCCAACACCCATGTTCAGCAGAGAAGCAATTACAGAAGCCAGACCTTCTACCTTCTGCATCCCATAATGACCCTGGGTCCATACTCCCAGAGGGATAAAAAATAGGAAAGCTATCAGGGGAGGGGATGGGATACAGAGTTCTGGTGGTGGGAACTGTGTGAAGTCGTACCCTTCTTATCCTATAGTTTTGTCAATGTGCACAGGGGGAGCTTCACAAGTGGTAAAGCAGTGCCACAGATCTCTCTCTCTCTCTCTCTCTTCCTTAGCCTCCCTCAGTTTTTCTCCATCTCTATCCAAAACCAAAACAAAACAAAAACAGGAGCTGTCTCTCCCCCAGCAGAGCCAAACCAGGCCAAACACTACCAGATCAGAAACACCTGGCGTTCACTTTTGTCCTATTTGAATGCCCTCTCTGGTAGAACTCTGGGACCTTCCGTTTCCCAAGGTCAAAGGACTGAACCCCAGAGGCACACCCATCCACGGCTATTTCCCTAGACAGCTCATTCATTTAGTACCCAGTGAAAAACAACAAACTAAGTCCTGGTGATGGAGATTGACTAATTTTTGGAAGAAACAGCAGGCTAATGGAAATGAAACAGGTGAAACACACAGGGCTGTCACAAAATAACAAGAAAAATGAAAACAGAATTTAGAAGGAGCTGCTTTAGCATCATGAGAGCCAAGAGGCGCTGTTCACGTCCACGTTCACCTCTTGGGAGTTCCCCAGGCTATTCTGCCTTTCCACGACTCCCTTCCTATTCATGGCCACACAGGTTTGTCCCCATGACAGTTTCCAGCCTAAGGAGCAGGAGTGTAGCTGGTTTCCTAGACACAAGTTCTAGTACGCGGTGTTGCCTACCTTCTCCAGGGCCAACTGAGTACTTTTCCCTCTAATACTTGATGCTCGGGGAGGAGGCAACTTGCTGACACCCTTTTTCTGAGTTACTGTCTGTTTGAGAGGATGAGCGGTTGTACGTGGTCCCACCAAAGAAGAACGTGCGTGGTGTGGGGGTCCCTGCGGCTGGGGGAGGCAGGCCGGGGGAGGAGCACTCTGCAGGGCCATGCTGGAGGACGGCTGGTCTCTCAGGAGTGGTGACCCCTGCACGGGGATGTCTGACAGGTGGTATGTCTCCCTTTTAAGTGACTGGGGGCTTTTCTGCATTTCCTTTTCTTTCTCGAAGAGGTTTATTTTTAATTTTGATTCTTGTAGGAATTTTTCCACACCAGGGTTCCCAGGGTCTTCAGACTGGGCAGATTGAGCTTCCTTGTTTTTGTTGTCGCTTTCTATCTGTAATGCCAATAAGTGAGCTTCTTTATAAATTTCCACAAATTTTTCTCCTGTGAGAGGACTCCAGTTGAACTGACTTTCAGACGCCGGCGAAACATTTTCTTTGGGAATTTGATTATTTAACTCTAAGCTGGCGGCAATACATCTTTCTTTATGCCCAACAGGTCCAAAAAAGACTTCATCATCTTCATTGGCACTATTTTAAAAGGAAAAGATTAGTGGCACTGGCATTTAAATGACTTTACTGAGTTCTGTTTAGTGGTTGGTGTGGCACTATACATCATAATTGTTAAAAATCATAATGCACTATTAATTACAAATAAAAACAGAAAAATACATGACTTAGCTGAATACTGTTATGCCCAAGGCAAAAAAAAACAAACAAAACTTATGTTTACCTTAAAGAAGACAATGAAAGATCAAAGTCAAATTTTTCATCAGCCAAAAGAAGAATGTCTAGAGGGAAAAAAGTTCAGTTATTAATACTGGAGGAGAAAAAGAAAAATATTATATATAAAAAAACATTATATACAGAAGAAATATTACCAGTACTATCAAAGCAAGTATAAAATTTCACTTCCCATCACCATCACCATGGCTTCACTGCTCTGGGCCAATTTTTTTTTTTTTTTTTAATTTTTTACTGGGAGGTTAACAGTTTACAGTACAGTTGTCTGCACATGGGTACAGTTTCTCATCTCTAACACTCTCACTGCAGCTTAGTTCTTTCTCCATCACCATGCACCTAGAGTTTCACACTGCTAATTCTAACAAATTTCCAAAGCATGTATCATACCAAGACCATTTATTTGACTCCAGATGATAGAAGAGAGAAACCTTCTAACTAACTTATTTCTGGGAAGCAAACATCACCATACCAGAAACCTATCAAGTATGCTTAATTAAGCTAGTCTCATACCATAGAAATCCAAGAGGAACATTCACAAGTAGAATCCAGAAACAACAAAAGGATATTGCATGACCAAGTGAGGGCTGCTTCAGGTGGTTTACTTGAAGGAAAAAAGCGATCATCACTCTACATGCTGACAGGCAGATGCAACTTACACTGTAGAATCTATTTTTAATGCATCTCTGCACTGAGGACCTCGTGCATGTGTCATACTGCAGAGCAACCTCTCAGCCCAACTTTCTAGTCTGTTTGAGAAGAAAAAGAATGAGAGAGCACACCAACCAACTCCTACCCCCACCCCCACCCCCAAGGAGTTTCCCTTGGGGCTGTCCATGGTGCTTTCATGGGGCACTTGGTCTCAAACCCAGGGTCATATACTTAGCAGGGCATGTGCTCTGCTGTGAGTTACTGCCTGGCTTTCATCCTGTCAATTTGGAAAGCAATAAAGAAGGGTCAGGTCCTGGCATCACATGGGAGCAACATGCTCACTGTGGGAACTCCATGGGTGGTGAAGCAGTGCTGGGGTCTCTCCTCATTTTTTTAAAATTATTTATTTATTTTCCCTTTTGTTGCCCTTGTTTTTTTATTTTTTATTGTTGATGTAGCTATTATTGTTGCTGTTATTGGTATCACCGTCGTTAAGATAGGACAGAGAGAAATGGAGAGAGGAGAGGAAGACAGAGAGGGGGAAAGACAGACACCTGCAGACCTGCTTCACCACCTGTGAAGCGACCCCTCTGCCCTCTGCAGATGGGGGGGGGGGCCTGAAACCAGGATCCTTATGCCGGTCCTTGCGCTTTGCGCAACCTGCACCTAACCCACTGCGCTACTGCCCGACTCCCCCTCTCCTCATTTCTGTCTGCCTCGCACATAAAAATAAATAGAAAACTTGGGCCAGGTGGCTGAGGAGAGAGCATAGTGGTTATGTAACACCTCACATCTGAGGCTCTGAAGTCCCCAGGTTCAGTAACCAGCATCACCACAAAACGGAGCTCTGGTTAAAATTCACACATGCATACATACAAAAGGGAAATTGGGTAAGAAGACCCTGGTTCATATCATGGCATAGCATAAAACAGTAGTAGTAGTAATAGTAATAATAATAACAAGAATGAGCCGATGCCCAGCACCACATCAGAGTACCAGGGACAGAACCAATGGAGTTTCCCAAACAAAGCAGTGCTTTAAGCTCTCCCCTCTGTTTCCTCCCCTCATCATTCTCTCTTAAAAATAAATATGGAGGGAGTCAGGCGGTGGCGCAGCGGGTTAAGTGCACGTGGCGCAAAGCGCAGGGACCGGCGTAAGGAACCCGGTTCGAGCCCCGGCTCCCCACCTGCAGGGGAGTCGCTCCACGGGCAGTGAAGCAGGTCTGCAGGTGTCTGTCTTTTTCTCCCCCTCTCTGTCTTCCCCTCCTCTCTCCATTTCTCTCTGTCCTATCCAACAACAAAGCAACGTCAACAATGGCAATAATAACTGCAACGAGGCAGCAACAACTAGGGCAACAAAAAGGGGGAAAAATGGCCTCCAGGAGCGGTGGATTCATGGTGCAGGCACCGAGCCCAGCAATAACCCTGGAGGAAAAAATATATATATATGGAATATAAAATGGACTGGTCACTGAAAGATAACTGTATAAAGAAGTTGTGGAATCTATATTCAATGGAAGAGTGAGTGCCCTGTCATTCATCTATGAAGAGGGTACTGTGTCATTTGGATGGAAGTGGAGGTGATTATGCTAAGTGAAATAAGAAGGGAAAGACAACTATTGGATGGTTTCATTCCTATGTGGAATATAAATAACTAAAATATACAAACTTACAAAAATAATAACCAGACTCTTAGATTATGTGAAAGCCCCAGCAGTTATTGAGGGAACATGAAAGGGAAAGTGGGGGCCTCTTTGGGGTAACAGGCACTGCAACTTTGGTGGGAGGGGTCGTGAGTTGTACATATAAGTGTGAAATATGCTCCTAAAAATCGTGTAATACTGGGAGTCGGGCAGTAGTGCAGCAGGTTAAACACACTTGGCACAAAGTGCAAGGACCGGCGGAAGGATCCCGGTTCAAGCCCCCAGCTCCCCACCTGCAGGGGAGTCGCTTCACAGGTGGTGAAGCAGGTCTGCAGGTGTCTGTCTTTCTCTCCCCCCTCTGTCTTCTCCTCCTCTCTCCATTTCTCTCTGTCCTATCCAACGACAGCAGCAACAACAACAATAATAATAATAACCACAACAATGATAAAAACAACAAGGGCAATAAAAGTGGAGAAAATGGTCTCCAGGAGCAGTGAATTCATGGTACAGGCACTGAGGCCTGGCAATAACCCTGGAGGCAAAAAAAAAAATAAGGGAGTCGGGCGGTGGCGCAGTGGGTTAAGCGCATGTGGCGCAAAGCGCAGGGACCGGAGTAAGGAACCCGGTTCGAGCCCCCAGCTCCCCACCTGCAGGGGAGTCGCTTCACGGTCGGTGAAGCAGGTCTGCAGGTGTCTGTCTTTCTCTCCCCCTCTCTCTGTCTTCCCCTCCTCTCTCCATTTCTCTCTGTCCTATCCAACAACAAAGCAACGTCAACAATGGCAATAATAACCGAAACGAGGCTGCAACAACTAGGGCAACAAAAAGGGGGAAAAATGGCCTCCAGGAGCGGTGGATTCATGGTGCAGGCACTGAGCCCAGCAATAACCCTGGAGGAGGGAAAAAAAAAAAAATCCTGTAATACTGTAAACCACTGTTAAACCAATTAAGAAAATAAATCTAGGGAGTCGGGCTGTAGCGCAGCGGGATAAGTGCAGGTGGCGCAAAGCACAAGGACCGGCATAAGGATCCCGGTTCGAACCCCGGCTCCCCACCTGCAGGGGAGTCACTTCACAGGCAGTGAAGCAGGTCTGCAGGTGTCTTTCTCTCCTCCTCTCTGTCTTCCCCTCCTCTCTCCATTTCTCTCTGTCCTATCCAACAACGACAACAACAATAATAACTACAATAATAAAACAACAAGGGTAACAAAAGGGAATAAATAAATAAAATAAATTTAAAAAAAAGAAAAGAAAATAAATCTAAAAAATAAGTACTCAGCCAGAGCTTAGAGGTATCTGTGGGGTCCGAGATTCGAGTCATGGGAGAACTCTGGAGAGCACTGAGGGAATTCCTGGATGGCGAACTAGCACTGTGCTCTCTGTCTGTCTGTCTGTTTCTCTCTCTTTCTCTCTCAAGTGAAAGAAAAGTGATCTGGAACGGCATTCAGCGATGGCAATGCACATGTGTCTGTCCCTGGGTTCATCTCCCATTACTGCATTAAAAAAGAAAAAGACAGGGGTGAGGTAGATAGCACAGTGGTTGTGCAAAGAGACTGTCATGCCTGAGGCTCCAAAGTTCCAGGTTCAATTTCCTGTACCATAAAGGAGAGCTGATCAGTGCTCTGGTAAAAACAAGAAGAAAAAGGAAAGAGAAAAAGAAAGAAGTAGACAAACTGGGACAAATTTAACAAACCAAACAAAATAAGCCAATGACCTATGGTATAAGAAGAGGAATCGTCACAGAAGAGATCCAAAAGGCCGAGAAACACATGAAAAAATGCTCCAAGTCTCTGATTGTCAGAGAAATGCAAATAAAGACAACAACGAGATACCACTTCACTCCTGTGAGAATGTCATACATCAGAAAAGGTAACAGCAGCAAATGCTGGAGAGGGTGTGGGGTCAAAGGAACCCTCCTGCACTGCTGGTGGGAATGTCAATTGGTCCAACCTCTGTGGAGAACAGTCTGGAGAACTCTCAGAAGGCTAGAAATGGACCTACCCTATGACCCTGCAATTCCTCTCCTGGGGATATATCCTAAGGAACCCAACACATCCATCCAAAAAGATCTGTGTACACATATGTTCTTGGCAGCACAATTTGTAATAGCCAAAACCTGGAAGCAACCCAGGTGTCCAACAGCAGATGAGTGGCTGAGCAAGTTGTGGTATATATACACAATGGAATACTACTCAGCTGTAAAAAATGGTGACTTTACCGTTTTCAGCCGATCTTGGATGGACCTTGAAAAAATCATGTTGAGTGAAATAAGTCAGAAATGGAAGGATGAATATGGGATGATCTCACTCTCAGGCAGAAGTTGAAAAACAAGATCAGAAAAAAAAACACAAGTAGAACCTGAAATGGAATTGGCAAATAGCACCAAAGTAAAAGACTCTGGGGTGGGTGGGTGGGGAGAATACAGGTCCAAGAAGGATGACAGAGGACCTAGTGGGGGTTGTATTGTTATATGGGAAACTGGGGAATGTTATGCATGTACAAACTATTGTACTTACTGTTGAATGTAAAACATTAATTCCCCAATAAAAAAAAAATCAGAAAAAAAAAGAAGAGGAATAGGCTGATATTGTATATATACTGGCCTACATCTGCAAAAGGAAGATATACAATACCCAAGAGAATGATAATAATGTTTTATGGAGGAGGCAAACAGACTCTCATGCCCGAGGCTCCAAAGTCCCAGGTTCAATCCCCAGCACCACCATAAGCCAGAGCTGAGTAGTGCGCTAGGAGAAGGAAGAAGAGGAAGAGGAGGAAGAGGAAGAAAAGGAAGAAGGAGGAGGAGGAGAATAAGAAGAGGAGGAAGAAGAGGAGGAGGAGGAGGAGGAGGAGGAGGAAGAAGAGGTAGCGAACTGGGTTAAGCGCACATAGTACCAAGCACAAGGACCCGCCCAAGATTCCCAGTTCGAGCCCCCGGCTCCCCACCTGCAGGGGGGTCGCTTCACAGGCGGTGAAGCAGGTCTGCAGGTGTCTGTCTTTCTCTCCTCCTCTCTGTCTTCCCCTCCTCTCTCTATTTCTCTGTCCTATCCAAAAAAGAAAAAAAAAGAAAAAATAGCCACAGGAGCAGTGGATTCATAGTGCAGGAACCGAGCCCCAGCAATAACCCTGGAGGCAAAAAATAAAATAAAATAAAATAAACAGAATACAAGTTCCGTGAGGTTGTACTCTCACTCTGATTTGTCAAGCCACCCGAAGCCAGAACAAGACGGCAGAGTCACAGGCCAGGATCATTCCTAAGGCCACAAAGATCTTAACAAGTCTTAGGAGAAAGAAACCAGCAAGAAAACCAAAGAACAGCAGCCCATTCGCGTCCACAAATACCCGTGCGCCTTAGAGGAGTCTTGGCATAGGATGCACGGTAGCCAACAAACCAGGAAGCGTAGAATCCCCGCGAGGATGGATCTGGACACTTGGGGGCCGCAGAGAATGGAGAAGACAGAGAAAATTTAGCTGGCTGGCTGGCTGTAGGCTGGCTGCCGGCAAGCAACCCACATTTCCTGGGTGCAGAGCCCGGGGATGGGCGCTGCACACATCAACCGACAAGTTTTCACCGAGCAACGGAGCAAGACCGCAACCCACAAAGACGCACCATCCTTCTTGGGGACATCCATCTTCCGCTGCAGGCCGGTCGCTGCGCTCCGCTTCCCAGGACAGAGCTGCCGGAAGTGGCTGCGGGACCAAGGGGTCAGAGGTCAGCGGAGCGAGAGCCGGAGCCGCGCGCCCCCACCCAGTGAAATGCGGCCCTAGACCCTCCGGCCTCAGCCCTGGGACCAAGGGGCGGGGCGAGTCCGAGTCAGGACTGAACTGTCTGTACTGGACCAGACAGTGAGGCGGGCTCACGTTTGCCCCCCACCACCTCCAGTAACGCCCCGACCGACCCAGTTAGATCCCAGCCCCCCCCCCACCTAGAACAGCCAGCAGCCGCACCTCAGCGATTTAAATGTGGCGCGGGCGTCGAGGACAACTGATTGGCTGATTTGAAAGGGACTTTGCTGTCATCACCGCAATGCATGCTGGGGGTTGTAGTCCAGCTCTGCGGAGCATGCGCGGAGCGTGAACCCGAATAGCTGAGGTCAGCCCACGGGGCCTTTGGTGGTTAACCTGCAGCTTAGGGGCAAAGGTGGCTGGAGAGTAGATACTATGCGTCCCCGCAGGGTGAGTGTACCCCAGCTCTTCACTTGTACATGGACAGAGTTGTGTTCCGTAGGCTGTGCATATGACGATCAAATGAATAGGTGAGTCGGGCTGGTGAGCTAGCTTTCTCTCTCTGAATGGAAAAAAAAAAAATGGAACAACAAAAAGGGCCCCTGTAAGCGGGAAAATCTGACTATATGCAAGGCTTCTCCTCTCACCCTTGCCACACAACCAAAAAAAAAAAAAAAAAGAAAGAAAGAAATAGGTGCAGCTACCTGCTTTTTAAGTAGTATGGTCAGTTACTAATATAGGAAGAAGAGCCCCTTTCTACAAAAAGCAGTTGCAAGGAGCCCAGAGTGGCCAGGCAGCCCTGGAAGAGGTGAGGACAGCCTGCCACAGCACTCTCCAGTGGGAGGGCCTGAGCACAGCCACAGGATGTGGCAGGAACTTGATCTGGGCTTTAGAGCCCTCTGGGGAGCAATTAGGGGGCACAGATTGGAGGGGATTAGCCTAGGTTGCAATCAATCCCCATAGAGTGATGGAGGCTACTGAGGCGGGCTGTTGACTTTACCCTCTAGAAATGAGAATAGTTGGTGAAATACAAAAATCGATGAACACAGAGTGCACACTCTCCTGATTCACCCTATGTATTTTAATCTGTGTGCCTGGTAGAGATTTGTATTTCCTCTGTGATATAGGGACATATAACCTAAATCTGTATTTCTTTTCTTTCTTTCTTTCTTTTTTTTTGCCTCCAGGGTTATCACTGGGGCTCACTGCCTGCACCATGCATCCACTGCTCCTGCAGACTTATTTTTTTCCATTTTGTTGCCTTTGTTGTTTTATTGCTGTTGTTGTTCGATAGGCAGAGAGAAATAGAAAGAGGAGGGGAAGACAAAGAGGGGGAAAGATAAGACACCAGCAGACCTGCTTCACCACAGGGGCTCGAACCAGGATCCTTATGCTGGTCCTTGCGCTTTGCGCTATGTGCGCTTAACCCACTGTGCTACAGTCCACCCCCCCCAAGTCTGTATTTCTGCTGTGCCTGATGGGCTTCACAGCAGTCAGTGACTACAGATACTGTACCTCCTCCCTCCACACTCCTAAGCAGGACAACTAGGGAAGAATCCAGTCTAGCCAGAGGAGATAAGACCCCCATATTTTTTAAATATTTATTTATTCCCTTTTATTGTCCTTGTTTTTATTGTTGTAGTTATTATTGATGTCGTTGTTGTTGGATAGGACAGAGAGAAATGGAGAGAGGAGGGGAAGACAGAGAGGGGGAGAGAAAGATAGACACCTGCAGACCTGCTTCACTGCCTGTGAAGGGACTCCCCTGCAGGTGGGGAGCCAGGGGCTCGAACCAGGCTCCCTACACCGGTCCTTGCGCTTTGCGCCACCTGCACTTAACCTGCTGCGCTTTGCCTGATTCCTAAGACCCCCATATCTTAACTAGCATCAGGGCCAGAGATCATGCCATGTGCTTGCGGTGTGCCAATGTCTACATTCTCTTTGTAACCAAGATGTAAAACTCTATATAAGAAGTGCTGTTCCTTTGTCCAGCACAGAGAACTTCCTGGAGAGATCCAGATCTCTTGACCACCAGTGTATTAAAGCTCCTCTCATCACCACACTCAGCTCTGGTCTTGTGTTTGGGGATAATTTCTGCAACATGGGGACCTACTGTTGGCTTTGTTCCTGGAGACCATGTGATGTGTGTGTGTGTGTGTGTGTGTGTGTGTGTGTGTGTGTGTGTGTGTGTGTGTGGTTTTCCTGCCACCAAGGTTATTGCTAGGGCTTCGTGACAGCACTATGAATCCACGGTTGCCAGCAGGCTTTTTTCTTTTTCTTTCTTATTGGATAAGGCAGAGAGATACCTAAAATCCTTGTTTCACTGCTCATGAAGCATCTCTCTTGCAGGTGGGGAGCACGGGCTTGAACCCAGGCCCTTGCGCATGGTTAGTGTATACACTTAGCCTGTTATGCCACCTCCTGCCCTGTAACATGTATAACACACACGTTCCTTGTTTAGGCATTCCATACACTTCTATCTGAGGGCTCCTTTGGCAATCCCTGATTGCCCATGGCTGACCATGGACTCCCTTCTGAGTTCCATCATCTTTGGCTCAGGATCCTGTTGAACTGGAGAACAGAATGGCTCCAGTTGCAAGACAGACCCAGGTGCAAATCCCAGCTGCAGAGTTTGTTAAGAGCTGTTCAGCTGCCAGGAAAGCACTAAAAAAACCAGTGGAACACCCAGTTGAGTACATGTACAAGGACCTGGATTCAAACCCCCAGTTCCCAGTACAGGGGTGAAGCTTCACAAATAGTGAAGCATTACTGCAGATGTCTCTCTCCTTTCTCCCTCTCTATCTCCTTCTCCCCTATCAATTTCTCTCCATTTTATAAATAATAAAAAAAAGAAGACAGAAAAGAAAAAGAGGGTGGGGGTAGATAGCATATTGGTTATGCAAAGTGACTCTCATGCCTGAGACTCCAAAGTCCCAGGTTTAATCCCCTGAACCACCATAAAGCAGAGCTAAGTAGTGCTGGGGGGGAGGGGGGGAGAAAGAAAGAAAGAGAGAGAAAAAAAGAAAACCAGCTTTCATTTGACTTTAGGAATAAGGAATTCCAAGAGTAGCTTCAAGCTTCAAACCTGCATAGAAGGTTTGTTCACTCACATGAACTGACAGTGTTCATTCTGTGCTGGACACATGATGGATGATGTTGGGAGACAGATGCTGTCTCTCAGCTGGGGAGAGGGCACAGCAGCTGGCACCCAAGGCTGTGGGCATAGAGGAAATACCACCACTAGACTGCAGTTAAGGGAATAGGGGGCTCCCCAGGGGAGGGGGCCAGAGTTCCTGCTTGCCATACAAGCTGTGTCTTGCTGGGACCCTGTATGGAGGACTCATCAAGAAGCAGAGGGGTGTAGGGGACTGATAGGCTATGCGCAGGCTCTGTGGGGAGAATAAGCAGGAGAGGGCAGTGCAAGTTGGGAGGTCAGGCTGCTCCTTGGGATATGGCCCTTGCTCCAGAAAGAGACAGAGCTTCTCTTAAAATCCTACTGTAATCACACAGTTTCTGGATTCACTGTCACACTCCCAATCCAAGGTCAAAGAGAAACCTTCCGCCCCAGGACCCAGCCCAGGCCTGGCACACAGGAAATGAGCAAAGGCACCCATAAGTGACTTTATTTTAATCACAATTAAATCAAGGGAATGTAGTCTTTCCTTGACCCAAGGACACTGCTCCTGCCTTGCCCTGTGACTTCCTACATAAGGAGCCAGCTCATCTGAGTCAGCACAGTCTTGCGGGTCGGCAGGTACCTCAGATGGCTGAGACACAGCGGATTCAGGTCTTTGTTTTTCAGTGAGAAGCCAAGGAATGCTTCTCAAGGCCTCATGCATATGTGATTCTGTCAAGCAGCCAAGCCTATTACTATCATCATCATCATCATCATCATCATCATCATTATTTAGGGAGGAGAGAAATGAGAGAAAAAGAAGAGAGACACCTCAGCATCATTCCACCATCCACAGAGCTCCCCTGGTGCCATGCACATGTTCCCATTTGGTTCCAAGGCTTGGCCTAAGGGTCTCATATGGGTGAGCTATCTCTGGGCTCCGGGCTCAGGCCTGTCACATCGTGATAAGCAAATGTCACAGTGCTTTGGTTTCTGCCACAACAGAGCAACCCCTGAGCTCATCCCCCTTGCCCAGCAAGCACACAGGCTCTATGGTTGCTAGAGGAAATGTATAGCCAGTACCCCATTGCCTTGTGTGTTTTGGAATAAACAAGCCCTAACTGGCCCCACCACACCCTCCCAGGAAATTTAGACTTCTTGCCAGCTGACAAAAGCATTCCCCCCATGAGACAGTCAGAAACTCAACCATAGGCAGTGAGGTGGGGCCCTTCTCCCATGAATGATGGGGGTGCCTGAGAGGACTAGGCTTATCACCACCCACATCCAAAAACTGGACAACAAACCCCTTGACACTCTAGATTCATCTTGTCTTAGAATGATGAGAAGACACAGTGAAAAGCTCATTTCAAGGCACTTGGAAGAGGGGTGGGGTCCCAGGGGCTGTGTGTGATTCCTCTGGCCCAGCCAGCCTCCTGCCCCTTGAACACCAGAAGGCAGAAGATTCCCCTAAGAAAAGGCAACCTGCAAGGCACCATGTGAGTTCTGGCTTACACAGTATTTGTCCCTGATGAGCAGATTCTGAGCTGCACGTAAAATAGGATTGCGCCCCCTTTCTGGAAAGCTTTGGCTTACAGGGCTTTGTGTGTTGATGCTGAAGATCACCTTTTACCAGGCCTGCCGGCTGGCCTCTAACTACTACTCTTATGCAAGGGCTAGTGGATGTGGGGACCTTGAGGGAGTTCCTGGCCTCACTGCAGGAGGTGGACCGCTGCAGCCTTGCGCAAGAGCCTCTCCGTCAGGGGTGAGTTGGGCTTCAAGGCATCGCGCTCCATAAGAAGGCTCCTGTGGAAACAGACAGGTTATGCTGTGGAGGATACAGGGGTCTAGATGGTGCTTCGGTCCACAGGCAGGACAAAGGCGGGTCAGGCTGGACTGAGATGGGCAGAAGGCAGAAAGCTCCACTTCCCAGCTTGCTGGGGTCAGGGCAAAGGGGAAAAGATAGAAGTCCAGAAGCAGGCAGTCTGGGCTGGGTAAGGGGAGCAGATAGAAGCTTGCAGGGCTGGGAAAGGTGTGAAGACAGGGAGGCAGGCAGTTCTAGAGTCTAGTAGGTAAGCCATTTTCGAACATTTGCATTTCAAGGTGGTCTGCCTTAGGACTTAGGGCCCATTCTCCCACTGTAACAAGCCCAGGGACAAAAGGGAGACTGGGGAGGGAAAGACAGTGGCAGGATAGAACTGGGGGGGCGGGTAATGACAGGGGAAGACCCAAATTGAAAGAAAGGACACATCATTTAAGTCAAAGACCTCAAACAGCTGACATCAGTGATTCTTTGGGGGGAAAGGGTAGGGGCTGGGGGTTGGGGGCTGGGACCTGGCACTCAGGATGAGAACACTGTGGTAGAGGGCCAAGTACCTGTCCTTGGAAGGCTGCTAAGTTGCCATAGGTGTGGCATGACAAGCAGGCCCAGGATAGGTGTACCTGATACCTGCCAGCAGCAGGCTTCCTCCATAACCGGTGGTCAGTAGCCACCCATGTGGCCTGGTCTCCTGGCACTCCTGAGGGCAGGCCCCCTGCTGTACTCCCAGCATGGATGATTCATTCTGTTGATCTTATCTCCCCTTCTCCATCCCCCTAACCTTCCTCTCTGTCCAAAGGGCCCACTTCCCACCTAGAGGCTAACAGAGGTGCCAACTGTCTCTCAGGGTTAGTCTGGGTAAAGGGTGGCACCACTAACAAAATCCATGTGGTGGGGGGCCAGGCAGTGGCACAGTCAGTTAAGCGCACATAGTACGAAGCACAAGGACCCACACAAGGATCTGGGTTCCAACCCCTGGATCCCTACCTGTAGGAAGGGACACTTCACAAGTAGTGAAGCAGGTCTGCAGGTCTCTCTCTCCCTCTCTACCTCCATTTCCTGTCTCAATTTCTCTCTGTCCTGTCCAATCAAATGGAAAAAACGGCTGCCCAGAGCAGGGGAGTCATAGTACCCACACTGAGCCCCAGCAATAACCCTGGAGGCAAAAAAGAAAAAAAAAATCCATGTGGCTTTTGGCATAAGGACAGGTAAGTGTTCACCAAAGCTCAGAACTGTGACCAATTCCGGCATGTCCACCAAGACTAAGAGTGCCATCTCCTATACCAGTCTCATCAGTGCCATTAGGGCCTGTGCCATTGAGTGTCATATCTGAAGCCCCAGGAGGGTTGGCAGATGTCCCAAGCTGAGCACATGGCACATGCTAAGAGCCAGGGGCCTGAAGAAGTGAGTTGTGTTGGGGTAACTCAGCATGGCTGGGGTGAGGAATGGGCTGGGGGGATGTGCAGGGGCCCAAGAGTGGAGTGGACAAAGGGTGGTCCCCTTGGATGAGGCGAAACTTGCTGAGCTGACCGAAGGGAGAGCCAGGCACCCCTCTGGCCTTGCCTCTTCACAGCATCCAAGTTCGACTCCCTCCCTGCAGGGCAGAGCAGGTAGGTCTGGGACCAGAGCAGCCACTCACCGGGCCACGTTCCGGTGGGAGTCTGAAGTGCAGTTCAAGGCTGCGTGGATCAGTAGCTGGTTGAAGACGTCTCTCTGGAAGGCCAAGTGGGCAGGTCAGGCTCCTATGATGGGCTGGGATAGTGGGGCAGAGAAAAAGCCTCTCCCTCACCATGGCTCCACTGTGAGGCTGGGCCTCGGGGCACATGGACTCTTGGCTTTGGTGCCCAGGCTGACCAGCTCACCTGGGCATTGCTGCCTCCGATCTGGACGACGCGGTAGCGAATGGGCAGGAGCAGTTCCACCACACGGTCGGGGCACCCATTCTGGGCCTCCACCAGGGCCTGGCACAGAGGCAGCCCTACATCACGAGCCAGGTGGAGCTGACAATTCTCTTCTGGGGACCTGTGGGCCCGAGAAAGTGCCCTCAGTACCTTGCACTTCCCCCACCCCCCACATCATATCTGCCATCTACCATGCCCTGCACATAGTGGGTGCTTTGATCCAGTGAGGTGACAGAGAAGCAGCCAGGGAAGGGACAGAACAGGGCTCAAAGCTTAATTCATCTGGGCTGAACTCAGGCCCACTGGCTTCTGGCTTAAATGTGCCCGTCTGCAAAGTGGGAGCGACTATGCCCGCCCTGGAGCTGGCACCCACTGGGAGTAAATGGCTGTGTGGCAGCCTGCATCCCCCAGGTTGGCCTTCAGGTGACAGTCCCTTGGGTGATGACTGGGGGTTCTCTCTATAAGTGTTGAGTTGCTACAAGCCTACGTTAAAAAAGTAAGGCTCGGGAGTCGGGCGGTAGCGCAGCAGGTTGAGCACACATGACACAAAGCGCAAGGGCCAGTGTAAGGATCCCAGTTCAAGCCACCAGCTCCCCACCTGCAGGGGAGTCACTTCACAGGCGGTGAAGCAGGTCTGCAGGTATCTATCTTTCTCTCCCCCTCTGTCTTCCCCTCCTCTCGCCATTTCTCTCTGTCCTAACAACGACATCAATAACAACAGTAATAACTACAACAACAAAAAAATACAAGGGCAACAAAAGGGAATAAATATACAAAATTTTTAAAAAAAGGTTCAGGGCCAGGCAATGACACACCCAGTTAAATACACAAATTACCAAGCACAAGTATTACCAAGGTTCGAGCCCCCGCTCCCCACCTGCAGGGGGGACACTTCACGAGTGGTGAAGCAGGCCTGCAGGTGTCTTTCTCTCCCTCTATCTCCTTCTCCCCTCTCAATTTTTCTCTGTCCTATAATAATAAAAAAGGTGAAAGAGAAGAAGGAGAAGAAAGAGAAGCAGCGGCAACAGCTGGGAGCAGTGGGTTCATAGTGGCAGTGCAGAACTCCAGCAATAGTCCTGGTAGCAATAAAAAGCAAACAGGCAAAAACAAAAACAAACAAAACTAAGGCTTAAACACTCCATGAATTCTGGGGGTCTTGGGGGTCTTCCTTCTGGAGAGTGACAGCTGGCTGTAGAACACGGCCCAGGGAGAAGGAGCAGAGCAAGAGGCTGTAGTGGCGGCCACCCTCCACCAGGCCCTTACGAGAAACCAGCTGGGCTCACGGCTCCCACACTGGCCCTGTCAGTGGAGGTGAGAGGTGGCTCCATTCCTGGGGACCCATGCTGGGGAGGACTCCTTGTGCCTCCATGTCCCTGCAGCTCAGCCACCTGCCAGCCTGCCCATCCTTGATGTGCAGATGAGGAAACTGGGGCTCAGACCAGAGAAGTGCCTTGTCTGGGATCTCAGATCCTGTCAGCAATAGGACTCTCTCGCCTCCAGGCCCTGTCAGGTCCCCTGGGAGAGGCTGTCCCTGAGACACTGCTGCTTTCCTATTTGCCCCAGGGCTGGAGAAATCAACTGCATGCCTGGAGTAAAGCTAGCTACCTGGGGGTGCAGAGTGCATGGTGTAAAACCATGGGGCACACAGCTGGAGCCTGTGTGCTTGTGGAGGCGCATCCGTGGTGGGGCAGGGGGAGTGTTTAGAGAAGGCAAATCTGTGGGAGCATGGCTGTGGGGGTGTGTGCCTATGGGAACAGTCACCATGTGCATCCTCACGCCCTTGCTCACGGGAGTCATCACCCCGCCCGGCCTCCCAGGAGAGTAGACCTCCACACACCCCAGGATCCCATTCCCCCCTCTGACGCTGGGGCCCTGTGCATACTCGCTGGCCTCCCGCAGGCTGGTCAGCAGATCCTCTGTGGTCTGCAGGTCCTGCGCGCCCAGGGATGCCATCAGGAAATGCGCGTCGTTGAACAGCAGGACGTGGTCTCGGCTGTGCTTCTGGGTCACCGGCAGGATGTGTTGCCACCGCTCACCCACAGCCACCCCTGAGGACAGGGGGAGGAGGACCATAGGCCTGGTGAGGCTCAGGGCATATCCTATACCCCCATGCTCCTTGGAGGCCTCAACGAGACTGTCCAAAGATGACACTTGGTGAGGAGGCCTCCAGACATGGCTTAGGTCAATTTTTTAAAAATCTTTTAAAAAATATTTATCCCTTTTTTTTTGCCCTTGTTGTTTTATTGTTGTAGTTATTATTGTTGTTATTATTGATGTCATCATTGTTGGGTAGGACAGAGAGAAATGGAGAGAGGAGGGGAAGACACAGAGGGGGAGAGAAAGAGAGACACCTGCAGATCTGCTTTACCACCTGTGAAGCGACTCCCCTGCAGGTGGGGAACCGAGGGCTGGAACCAGGATCCTTATGCTTGTCCTTGTGCTTAGAGCCATCTGTGCTTAACCCACTGCACTGCCACCTGATTCCCAGTGTTTTGTTTTGTTTTTTAATGTGGTGCCAGGGCTTCACACCTTATGTTATACCTCCACTGAGCAGCCTTCAGCAGATCAATTTCTCCATTCTTTTTTTTTTAAAAGTTGTATTATTTTTATTTATTGGATAGAGACGGCCAGAAATTGATAGGGAAGGGAGTGAGAGAGAATAAGAGACAGAGAAACACCTGCAAGACTTCTTCACCACTCACAAAGCTTTCTCCCTGCAGGTGGGGACTAGGGAGCTTGAACGCAGGTCCTTGCCCATTGTAATATGTGAGCTCAACCAGGTGCGCCACTACCCAGCCCCAATTCTTTTATCGACTCTTTTGCTGCTGGGGGTTTCTGCCTGTGGAATTCTACTATTAACAGCAGATAGTTTTTATCTTTGTTTCTTTCCCTTTGTTTCTCCCTCCCTCCCTCCCTTTTTTCCTTCCTTTCTTCTCTTTCCTTCCTCTATCCCTTCCTTCCTTCCTTCCTTTCCTTTTTTGCTACCAAGGATTCACTGGAGCTCCGTGCCTGCGCGAGTCCATTACTCTTGGTGTATTCTTTACTTTCCCTTTTTTCCAGATAAGAGGGCAAGAGGCAGAGAGAGTCAGCAAGAGGAGAGATGTCAGAGCAACACTATGAAACTTCCCCAGGGGGTAGCTAAGGGCTCGAACCCAGGTTCTCCCACAGGTAAAGTGAGCACTCAACTAGATAAGCTACATCCAGCCTCCATTCTTTTATTCAAGAGACTGGAAGAGACGGACGGAGGAGAGACAACACAGCACTGCTCCATCCTTCATGGTGGTCCCATGTGGTGCTGAGGCTTGAACCCAAGACCTTCCTTACGCTAACATGAGCACTCTACTGGATACGTTATCTTCTGGTTCCTTATATTAACTTTAATTATAAAAGCAACACATGCGTTTGATAGAAAGCATTTTTGAAGACTCTTGAAAAGTTTTCCTGAGACCTCTAATTCTGTGAACTATCCCCCAAATCCACTTTTTAAATTCTTCCCGAGGTTATAATTCATACAACACTGATATGGAAAAACCCACAGAATTAAGGGACTAGGCAGTGGCACACCCAGTTGAATACACATGTTACCATGCTTGGGGACCTGGGTTCAAGCTCCCCACTTTGAAGGGGAAGCTTCACTAGTGGTGGGACAGTGCTACAGGTGTTTCTCCTCTCTGTCTCTTTCTGTCTCACCTTCTATCAAAAAAAATTATATATTCACCAGGAATGATGGAGTCATGCAGGCACTGACCCCTGTGATAACACTGGTGGCAAAAACAAAAACAAGCCACAGAATCAATGGATAACATCCTCCTACCTGTGTCTAAATTTCTCAGCAATAGATGGGCCCTACTTCTTCTCCAACGCCACCTCCTTTCCTGCCTTCCCATTTCCAGTGAGTGACTGATTCTTCCTACTCCCCCTGCTGTCTCTCTCAACTATAACGCTGCCCTTGACTGCATCTCAACATATCAAATTGGACTTGGCTCTCAGGCTCCACTTCGTACAGTGTGGGAGGGGAGCAAGAGGCCTTTCTCTGTGCTTCTCCTGCACCCCTACTCCTGAGCCCCATCAACTCTGGGTCCATCCCTCCCCTCTCCTCAGTCTCAGGCTGCTTAGAGAATTTCAAATTTGCCCCCAGCATTATCACTGGGACTTGGTGCCTGCACAATGAATCCACTGTTCCTAGCATCCATATTTTCCACCATCTTTCTTTCTTTAATTGGATAGGACAGAGAGAAATTGTGGGGGTGAGGGGAGAGGGAGAAAGCATCCTCCCTGCAAGTCAAGAGTGGGGCTTGAACCTAGGTCCTTGTACATTCTGATCTGTGCGCTCAACCAGGTGCACCACTGCCTGGCCCCCTAAGTTCCAGATAGTTTTAAAAATATACTTTCATTTATTTATTATTGGATAGAGACAGAAAGTGAGAAGGGAGGGGGAGATAGAAAGGGAGAGAAACAGATACCTGCAGCCCTGCTTCACCACTTGTGAAGCTTTCCCCCTGCAGGTAGGGACCAGGGGCTTGAACCTGGTTCCTTGTGCATTGTAATGTGTATTCTTAACCAGGTGTGCCACCACCTGGCCCCCCCCCAGATTTTTAAGTTCTGCCTCTGTGTCCCCAGGGGGGCTTTGGATAGACTGCTCTTTGCCTGCAACCCTGCCCCCATCTCTAACTGGCAAAACCTCCCCATCTTCCTGGGGTGCCCATTTCACCTCCACTGGAAAGCCTCCCTGAAATCTATCTCCCTCTCATTCTCTCCTCCTCCCCTCTCAATTTCTGTCTTTATCCAAAAAATAAATAAAACAGTAAAAGAAAGAAAGAGCTTATCTTATCAAGGTCTCCCTGACTCCCAGACTGTTCTGCTGACCCAAGGCCCTGAGTAGCCACAGGCCTGGGAGGGGGCCCCATGTGGCAACCTCTGTGATTGAAAGCCCTGTGTTCACCTACTCAGACTCTCTTTAGAGGATGTGGCAGTGTTGAGAAACCTCTTTCTTCTCTCACTTTCTCTGAAATCTCAGGGAGTTAAGAAATCCTTAGCTCCCCTGTTCTAGGAATTGGAGCAGTACTCAGACAGATGGCTGAGAGTCACTTGAGCCCCAGGCCAAGAGGACAACAGAGCAGAGCCTGAGAGTTTCACACAAGGGTGCTGGGAACTGGGAGGCAGGACAGCATAGCCTGGGCCCACTTGCTTGCTTTGGGTCAGTTGGAAGGAGCCACGGAGCTCATGCTAAGGCTGCCCTGGCCCTGGAGTGGCTCCCTCACAAGTTCCTGCCCAGTCCTGGGCCCAGGCCACAACACCTTCCCTTCACTGTGTGGGGAGAGAAGGAAGTGCTGCTGCTGGTGGCGGCTGGGGGGGGGGCTGGGCACAGAGCCCTGGATACCTTCCATCTGGAGCCGGTAGAGCATGGAGCAGCTGTCTACCACATCCAGCATGGCCCCGCTGGACTGCAAGCTGGGGAGGATCTGGAAGACAGTTGTGGGGGGGGGGGGTCATGGGGACAGCCAGAGTCCATCTGTCTGTCTGTGTGGAGGCCTGTGCAGAGCAAGCCTGAGGCTAAAAGGAGCCACCACCAAATACCCCAGCTTAACTATATAGGATGTCCCTCTACTGAGGGTCTGACCACATTAGAGAGACAGCAGGTTGACCTGAAGAAAGAGGTCACAGCCCTGATGCCTGCCCCCCATACCCCCAGCCTCAGACCAGGTCGAGGTGCTAGATTCAGTGGGTCTGCACCCATGGCATTGAGCACTTGTCAACTACTATTCCTTCTTCCTCCTTTCTTTCTTTCTTTCTTTCTTTCTCTCTCTCTCTTTCTTTCTTTCTATCAACTGTATTTCTTTTTAAAAAATATTTTTACTTATGTATTATTGGATAGAGACAGAGAGAAGTTGAGAGGGAAGGGAGAGAGACAGAGAGGGAAAGAAACAGAGAAATACCTGCAGCCCTGCTTCACTACTTGTGAAGCTCCCCCCGACCCCCACAGGTGGGGAAATATATTTCGCAAGTGCATACTTTGCCATGTGCAAGGACCCAGGTTCGAGTCCCACTCTTCACTTGCAGGGAGATGCTTCACAAAAAGTGAAGCAGGTCTGCAGATGCTTCTCTGTCTCTCTCCCTCTCTACCCCCACCTCAATTTCTCTTTCTCCTATCTAAGAAAATAGAAAGAAAGGTGGGGGGGTGGCAGATTTGTAAGACTGGCACTGAGCTCCAGTGATAACGCTGATAGCAAAAAAAAAAAAAAAAAAAAAACCACTTCCTTGTGTTTTCCTTGGGTGTGCAGATTCACCAAATTACAAGCAACAACGTTTTACTCCGTTTCTTTTTTTTCCTTTTTTTTTTTTTTTTTTTTTTACCAGAGCACTGATCAGCTCTGGCTTATGGTAGTGTGAGGGATTGAACCTGGGGCTTTGGAGCCTCAGGCATGAGAGTTTCTTTGCATAATCATTATGCTGTCTAGCCTTCGCCCATACTCCATGTTTCTACCATTAAAGTACAGTGGAGTACCTAGAACTATGAGTTAAACGGTCTTTCTAGCTCTCTTTTAAAAGCATGCCTGGGGGTCAGAGAAATGGTTCACTGGGTATGGTGCTTGCCTTGTAATGTGCATGGTCTGAATCCTGGCACCATATGGGAGGTGCAATGACAACTGAGAAAGCTCTGATGCTGTGAGATCTCTCTCTCTCTCTCTCTCTCTCTCTCCCTCCCTCTCCCTCTGTCTCTATATGAATGAAAACATTGACTTGGGAGAAGTACACAAGGCCAGAGCTGGGGGTAGGGAGCAGGGGTGGTGGTGGGGAGAGCATATACCTAGGTGCTGGGAGGAGAGGGGATGGGGACTTCCTGTTCAGTGAAGACAGAGTGTCAGCTTGGGAAGAGAAAATTGTCCAGGGTTGCATGGTGTGGATGATCACACAGCAAAGAAAATATGCTTACTGCCGGGAGTCAGGTGGTAGCGCAGTGGATTAAGCGTATGTGGCGCAAAGCGCAAGGACTGGCATAAGGATCCCGGTTCGAGCCCCCAGCTCCCCACCTGCAGGGGAGTCGCTTCACAGGCGGTGAAGCAGGTCTGCAGGTGTCTCTCTTTCTCTCCCTCTCTCTGTCTTCCTCTCCTCTCTCCATTTCTCTCTGTCCTATCTAACAACGATGATATCAATAACAACAACAATTAAAAAAAA